>NW_028270142.1:142881167-143181167 GCF_037043375.1 Chiloscyllium plagiosum
AATGCAGTTTATAAGATAACTGGTGGAGACCCTTCAGGACACTTTGCTGTACCAACTGACCCCATCAGTAATGACGGCCTGGTAACAGTTGTCAAGGTTAGTAGTGTCGGAATGCCACAGATAATTGTTCCACTGGTGTGCCCTCGTTGCCAAATCCGGCATTCGGTCACTAAATGTTTTCAAGCCGCTTTTATTAAAAATGGTGTTGGTGATGGAAATCCCTGGATAATTTGATAACCCCAAGGGGAATCCCAAGTTGATCTCCTTATGGAGCTTGATGAGCGCGATGGTAACACACCTGTCCAGCTGGAACTCATCACCTGAGCCCTTTATACATGTAAAACTAAAAGCCAAGCACCCTCTTGTGGTGCACTCTCCATTAACCGAGAGAGCCAGGTTCAAACCCCAACCCTGCTTCAAAGGTGTGTATTAATAGGTTAATTAGAAAAATAGGTTAAATAAAAAGCATTATTTTTAAAAATTATATTAAAAAGCAAAGAGCCCTCTTGTGGTGTAGTGGAAGTGTCCCTACATCTGAGCCAGGGGCCTGGGTTCGAGTCCCACCTGCTCCAGAGGGGTGTATTAACACCTCTGAACAAATGGTTTAAGAAAATAGGTGAAATGATAATATTTATTTTGATAAAAGCAGGGGCTCTCTTGCAGTACAGAGGTAGTGTCTATCCCTGGACCTGGAGGCCCGGGTCCAAGTGCCACCTACTCCAGAGAACTATAAACCAGTGAGCCTGACCTCGGTGGGCAAGTTGTTGGAGGGAATCCTGAGGGACAGGATGTACATGTATTTGGAAAGGCAAGGACTGATTCGGGATAGTCAACATGGCTTTGTTCGTGGGAAATCATGTCTCACAAACTTGATTGAGTTTTTTGAAGACGTAACAAAGGGGATTGATGAGGGCAGAGCGGTAGATGTGATCTATATGGACTTCAGTAAGGCGTTCGACAAGGTTCCCCATGGGAGACTGATTAGCAAGGTTAGATCTCACGGAATACAGGGAGAACTAACCATTTGGATACAGAACTGGCTCAAAGGTAGAAGGTGGAGGGTTGTTTTTCAGACTGGAGGCCTGTGAACAGTGGAGTGCCACAAGGATCGGTGCTGGGTCCTCTACTTTTTGTCATTTACATGAATGATTTGGATGTGAGCATAAGAGGTACAGTTAGTAAGTTTGCAGATGACACCAAAATTGGAGGTGTAGTGGACAGCGAAGAGGGTTACCTCAGATTACAACAGGATCGTGACCAGATGGGCCAATGGGCTGAGAAGTGGCAGATGGAGTTGAATTCAGATAAATGCGAGGTGCTGCATTTTGGGAAAGCAAATCTTAGCAGGACTTATACACTTAATGGTAAGGTCCGAGGGAGTGTTACTGAACAAAGAGACCTTGGAGTGCAGGTTCATAGCTCCTTGAAAGTGGAGTTGCAGGTAGATAGGATAGTGAAGAAGGAGTTTGGTATGCTTTCCTTTATTGGTCAGAGTATTGAGTACAGCAGTTGGGAGGTCAAGTTGAGGCTGTACAGGACATTGGTTAGGCCACTGTTGGAATATTGTGCGCAATTCTGGTCTCCTTCCTAACGGAAAGATGTTGTGAAACTTGAAAGGGTTCAGAAAAGATTTACAAGGATGTTGCCAGGGTTGGAGAATCTGAGCTACAGGGAGAGGCTGAACAGGCTGGGGCTGTTTTCCCTGGAGCGCGGAGGCTGAGGGGTGACCTTATAGAGGTTTACAAAATTATGAGGGGCATGGATAGCTTAAATAGACAAAGTCTTTTCTCTGGGGTCGGGGAGTCCAGAACTAGAGGGCATAGGTTTCGGGTGAGAGGGGAAAGATATAAAAGAGACCTAAGGGGCAACTTTTTCACACAGAAGGCGGTGCATGTGTGGAATGAGCTGCCAGAGGAAGTGGTGGAGGCTGGTACAATTACAACATTTAAGAGGCATCTGGATGGGTATATGAATAGGAAGGGTTTGGAGGGATATGGGCCGGGTGCTGGCAGGTGGGACTAGATTGGGTTGGGATATCTGGTCGGTTTGGACGAAAGGGTCTGTTTCTCTGCTGTACATCTCTATGACTCGATATGTAATAACATCTGTGAACAGGTTGATTAGAAAAATAGGTCGGAGAAATTTATTTTTGTTTTAAGGATTAGACTGCCTCCAATATCAGTATACCTTTTCTTGGTTAAGGGACCCAAAACTGATCATCATATTCTAGGTATGGTCTGATAACTAGCCTTAGCTAGTTTTAGTAAAACCTCCCTAACCATTTCCTTTGAAATAAACATTCTATTGCCCTTCCCCATTAGCCACTGACCTTTGCTAGTATTTTCTGGTTCATCAAATCCCTCTGTGCTGCAGCTTTCCACATTTTTCTCCATTTAAATAATATTCAGCTTCTCTGTTCTTCCTGCTAAAGTGCATGATCACACATCACCCACGTTATACTCCATCTCCCAAGTATTGTTTGCCCACTCAGTTAACCTGATTACAGTCACTTTCCTGTCATCCTCAGCACTTGCCTTTCCACCTATTTTTGTATCACCCACCAAGTTGCCGACAGTAGTTTCACTTCTGCCAATGTTAAGTTGCTGTCGCCCATTTATTCTTTCACTCTATTTTTGAATGAGGAGGTTACATTGTCCTCCTCCCCACAACCACCCTGTCAAGGAGCCTCAGGATTTTGTATCTTTCAACTTTTTCTTGCTCTTTTGAACTCTGTCACTATGAGCTGTGCCTGTCCCACACTGCACTTACTGCACCTCGCCTTATATCTAATCCACACCCCACCGTCCCGTGGCCAAACATTTCAACTCCCCCTCCTACTCTGCCAAGGACATGCGAGTCCTGGGCCGCCTCCATCGCCATGCCCTCACCACCCAACGCCTGGAGGAAGAACGCCTCATCTTCCATCTCGGGATGCTCCAACCCCAGGGCATCAATGTGGCCTTCAGCAGTTTCCTCATTCCCCCCCCACCTTACCCCAGTTCCAGCCTTCCAGCTCAGCACCGTCCTCATGACCTGTCCCACCTGTCAATCTTCCTACCCACCTATCCGCTTCACCCTCATATCACCTGCATCCCCACCTCCATCCACCTATTACACTCTCGGCTACCATCCCCCTAGACCCACCACCCCCCTCCCATTTATCTCTCCACCCCCGAGGCTCCCAGCCTCATTCCTGATGAAGGGCTTTTGCCCAAAACATCTATATTCCTGTTCCTTGGGCGTTGCCTGACCTGCTGTGCTTTTCCAGCACCACTCTAATCTTGACTCTAATCTCCAGCATCTGCAGTATCCACTTCTGCATAGTCCACACTCCGTCCACTCCAAACCCTGAAAGAGGTGATGGCCTAGTGGTATTATCGCTAGACTGTTAATCCAGAGACCTCAGTAATGTTCTGGGGACCTGGGTTCAAATCCTGCCTCAGCAAACGGTAGAATTTGAATTCAACCAAAAGAAAATCCACTATCAATTGTTGGGAAAACCCATCTGGGTCACTTTAGGGAAGGAAAGTGCTATCCTTACCCAGTCTGGCCTACATGTGACTCCAGACCCACAGCAATGTGGTTGACTCTCAACTGTCCTTTGGGCAATTAGGGATGGTCGGTAAATGCTGACCGAGAGAGCAACACCCACATCCCATCAATGAATAGAGGAAAAAATAGTGTATTAGTAATGTTGGGCAAGTTAAACCTGGTAGATGTGGTGCCAACCAAGCGGGCTGCTTTATCCAGGATGGTGTTGAGCTTCTTGAGTATTGTTGGAGCTGCCCACATTCAGGCAAGTGGGGAGTATTCCATCACACTCCTGACTTGTGGATGGTGAACAGACTTTGCAATAATTGTTTTTTTTAAAAAAATCTGTAATGGTACTTTAGTGAAATTCGAAATTGAGTTGTATAATTCATGCAAATGATGATTAAGTGTAAGCTGTGAGGCTGGTAATCTTTTTCAAAGTATTCAATTAGTTCAGTTAATGAGTGAAATTAATACAGTAGATGCATGTAGTGGAAGGCATAATGGGCTCAAATTAACTGGTCAGTTTTCTACTTTCTTGACTGGAATCATGCTGTGTTCCAAATTTTCTGCTCATGTTTACAGATGGGAGACCTTTCCAAAGCAATTTGTTGGATTTTTAATCCTTTTAGGATTTGAGACACTCTGGTGCATGGTGGAACAACCCTTGTGCCATTATTGGCTTTTTAAAACAAAAATCAAATCAAAATTGTAACAAGTTTATTGCAGTTACATTTTTGTCCTTTGCAAAGCAGAGTATGTTGTAAGTTGTTAAGTTGGTGTGTGTGGTGATGTGAACAAGGTTAGATTTCTTCAGCATTTCAGGGTAGCTACAGAAAAGAGACTAATCAGCCCGTTGTTTCCAAACTGGCGAGTTGCAAGAGTGACTCAGCTCATCCTATTGCCTTCCTTTCTCCTGCAATTCTTCTTTTACGTTCAGGATTCACAGGATGAGGGTGAATTCCACCATCTGCCGTAGCAGGATTTGAACCCAGGTCCCCACAATATTACCAGGGTATCTGGATTAATAGTTTGACATTATTATCACTGGGTATCACTTTGCAAAACCGCATTCTCAGACAGGACATTCCTCCACCTGTTACCTCTGCTTCTTTTGCCAACGAGCGTCAAATGGTACCTCTTGCTCTCGCACTGTCTCGGGCTCTTTCGGGCTCTCTCGCACACTCTCGTTTGCTCGCTGTCACACTCTCATGCGCGCTCTCGCTCGCTCGCGCTCTCTCTCTCTCTCTCTCTCTCTCGCTCGCGCTCTCTCTCTCTCTCTCTCTCTCTCGCTTGCGCTCATGCATGCACGCGCTCTCTCCTCCACCTCTGTCTCTCCCTGTCTCTATCTCTGTCACTCTCTCTGTCTCCACTACATATTTCTCATGCCCCTGACCTCCCTCAACCCTCACTACCTCCTTCCCTCACTTGCGGCCCCTCTCCCCCTCCCTGTCCTTTCCCCCTTCTCCCTCGTCCCCCCTCTAACCCCCCCCCCCTCTCTCTTCCCCCTCTAACCCCCCCCCACCCCCCACCACCATCTCCCTCACTCTAACCTTGTCGGTCTCTCAGGGGGAACAAATCCACATCACCAATCCATTCACACCAAAACTCCCTGAAGCTCAAAACTATTCTCTGAATTCACTTGACTCCTTGGCCTAAGACCATCAGCAATAGGAGCATGAGTAGGCTGTTCAGCCCCTTGAGCCTGTTCCACAATTCAATAAGATCATGCCTGATCCGAAATTCCTCACATCTGCTTTCGTGCCCTTTCCCTTGCTTCCTCTGACTGATAAGCATCTAAACATCTGGACTCTGCACCCCCCCGCTCTCTGTTGCAAGAAGTTTCAAAGACACACAACCTTCTGAAAGAGAAAAGAAAGGTTCCCCATCTCCATTTTTATTTGGACACTGTGCCCTCTGGCCCTAGACTCTCCCTTGGAGGGGGAGAATCCTGTCTGCATTTACCCTGTCCACCACCTTAGGACTGTTACAATGAGGTCACCTCTCATTCTTCTGAACTCCAGTGTGGTAGATTCCTAACTGGTTTAACCATTGCCCATAAGTCAGTCCCTCAGCAATCATCCTGGTGAACCTGCGCTGTCCTGCCTCCAATGAAACAATGTCTTTCCTTAAATTAGGGGACCAAATCTGCTCACAGTCCTCCAGATGTCATCTCCCTGGCACCTTGTACAGTTACAGTAAGATTTCCCTACTCTTACACTCCAACCCCCTTGGAATAAGGACTGACATTCTTATCTATTAGATTGCAAGACAATTACTTTATTACTTACTTACCTGAATGTATACACAAACAGGGACAATGATGTTAAATCATATGTTTCATTCAGAATTTAGACCATCAGTGTGGTCGCTTTAAAAAAACAGACTTGACCATATTTGAGACAAAAGCAGAAAATGCTGGAGGAACTAAGCAGGGTCTGGCAGCATCTGTGGAAAGAGAGAAGTTAATGTTTTGAAGTTCTCTGCGTTCTCTGTATACCAGACCTGCTGAGTTTCTCCTGCCCTTTTCTGCTTTTAAGACCATAAGACATAGGAGTGGAAGTAAGGCCATTCGGCCCATCGAGTCCACTCCGCCATTCAATCATGGCTGATGGGCATTTCAACTCCACTTACCCACATTCTCCCCGTAGCCCTTAATTCCTTGTGACATCATTTATTTCAGTTCTCCTTTGCCTTCAGCTCCTTGACTTGTTTCAGTAATATTTGAGGTTTTGTATCAGAGTGTGGAGGGAGTGAGACTCCTCCCAAGCTGTTCTGAAATTTATCGTGACACGTGATCCATTCAAATTTCCGCAGAAAACATGAGTCGTTTTTCATTCTTTAAAAGGCTGGTGCAAATGCTTTGTATGTAATTGTAAAATGTGCCCTTCCCCCCCCCTGCCAAAAAAATTAACTGGAACAGGAAGAGGCCATTCGGCCCCTCAAGCCTCAATTCAGTTAGACCTTGGCTGTTCTTTATGTAATGTACACAAAGCCTTGCTTCTGTTATCCTTAATACTGAACAGAAAGGGTTCCGTGGTCTGGACTCCCCTAAACCCTTTCCAAGTCAGAGGAGGGAGTTTCTCCCCTCTAACTATCCAGTTTGATTGCCTTTAATCATCTAAAACATCTTAATTAGTCTGCTCTTTATTCTTTTAAACCCAGCAGTCTATGCAAATTGTGCTCCTACCTTTGATCACAGAACAATGTTCCTCTCTCTGTGACAGAGGCCTGTAGCCAGTGGACTTTGTAAATTCAGTTTGTTTTCAGGTGGATGTTGTAATAATCCACAGTAGAGGATTGATGAGTTAATCCATTGATCAAGGTATAAATATTAGCCAGAACACCTGCCCCTGCTCTGGAGGCTAGTATAGGATCTACAATATTCACCTGAGATTTGAGAAGTGACTTCATTGAGGTTTATAAAATCATTGAGGGGCATGGATAAGGTGAACAGCAAAGGTCTTTTCCCCAGGGTGGGGGAGTTCAAAACTAGAGGGCATCAGTTTAAGGTGAGAGGAGAAAGATTTAAAAGGGACCTGAGGGGGCAACGTTTTCACACAGGCTGGTTTGTGTGCAGAATAAACTGCCAGAGGAAGTGATGGATGCAGGTGCAGTTACAACATTTAAAAGACATTTTGTTCATTACGTGAGTAGAAACAGTTTGGAGGGATATGGGCCAAATGCAGGCAGGTGGAACTAGTTTAGTTTGAGATTATGGTCGGCATAGACTGGTTGGGCCGAAGGGTCTGTTTCCATGCTGTATGACTCTGAAATTGTTGGAATAGGCCTCTGTCCCATCAAAGAGTTGACCGTGCTTTCAGTTTGTGTCTGAATCTTTCAGAGAATCTGCACAGCAAAGAAAGAGGCTATTCCGACCATCAGGTCCACGTTGACCCTTCGAGGAGCATCCCACCAAGATCCAACCTATCCCTATAATCCTGCCTTTCCCTGGGATACTCCTCCTAGTCTGCATGACCCTGAACACCATGGGCAACTTAGCATTGCCAACCCATCCTAAGCTGCATATCTTTGGTCTGTGGGAGGAAACCAGAGGAAACCCACGCAGACTGAGAACGTGCAAACTTCACACAGACAGTCGCCCGAGGGTGGACATTTTGCAGTGCTATTTGAAACTGCGTCAGTCTGACCCAGTCTTGCCCAGTGCAGATAATCCGATTGCTGTCATGTTGGTACTGTGCAACCTTTGTTCGCAACTTCAAAGACTCTGGACACCCCTCCCAACCCCTGGCAGATAACGGCGCGCAGGCTAACGTGGGAATACCGAGACCCGGGAATGGGAGTGGACTCTTCCGAGCTTCATTGCTGCTCCAACTTCGCATCAAATCCCAGCTGGCCTGGTTTTGGCCTTCGCCTCACCTTCCTATCCAGTTCCCCCTCCACCCCCACCCAAACTAACCTTTGACCCCCTTGTCTCTCAAAAATTGATCTCCTCCAGCCTAGAATGTGTTAATGACCCAACCTCGAGAGGATTCCCCAGAGTGGGGAAAAAAAAATTCTCCTCCCCTTTATATTTAAAAAAAAGTATAAAGTTCCTCCTCATCCATGTCATAAATGGACAAGTGCTTCTTAAAGCTGTGTCCTGTAGTTCTAGACTGCCCCCACTAGAGGCAGCATCCACCTGGTAGTCATCCCGTCAAGTCCCTTTAGGATTTTACACTTTTCCATAAGATCACCTCTCGTTCCCTGAAACTCCACTGGGTGTAGTCCCGAGCTTGCAAACCTATCCTGATTACGTAAGCCTTTTATCCCAGCAATGAGTCAAGCAACCTTTCACTGGGATGCTTCTAACATAATTAAACAGTTTTTTCAAATAAGACCACCAAAACAGGACACAGTGCTCCAGATGTGTCCTTACCAAGGCCCCGATCGACTGCAGCCAAACCTCCCTATCTTTGCATTGCATTCCAGTTGCTATAAGTGCTCATATTTTGTGTGTTCCTAATCAACTAACTTAGTGTGATTCATGTTAATGACACCCAGATCACTGTGTACCTCAGAGTTTTTTAATCTCCCTGTCTTTTCTCTAATTAGTATATGGTTTTGTCTGATCATCTAGCCCAAAATCGACCACACTGTAGTGAATCTTCCAAATGTTTGCCCACTCACTTAACCTGGCTTCATCCTTTGATAGATTCTTCTGTGTTACAACTTACTTTCCAACTTACCTTGGTGTCATCGCCAAGTTTAGCTTCCAGATATTCAGCCCCCATTTCTAAACCCTTGGTTGTGGACAGCTGCGGTGCCAACATTGTTGTTGAAGCACTCCCATTAGTTGCAGCTTGCCAATCTGACAAGGATTTTTACTCTCTCTTTCCTATGCTCTAACCTTTATCTCTGCTCCTATATTACCCTCCCCCCCCCCCCCCCCACAATGTGATGGAGATTTTCAATGTGCCACCTTGCCCAGCTCATCCACCTTGGGACCAGTCTCCAGACTGAAGTCCGAAGCTAAAGTCTGCTTGGAGGCACTCCACATCAAACAGGGTCAGTTAGAATTGTACTCGCTGGAGTTTCGAAGAATGGAGGAGGATTGGCAAAGGGACCTGTAACATTCCAACAGGACCAGACCAGTTAGATGCAGGGAGGATGGTCCTGATGGCGGGGGAGCAACCAGAGGGATGTAGTTTTAAGAATAAGTGGGAAATCTTTTAGGACTGAGGTGAGGAGCAACATATTCCCCCAGAGAGTGGGGAGTCTGTAGAATTCACTACCATAAAAAGTAGTTGAGGACAGAACATTGATTTTTTTTTCCCCAAGAAGGAGGTGGACATAGATCTTGTGGCTAAAGGGATCAAGGGATATGGAGACGTGGCTTGGGGTATTGAACTCGATGGTGACCCATGATCAAATTGAGTGCGGAATGGCCTACTCCTGCTCCTATCTTCTATTGGCCAGGAATCTGTTCTCCTCCTACCAGGGCACTGGGAGCTTTGCCAATCGAACTGCCTGCTCGGTTGTTTAATGACCACACCTCCTTTCATCTTCAAGTCCTGGAGTGGGTCCTGAAACCCGCAACTTCTGGCTTGGCCCCAGGCAGCCTCCCCACTGAACCATGCGGTTTCCACGTGGGATCTTGCTGTGCACGAGTTGGCTGCAGCACTTCCTACGGCACATGTGTGCACATGCATGTTCTCATACTCGCTCAATCTGCCACACAAGCGCACACATATGCAAATAGGCGCATACACGCACGTGTGTGTATACACACCATGCTCTCCCACAGGCTCTCACAAGTGCACGTGCACACATGCATATGCACACACATGAACACAGACCAGCCTGTGCCCGCACACATGCTGAAAAGTAAACGGTTGCCTGTGGAGCATTTTGGATGTAGTTGTGAAAAGAGCTTTGTAAAGTTGTCCGGCACAACGTTAGAAATTAAAAGGCGTTATTTTGAAGGTCTTACAAAGGGAAAGTCGGACATTTTTTACAAAAAGAAAGACACTGGCAAATGCCATTGTTCCCATGCAGGATTGTGTGGGAGAATGGATGCAGCCCTCTTGGGACCTGATAGAGGTCAGGCATTAAAGGTGACCCACTCAATATTTAATGTGCAACGTGAATGCTGTAAGAGGTTAATTATGTCCTGGAGGATGGTTGTATTTTTGTCACTGTTCTCTATTTTATTTTAAGAAAATGCAAGCACACTAAATAAAAACATTGTTTTCATGTAGACTTGCATGTTTTGCACATTTTGAAGTCTGTTTTTCTCTCTCCCTCCCTCGCAGCCTATTGACTATGAAACCAGCAGAGCCTTTGTACTAACAGTCATTGCTGTAAATCAGGAGCCTCTGACAAAAGGCATTCAGCTCCCTCCTCAATCGACAGCCACTGTCTCCATTACCGTTATTGATCTCAATGAGAGTCCGTATTTTGTTCCAAACCCCAAGCTGATCAGGCAGGAAGAGGGCCTACCTGCAGGCAAAGTGCTCACCGTCTTCACAGCTGAGGACCCTGACCGGTACATGCAGCAGACGATCAGGTATAGTAACCCACTCTGATTCACGCTCGCGCGCACACACTGATTTGGAGATGCCAGTGTTGGACTGGGGTGTACAAGTTTAACGTCACACACACTGTATCACTGAGTCCAGAGGCTTCACCCTCTGCTCACTGTCCCTATCCGGAAAACCCTTTACGTCGAACATCGAACGTTACAGCGCAGTAAAGGCCCTTCAGCCCTTGATGTTCCACCGACCTTTGGAACCAATCTGAAGCCCATCTAACCAACACTATTCCATTATCATCCATATCCCTATCCAATGACCATTTAAATGCCCTGAAAGTTGGCACGTCTACTACTATTGCAGGCAGTGCGTTCCATACCCCTACTACTGAGTAAAGAAACTACCTCTGACATCTATCCTATATCTATCACCCCTCAATTTATAGCTATGTCCCCTTGTGCTAGCCATCACCAACTGAGGAAAAAGACTCTCATTGCCCACCCTGTCTAACCCTCTGATTATCTTAGATGTTGGGCCACCTTGCAACCTTCTCCCTAATGAAAGCAGCTTCAAGTCCCTCAGCCTCTCCTTGTAAGACCTTTCCTCCAGACCAGGCAACATCCGAGTAAATCTCCTCTGAACCCTTTCCAAAGCTTCCACCTCCTTCCTATATTGCGGTGACCAGAACTGTACACGGTGCTCCATGTGTGGCCGCACCAGAGTTTTGTACAGCTGCAGCATGACCTCATGGTTCCGTGATCCCTCTACCAATAAAAGCCAACACACCGTACGCCTTCTTAACAACCCTATCAACCTGAGTGGCAACGTTCAGGGATCTATGTACATGGACACAGAGATCTCTGCTCATCTACAGTACCAAGAGATTGTTAATTGTGGCTGCTATCATGATATCACACTTGCCTCTCTTGTACAAACATAGAAAATATAAGTAGGCTATTCAGCCCTTCAAGCCTGCTCCGCCATTCAAACTGATCGTCCAACTCAGTCCTCTGTTCCCATTTTCTCCCCCATATGCTTTGATCCCTTTAGCCCTAAGAACTGTACCTAACTCCTCCTTGAAAACATTCAATGTTTTGGCCTCAACCACTTCCTGTGGCAGAGAATCCCACAGGCTCCGCACTCTCTGGCTGAAGACATTTCTCCCCATCTCAGTCAGAAATGGTCCATCCCGTTTCCTTAGACTGTGACCCCCTGGTCCTGGTCATCACTTTCTCCACCTTCCTCATTTCCCCTCCCCCCCACCTTATCTCAGTCCCAACCCTCAGACTCAACACCGCCTTCTTGACCTGCAATCTTCTTCCCGACCTCTCCGCCCCCAAACGCTCTCCGGCCTATCACCCTCACCTTAACTTCCTTTCACCTATCGTATTCCCAAGTCCCTCCTCCCTACCTTTTATCTTAGCCTGCTTGGCATACCCTCCTCATTCCTGAAGAAGGGCTTATGACCGAAACGTCGATTCTCCTGCTGCGCTTTTCCAGCAACACATTTTTCAGCTCTGATCTCCAGCATCTGCAGTCCTCACTTTCTCCTGGTCATCAGGAACAAGAGGAAACAAGCTTTCCACGTCTCCCCTGTCAAGACCCCTAAGAATCATTAAATGCTTCAATAGAGACTCATCTTCAGTTTCTTTAATTCTGAAGAAGATTCATATCAGACTTGAAACATTAACTATGCTTCTCTCTCCATTTGCCTTGTGTCTGTATGTGGGTTTTCTGGCGTAATTCTCGTCACCCACTTTTCAAAGGATTCTGTTTCTTTCCACAGTACTTTTATTTATTGCCCCAAGTTTACAAGGCCAGGGGGAAACTGGGTAGGACGTATCCTCAGAGGAACTGTGTTCCCCTTGTTAGCATCTTGAGTCTTCTTTCATCCTTCCATCTACACAACGTTACTTCTGTCTCCCTCTGTCCCCTGTTTGACTCTCTCTGTAAAACACAATTCGCCTTGACTCCTTTCTGCATCTTTTCTCAATTACCTCAATCTGTCTCGAATAAAAAGAAACTACTGTGGTGGCTGGAGAGCCGAAATGAAGCATTGCCAACTCTGTAGGATTGTAGAGCAAGGAAAAACTGAGTTAACGGTTTGTGTCCAGGTGTCTGAGCCTCTTTCTTTTGGGGAGCAGGCTCCATCACTATTTTATTTCTGGACCGTTATTTTCTCAGTCAGTTATTTTCCCTCTAATCCTCCCCTGGGTTTGGTCTCCTCACTGCCACCAGCAGCTGTGATCTTCCGGATCCTTCCCTAACTATTGCTGGCGACCATATTGGGTGACGGATAAGTTGCTGTCACTTTTCTACTGGTGGAACTTCTCCGATGACCGACCATCGATCAAAATCCGAGCCGTACATGACGGCCGGCTAGATTCATCCAGTCAATTTCCTCCTCGGTCATCCATTTGAATAGCAAAGCAAGCTCAGTGGGCTGAATGGCTGACTTTTGCCTCCAGGTCTTGTGGTCTCACTCCCAGTGTAGGTGGGACTGTCCTGAGAGGAGAGATTGAAGAAACCGGTCTTGTGTTCCCCCCAGAATTTTGAGGAATTTGAGGTGACGTTCATGAAACATATAAAAGTGGTAGAGGAGGTGCTGGATGTGGAAAGGAGAGTCTCCCCTGGGTAGCCGGAGTTTGTGATGGTGGGGGTGTGTGGGGGTCTTGAACCAGTGAATGCAGCCTCAGAGTCAGGGTTAGGCCGCTGAAGACTGAGATGAACAGGGCTGGTGAATCTCTACCCGAGAAGCTATTGAGGAGTTGAGTATACTCAAGATCGAGGTTGAGAGATTCCAGCATAGGACAGTACAGCACAGGAACAGGCCCTTCAGCCCACCATGTCTGTGCCAACCATGATGCCATTCTAAACTAATCCCACCTGCCTGCATGTCTACGCCTGTTCGTGTGTCGATAAACATTGCTATTGTATCTGTTTACACCACTTCCCCTGGTACTATGTTTCCAACACGTACGACCCTCTGTGTGAAAGGACTTGCCTTGCCCGTCTTTAAACATCTTTAAATCTCTGACATTAAACCCATGCCCCCTATTATTTGCCATTTCCACCCTGAGAGAATGACTCCTGACTATCCAGCCTGTCCACGCCTCTCCTAATTTTAAAAACTTTAATCAGGTCGCACCATCTCCTGCAGAAACCATCCTCGTTTGTCCAACCTCTCCTTATTGCTAATACACTCCAATCCAGGCCATATACTGGTTAATCTCTTTTGCACCCTTTCCAAAGCCTCCGCATCCTCCCTCTAGTGTGGCGACCAGAAATGCACCCAATTTATTTATTGCCCCAAGTTTACAAGGCCATGGGGATGTATCCTCAGAGTAACTGTGTTCCTCTTGTTAGCATCTTGTGTTTTCTCTCATCCTTCCACCTACACAACGTTACTTCTGTCTCCCTCTGTCCCCTGTTGGACTCTCTCTGTCAAACACAATTCGCCTTGACTCCTTTCTGCATCTTTTTTTTTTGGTGATTTCTTTTAACTCTCTCAGAAGGCAGCAAATATTTTTAAGATGAATAGACAGATTCTTGATATCCAAGGGGCGCGAAAGACAATCGGGGATAGACCTAATGGGCTGAATGGCCTACTTTTGCTCCTCTGCCTTATGGTCTTATTCCCCGTGATGATGGGATTGTCCGAAGGGGTAGGAAGCACTTCTGCACACACAGGGTGGTAGAGGTTTGGAACTCATCCACAAATGTCAGTTGATTCTCCATCAGTTCATTTGAAATCAGATTTTTGTTAAGCAAAGGTAGCAAGAGATATGGGCCAAAGGCAGGTGTATGGAGTTAGGTCACAGATCAACCATGATCTCATTGAATGGTGGAACAGGCTCTCAACGGGCTGAATGGCCTACTCCAGTGGCTAATTCAAATGATTACATTTTTCATAAGACATAGGAGCAGAAATTAAGCCATTCAGCCCATCAAGTCTGCTCTATCATTCAATCATGGCTGATAAGGTTCTCAACCCCATTCTCCCACTTGCTCCCTGTGACATTAGACTAGATTCCCTACAGTGTGGAACTAGGCCCTTCAGCCCAACAAGTCCACACCAACCCTCTGAAGAGTAACCCACCCAGACCCATTTCCCTCCAACTAATGTACCTAACACTACGGGCAATTTAGCGTGGCCAATTCACCTGACCTGCACATCTTTGGACTATGGGAGGAAACCGGAGCACCCGGAGGAAACCCACGCAGACACTGGGAGAATGTGCAAACTCCGCACAGACAGTCACGTGAGGCTGGAATTGAACCTGGGACCCTGTGAGGCAGCAGTGCTAACCACTGAGCCACCGTGCCACCCATGATACTCAAGAACTAGTCAATCTCCATCTTAAATATACTCAGTGACCTGGCCTCCACAACCTTCTGTGAGCGTGAATTCCATAGATTTCCCCACTGTCTGGCTGAGGAATGTTCTCCTTATCTCTGTTATAAAAGCTCTTCCCTTTACTCTAAGGCTGTGCCCTCAGGTCCTAGTCTCTCCTACCAATAGAATCATCTTCCCAGCATCTACTCTGTCCAGGCCATTCAGTATTCTGTAAGTTTCAATTAGATTCCCACCCCCCCCCCCCCCCCCCCCCCCCCCCATCCTTCTAAGCTCCATCGAGTATAAATCCAGAGTTCTCAAACATTCCTCATATGTTAAGCTTTTCATTCCGGGACCATTCTCGTGAACCTCCTCTGAACACAGTGCAGGGCCAGTCCATCCTTCCGGAGATACGGGGCCCAAAACTGTGCACAATACTCCAAATGTGGTCTGACCAGAGCCTCAGGAGTCCATCCTTGCTTTTATATTATAGTCCTCTCAAAATAAATGCCATCGTTGCATTTGTCTTCCTAACTACTGACTCAACCTGCAAGTTGACCTTGTGAGAATCCTGGACTAGAATTCCCAAGCCTCTTTGCGCTTCAGACTTCTGAATTTGCTCCCCATTTAGAAAATAGTCCATGCCTGTGTTCTTCTGAACAAAGTTAATGACCTCATAGTTTCCATTGTTGTACTCCATCTGCCACTTCTTTGCCCATGCTCCTGACCTTCCCCACCATTTTGTTCTTGTCAAGGTGCCCTAGGTCACAGTATTTTGATGGTTGCATCCTGTTAGCAAGCTCCTATCACTGTGTCGTCTTATACTTTCATTTTGGGTATGTCCCGTATCCATCACTGAAAAGGTGCCACAGAATTGCGTGTGCTACGTTGTCCTCTTCTTTCATTATAGAAAAGAAATGGCCAGTAAGTCACCAATTTCCAGGGAGGAATATTCATTACATTTGAAATGTGTTGCACATTGCCATTTCCTCTCCAATTAAATTCTGATGGTGAAATATATGTTTTAGCCTAGAGCAGTGAATGGTTCATGAATATTTATTCACCGTTATAAAGCTAGCGTTTCATTGAAGTAAAAATGATAAGGGAGAGAGGTCCTCAAAGTATTGAATAGCTGAGGCCGCAGAGGCAGCTGGTAACTGTGTTCCTGAACAGTTCCACAAATATCCACTTCTCCCCCCCCCCCAGTAGCAGTAGTCTATACTGCCTATAAGATGCACTGCGGAAATTCATCAAAGATTCTCAGACAGCACCTTCCACACCTACAACCATTTCCATCTAATTCACTTGTGGGATGTGGGTGTCATTGGCTCGGCCCAGCCGAGTGGCCCCCTGAGAAGGTGGGGGTGAGCTGCCTTCACGCTGCAGTCCGTGTGCTGGAGGTAGACCCACAATGCCCTTAGGGAGGGGATTCCAGGATTCTGACCCAGCCACACTGAAGGATCGGCGATATATTTCCAGTCAGGGGGAGGGAAGGGGAGTGACTTGGAGGGGAATTTGCACGGGGTGGTGTTCCCATGTATCTGCTGCCCTTGTCCTTCTAGATGGAAGTGGTCGTGGGTTTGGAAGGTGCTGTGTGGGGCATCTTTGGTCAATTTCTACATCTTGTAGATGGGACACACTGCTGCCACTGAGTGTGGGTGGTGGATGATGTGGGTGGTGGATGAGGTGTCAGTTGATTACTGCAAGGAAGGATCTCTCAGATGCTGAAATGGCCTGAGGGGTGATGTCAGTCATACAGGATGTTTTGTCCTAGACAATTTGGAGCCATACCCTTCCATGAAAGTGGGGAGTATTTCCATCACAGCCCTGCCTTGTGCCATGTAGATGGTAGGACAGTCTTTGGGGATGCTGGAGATTAGAGTCGAGAGTGTGTTGCTGGAAAAGCACAGCAGGTCAGGCAGCATCCGAGGAGCAGGACGATCGACGTTTCAGGCAAAAGCCCTTCATCAGGAATGAGGCTGGGAGCCTCGGGGGTGGAGAGATAAATGGGGGAGTCTTTGGGGAGTCAGGAGGTGAGTTACTCGCTGCAGGATTCCTAGCCTCTGACCTGCTTTTGTAGCCACTGTCTGTATATGGCGAGTCCAGTTCAATTTGTGGTCAGTGATAACCCCCAGGATGTTAATAGTGGGGTGATTCTGTGCTGGTGATTGAACATCATAGAGTGATGGTTGGACTCTTTTTGTCGGAGATGGTCATGGGCTGATGTTTGTTTGCAAATAACATGCAGGCCACCCCTCCAACCCCTTCCCACAAAGATGTTTCTGTGTTTGGGCATAGACTGCTTCAGTACCAATGGGGTTCTCAACTGATGCTGAACCAGTGAATCTTGCCACTCTGATCTCACATTGGATTGAAGGTGCAGCTGAAGGAATGTCACTTGACAACATTTGACGCCAAACCAGGGAAACCATTTCTGTGAAGGCATAGTCATTGAGGATGTTCAAGTAAATGATTGATCCCTGTGTATCAAGTGCAACATGAAATATGGTGATAGAGCAGGGAAATGATGTTGAGGTAGAAAGTCACCCATGGTCTAGATAAATGACGGAACAGGCTTGAGGGGCTGAATGGCCTACTCGAGCTGCTATTTCTACGTTTACATATGGATAGGCGAAAGGAAGGGGACAGAGAGGTGGAGAACGCCGGAGGGGTCCACAAGAGAATTCCAGAGCTAAGGGTCATCAAATCTCATGGTTGGACAATTAAAACTAGAGACTGTGATGTGAGGGAATGCAGAGACAGCAGAGGGCTGCAGAATTGGAAGAGGCAGGGTAAGATTGCTAAACCTATCGTCGCTGAACCACGAGACTGTGTAAGTCAGTGCACATACTCAGCACCTGCCTTCTCTACCCACACACCCCACCCCCAGCTTTTCTCCTTTCAAGGCCACTATGAGCGCACTGTGCACAATTCTGGTCTCCCTCCCGTTGGAAAGATGTTGTCAAACTTGAGAGGGTTCAGAAAAGATTTACAAGGATGTTGCTGGTGTTTGAGGGTTTCAGCTCCAGTTCGTTATTCCATAACGCGATGGTTGTGTTCCTGCACTAACCCACATTATAGATAAATCGTGCTTTAGGAACAGCGCTTAAAGTGTTGCCGATATAATCGCGTTACAGCCAACACACATTTTGAAAGTTCGCACTTCAGAAACAACGCCCCCCAATTCGTCAATCATGTTACGGCTAATTCACGTTAATGAAATGTGCCGTATAGCAGAATGGCCTGTATCAGGACAGGCTGAACAGTCTGGGGCTGTTTTCCCTGGAGGCTAAGGCATGACCTTATAGTGGTTCAAAAAAATTATGAGGGGCACAGATAGGGGAAATAGACATGGTCTTTTTCTCAGGAGTCCAGACCTAGAGGGCATAGGTTTAAGGTGAGAGGGGAAAAATTTAAAAGGGACCTCGGGAGCAATGTTTTCTTGCAGAGGGTGGTGTGTGTATGGAATGAGCTGCCAGAGGAATTGGAGGAGGCTGATACAATTACAGCATTTAAAAGGCATTTGGAGCGATATGGACCGAATGTTGGCAAACAGGACCGGATTAATTTAGGATATCTGGTTGGCATGGACAAGTTGCACCAAAGGGTCTATTTCCATGCTGTATATGTCTGTAACTCTAATTGGGAAAGCTGTTTTTTATTTAACAAAAGGAGTAATTCTGTGATTATCCAGTGTGGTTTCCTGTTCCTAAACACTGGCTTGTCTAACTTAGCACCACTTGACAAAAGTTAACTTGGCGTTAAACCAGAAGAATATCTCAGGCAATCTCGGCTGATCTATGTTTCTGTGGTGACAGGAAGATATTTCAGGTCTGTCATTTTTCAACTGAATTAATCAGCCTGAGAGCTTTACTGTGTTTGTCTTCCTCCTGCCTGACCTGCAAAAAGTTTCCGGAACTTTCTGTTCCCGCTTCAGATTTTCAAGCGGGGTTCTGTTTTTGGAACAATGTGCATTAGTTCTGCCCTCCCAGCCCATAAACGCTCTTTGCATCGCGCCACTGCGTGACAACCGAAGTGTATCTTTGCATTTGTATAGCCCCCTATTAACACAGTGAAACGTTCTGGGGTGCTTTGCTCTGATAAGGATTCGACACCGGGAGTAGGGCACTTGAAGCAATGACTGTAACCTCAGCCAGGAATTAATTGTTGAACCGACAGCTCCAGCTTTGTGTTTGTGGCATTTTTATCCGGGCCCACAACACTACATTCCCGTCATGAGTTTTAATGTTTCTTTATAAAGCACCTTATGTGCAAGAAATATGGTTTCACTAAACTCTGCAGACTTCAGAGAGAAATCAAAATAGTGCCCTGGTTTGGTGCCCAAATCCTGCTTTGTGTTCTCAAGAATATGTATTTTTAAATAATCCTTTTTTAAATGTTAGACCATAAGACACAGGAGCAGAAATTAGGCCACTCAGCCCATCAAATCTCCTCCTCCATTCAATCATAGCTGATACATTTCTCAACCCCATTCTCCCGCTTTCTCCCCGTAACCCTTGATCTCCCTGATAATCAAGAACCTATCTGTCTCAGTGTTGAATATACTCAATGACCTGGCCTCCACAGCCTTCTGTGGCAATGAATTCCACTCTCTGGCTGAAGAAGTTTCTCCTTATCTCCCTTTACTCTAAGGATCCTAGTCTGTCCTACCAAAGGAAACATCTTCCCAACATCCACTGTATGTTTCAATTAGATCCCCCCTCATCCTTCTAAACTCCACCGAGTTATAGCCCCAGAGTCCTCAAACGTCCCTGATCTGTTACGCCTTTCATTCCTGGACCATTCTTGTGAACCTCCTCTGAACACACTCCAGACCTCGAAGTTAAGAGCCCAGTATGCTCCTGCTCTGCCACTCCCTGCTATCTCCATTTGTGCAGTAGTGTAGCTTTCCCAGAAAAGAGCGTACATCTAGGGCTGCAGCGGAGAGAGCTGATTGAGGGCTGGGACTGAGTAACTGGGTAGGCCTTTCAAAGAGGCAGAAGCGAGGACTGCAGATGCTGGAGATCAGAGTCGAGAGTGTGGTGCTAGAAAAGCACAGCAGGTCAGGCAGCGTCCAGGGAGCAGGAGAATCGACGTTTCAGGCAAAAGCCCTTCATCAGGCTGATGAACCTGTGGAATTCTGTAACAAAGGAGGCCCAGTCACTGAGTATAAAGAGATTGTTCATTTTTTTTTTAGAATTTAAGAGCATCACGGGGCCTGAGGAGAAATTGGGAATGTGGAGGTAGACCGTAATCCTACCAAATGATGGAACAGGCTCAGAGGGCTGAATGACCTTCTCCTGCTTCAGGTTTCTATGACGCTGTGGCTGGTCTATCCCTCACCCACCTTCATCCCTCCCCCTTGCCATTAAAAACGTGAGTGATCCAGCACCTGGTCCAGATGCCCGTACAGTGGCGAGCACATGCACAGTCGGGGTAGTGGTCCTGTGCATGTCAGTGTTTATTGCTGCACCAGGTTGACAAGTAACTGACCACGCCTAATCTAACGCACTTGTGGTTTCTCATCCCAGATACTCGAAGTTATCGGATCCAGCAAACTGGCTCAAAATCGATCCACTCCAAGGACAGATTACCACCGTCGCCACACTCGATCGTGAATCCCCTTACGTTAAAAATAACATGTACAACGCAACGTTCCTGGCGTCAGACAGCGGTACGTGCTACACTGCTCCACCAGCTCAGCTAAACGGGTCATGTGCTAATCTCTGCCTCCCTTCCTGTTGTCTTTTGTGTCTTGACCTTGTTACTTGGCAGTGCTAAAGATCACAGCGGAGCTGGTAAAGTGGTGCAAAGGTCCTTCCAATCTCCTCAGCTTGAGCCTTTTCAATGACGTGGACCAGCCTTTGTGTTTTTCGGGTGAAATCTGAATCTTTCCTGCCTTGTAATGTTTGGTCCCTGCGTTTGTCACAGTCGGTGTAATTTTTGTAGCTATGGTTATTTGCTTATTTAAAACCTCTCGGGTTCTGCCCTGCGCACCCACAACCCACAAGGTTTGGGTTTCCCAGAGCCACAGCGCAGGATGAGGCTATTCGGCCCATCGTGCCTGCTGTCATTCTAAACTCTAGGGCCAATCTCCTGCCATCTCCCTACATCCTGGTACACCATTTCCATTCAAATAATTATCCAGTGCCCCTCCTGACTGCCTCAATTGAAGAGTTATTAAGTATCTCTCATGGCCACAGCAATTGTCTTACAAATGCATTAATAATTGCAGTTCTTTGACCTGGTTCTGCTATTCGATAAGATCATGGCCGGATTTTAGCTTCCATTCTACATTCCTGCATATTCCCAATAATCTTTAATTCCCTTAGGAATCAAGAATCTATCCACCTCTACCTTAAGCCGAATCTTCTCATATTTTTATG
Source organism: Chiloscyllium plagiosum (assembly GCF_037043375.1). Lineage (NCBI taxonomy): Eukaryota > Metazoa > Chordata > Chondrichthyes > Orectolobiformes > Hemiscylliidae > Chiloscyllium > Chiloscyllium plagiosum. The sequence continues at coordinate 142,902,395 of NW_028270142.1, forward strand.
TGGACAGAATAATTCTCTCCTGAAGAGTTGTTATTTTCATCAAGCTGAACATGAACCCCTCCCCCAGGGACGAGATGGGAACCAGGCACAGAGACAGCTTCCACGTTTTAATGCCTATCTGTCTGGCCCTGAAACTGGGGTCGTTAACGGCGATGCGAAATGAGCTAGAAAGTGCTGACTTTCTGCCTGTAGCTATTCCTCAGGTGTCCTCTGGGTGACGAGTCTGGCCTTTCAGAGACCCTACAAAAATACGAACAGGAGAAGGCCATTCAACCCCTTGAGCCTGCTCCCCCATTCGATAGGATCACGTCTGATCCGACATTCCTCACACCAACCTTCCTGTCCTTTCCCTCGATTCCCCGACTGATCTAGAATCCATTGATCTCAGCCTTAAATATGCACAAGGACTCTGCCCCCACAGCTCTCTGGGGCAAGGAGTTCCAAAGACCCCCAACCCTCCGAGAGAAGAAATTCCTCCTCATCTCAGTCTGAAATTGGTGCCCCTTTATTCTGAGACTATACCCTCTGCTCCTAGACTCTCCCAGGAGGGGAAACATCCTCTCAGCATTGAACCGATATGTTTCAATAGGATCACCCTCATTCTTCGAAACTCTAGAGAGTCCCAACCTGTTTAACCTTTGCTCATGAGACATTTCCTCCATTCTGGTTGGGAGGGGGGTGTGGTTTGGTGTGCTGTGACCCAGAGACATCTTGTGCACTCCTGGAAGAGAGGGTCAGAAAAAGCCCTGGTGGTGGTGGTGGTTCAAATGGTCAGAAGTGAAGGATTCCTGTTTAACTTCCTCACCGGTCACCCCGATTCCAACATATCCCATGGACCTTGTTAGATGTCAGGAGATGTTCCCCCCCCCCCCCCCCCACCCCCGTGGGGAATCCAGGAGACACAATTTAAAAAAAAAAGGAGGTCTTCCTTTTAAGGCAGTGGTGAGAAGGGATTTATTTTTTACAAGTTGTTAAGTCCATTCAAGACAGCGTTAGATTTTTGATTTGACACATATCACAGTCCAATGTTGGGGTGTCAGGCTGAAGAGTAGAGTAGAGTTGAGTTGAGTTGGCAATGAGATCCGCCATGATCTTGATCACTGGTTGGGTACAAGGACCAAAGGCCTAATCCGAACTTTTATACATTACCTATGAGTCCCTTCTTCAATGTGACATTCAGTTGGAAGGGGCAGCTACAGAGAAGGTTGATGCATTGGTAATCAGCTTCCAAAACTGGAGTCTAGAATGATTCCTGCAATTGGAAAGTTGCAAATATCACCCCGTAATTTGAGAGAGAGAGAGAGAGATACAACAGGGAATACATGAACAGGAAGGGTATAGAGGGATACAGATCCTGTAAGTGAAGACATTTTGCCTTTCCATACTAAAACTGTGTCTGCACAGACTTGAAGGCCCTGTTCCTGTGCTGTATTGTTCTTTGTTCCAGATCTGTTAGCCTTACATCAGTACTCAGAGGGGGAGGAATATGAGAATCTGTTTAAAAGGATGTGACACTTGGGTTAAAAAAGATTGGTTTGGGCATGGTCAACATGGATTTGCACATGGAAATTTGTGTTTAACAAACGCTCAGCTGTTTGAGGATGCTACTTACAAAATTGATGAAGAGGAGGGTGTGGTACAGTTGGATTTAAAGAAGGTTTTTGATAAAGTCCCCACAGAAGGTTTGTGAACAAAATTTAATGCACATGGTACGGGAAGTAATGTACTGGTGTGGATTAATGATTGTTTTCTCGCTCTTACCCAGAGAGTAGGAATAATTGGGTCATTCTCACGTTGACGAGCTGTAACTAATGAGCAGTGCTTAGGCCCCAGCTGTTCACAAAATAGATCAGTCATTGAGAGGTAGGGACCAAACGTGGCGTTTACAAAGCTAAGTGGGAATGGGTATCGTGAAGAAGATGTCAAACAGCTTCAGGAAGGTTTGGATAGGATGAGTGAATGGGCAAGAACATAGAAGATAGAAACATGAGGTTATCCACTTCAGTAGGATGGACAGATGTACAGAGAATTTCTCAAATGGTAAAAGGTTAGAAAGTGTAGATGTTGGGATTTAGCTTTCCTTGTGGAGAAGACACTGAAGACTAACATACAGGTGCATGTTATTAGGAAGGCTAATGGAATGTTAGCCTTTATTCCAGGGGATTTGAGTACAGGAGCAGTGAACTTCAATTGTATAGGAGCTTGGTTAGACTCACACCTTGGGGTAGTGTGTGCAGGTTTGGTCTGCTTATCTCAGGAAGAATATTATTGCTATCAAGAGTGTGTGCAATGAAGGTTCCCCAGGCTTGTTCCCAGGATGTTGGGACTGGCCTACGAGAGAGATTGGGCAAACTGGGCCTGCATTCACCAGAGTTTTGAAGAATGAGAGGTGACCTCATGAAAACCAACAAACTGCTTAAGAGAGGGTAGGTGGGAGTCAGATGTTTCTCCTGGGTGGGGAGTCCAGAACCTAATGGAACAATTTAAAATCAAGACTGAGATTATTTAGGTACAAGATGAGGAGAAATTCAATGAGTCTATCCCAGTTATTGTAGCTGTGCACAAGTTTGAACTCCCTATCTCAGGGAGGATATTACCGCCACTGAGCGAGTACAGTGAAGGTTCCCCAGGCTTGTTCCTGGGATGAAGGGACTGGCCAATGGAGAGAGACGGGGCAAAGTCATCCTGTATTCACCAGAGTTTTGAAGAATGAGAGGTAGTCTCCCAGAATCCTACAAAATATTGAGAAGGACACACAGGGGAGATGTATGGAAGGCGTTTTCCCTGGTTGGGGAGTCTAGAACACGGGGCACAACGTGATGGTTGTGACAAATTGAAAACATGGGAACACGGGCAACTCACCATCCTGACCTGGAAATATATCATGATTCGGAGATGCCGGTGTTGAACTGGGGGTGTACAAAGTTAAAAATCAGACAACACCAGGTTATAGTCCAACAGGTTTAATTGGAAGCACACTAGCTTTCGGAGCGACGCTCCTTCATCAGGTGGTTGACAACCCAAGGGCATTGTGGGTCTACCCACAGTGGTTCAAGAAGGCAGCTCACCCCCTATCAAGTTGCTGAGTTGGAGTGCAGCATCGTAATGATGATGGTTTTAAGGTTAGAGTGACGGTGTGCATTTGGGAATGAAGCACATGAGCTGTTCTCAGAGCGTTGAATGAGCTATAAATCTCTGTCAACCTTCATGATGATGTTTGTGTGACCAATTAACCGGTTTGAAGAATAAAGAAAGCAGGTGAAGTTAGCTGGGTGAAGAAGTTAATTAAGGGTTTAACCATGCTCTACGTTTCTTTACAGATTGGTTCCGATGCGATTGGAGACAGTGTGAGTGGGAATAAGGTTGTGTTGTGCTGTGGGCTTGTTATAGTTTGTGCTTTGTGCAATCGCTTTGGGGACACGTGTTCAAGGATGAACAATTGGAAGCGATGTGCTGATTTCCAGGCTGCAATTTGTTTTGCTGCAAGTGTAATCACATATGGTGCAAGGAACATTAATGCTCCCCAGGATGGAGATGGATGGGGAACTTGCCTGTGGAGTCTAATCCCTCCGACACACTGCCATCTGGTGTGTGCTGTTTGTGTGACTTCTGTTGGTGATTTGCTTTAACACTCGCTGGGTTATGGAGATATCATTTAAACCTGCAGTGCTGGGCAGGCCAATGCTGCTTGAAGTGTACCTCTTTGTTCAGGAGAAGTGTTTTACAAAGTTTTGCCGATGTTTGGAAAACTGTCTTTAGGTTGATGTGTAAGTTGGCTGGCGTAGAGTGGGTCATTTAGTAAAGTCGGACGTGGTAGGGGGAGCAAAAGTGTGGGTTGTGAAGGGCTGGGTCTGTTAATGATCTCCTCTTATTGCTGTCCAGGTATCCCTCCGGCAAGTGGGACAGGCACTCTGCAGATCTACCTGCTCGATGTCAATGACAATGCGCCACATGTCTTCCCTGAGGAAGTCTCCATTTGCGAGAAGCCGGATCCCAATGCCATTAACATCACCGCTACCGACACCGATATCGACCCAAACACGGGGCCGTTTGCCTTTGAGCTCCCTGACAGCCCGGTGGACATCAGGAAGAACTGGACTATAACCCGGCTCAATGGTGAGCACAACCCCAACGCCGGCGTACCAATTCTCAAGACTGGGTCCGACAGTTCTGCGAAAAGCGAGGCATGAAGCACAAACCGTTACAGTGCAGGCTGGGGCTGTTTTCCCTGGAGCGTCGGAGGCTGAGGGGCGGGACCTTATAGAAGTTTATAAAGTCATGAGGGGCATGGAGAGGGTAAATAGACAAAGTCTCTTCCCTGGGGTGGGCGAGTCCAGAACTAGAGGGCATAGGTTTAGGGTGAGAGGGGAAAGATATGAAAGAGACCTAAGGGGCACCTTTTTCACACAGAGGGTGGTACGTGTTTGGAATGAGCTGCCAGAGGATGTGGTGGAGGCTGGTACAATTACAACATTTAAAAGGCATCTGGCTGGGTATATGAATAGGAAGGGTTTGGAGGGACATGGGCCGGGTGCTGGCAGGTGGGACTAGATTAATTTAGACTCACTGGAACCTGCGTCCCTCACATTTCCAGACAGAGCATTCCAGAGCCTAACTACTCGCTGGGTGGAAAAGTTTTTAATCTCACATCACCCTCGCTTTGTCTGCGCCTCACTTTAAATCCATGCTCCCCTCGTTTTTTGTTCATTTTATATATGGGAGCAGCTTCTCCCTACTTACTCCATCCAACCCATGCCTGATTGTGAAAACCTCTATCGAACCCTTCTCAGTTTCCCTCTCTCCGAGGAGAACAGTCCCAACTTCCCCTCTCTTCCTCATCGCTGAAGTTCGTCATCCCTGGAATGGTCTTGTAAATCGCTTCTGCACTCCCTCCAATCCATTCGCACCCTCCCTGTCATGTGGCACCCACAACTGTACACATTTATGTAGCCCCTCTGGCAGGCTGGGGCCATCGCAAGGAGCTGAGCTTTCGCATGATGTGGTGGTGTTGAAAACGGGGTGGATAGCCAGCTTTACAACTTGCAATTTGGCGTGTCCCTGCCCCAACCCATCGTCGCCAGATCGATGAAGGAATGAATGAGATTTGAGTCACGGGAGCCATTCCCCCCTGTTCCTCCTGCTGGCCATAGGATCTTTTCCAGCTTCCTGAGAGATCAGTCGGTGTCTCTGAGTGGGAGTGCTGCTGTGTCAAAGGTGCCATCTTTCAGATGAGATGTTAAACCAGGACCCCGTCTACTTCCTGGGGCGGATGGGAATGAATGCTTCACGCTATTTCAATAAGAATAATGATTTGGAGATGCTGGTGTTGGACTAGAGTGTACAAAGTTAACAATTGCACAGCACCAGATTATAGTCCAACAGGTTTAATTGGAAGCGCTAGCTTTCGAAACGCCACAACCACCTGATGAAGGAGCAGTGCTCTGAAAGCTAGTGCTTCCAATTAAACCCGTTGGACTATAATCGGGTGTTGTGCGATTTTTAACTCGACAAGAATGGGCGAGCTACCTCTGATATTCATGGCTGGCATTCATCCCTGGATCAGCATTAGTTGTACCTGGTCCCTGTGTGCGAATTGTGCACCTGTGCCACCTTCAAGAATTACTTCTTTGAGGTGTCGCGAGAGGCGCTGGAGCAATGCAGGTTGCCTTAAACACCTTCATGCTATTTGGTGTAAGGTTTAGATTTCAGTTTGAGCAGACACCTGCGTTTTCAGTCCCCAGATACTGGTTTGTGAAGACCATAGGCACAGTGTCCATATGAAGGCAACAGTGGCCAATATAAGGCTGCTCCCTCTCATAACACCCACCGCTCTCCCACCCTGCCACCCCGCTCTGCTCAGCAGAGGTCGGGTCAGGGTCTGGCTTAAGTGATTAGGTTGTTATGTTAATTCAGGGCTGGCCATGATGTGGAGGTGATAGAGTTTCACTGGGGTGAATGAAGTTAAAAATCAGAGTGTGTTGCTTGGAAAGCCCAGCAGGTCAGGCAGCATCCAAGGAGCAGGAGAGTCAACGTTTCGTTGGAAATCCCTGATGAAGGGCTTTTGCCCGAAACATCAACTCTCCTGCTCCTCGGATGCTGCCTGACCTATGGGCTTTTCCAGCACCACACTACCGACTCTGACCTCCAGCATCTGCAGTCCTCACTTTCTCAAAGTTTAAAAATTACACAACACCAGGTTATAGTCCAACAGGTTAATTTGGAACACTAGCTTTCAGAGCGCTGCTCCTTCATCAGATGATTGTCAGGCAACTATCTTATATTTAAACAAAAGTGCACACACTAAATCCCACCCCAACCCCTGTAATCATTTGAGAAATCTTTTAATTTGGTTTCACTTCAGCCCCACAGCTCCTGATCTTTGGGCACCTGGTGCCGAGGGGTGGGGGCGGATCAGAGGGATCTCCCCGTGGGTCTGGGCCTGGCCCAGGCTGGTGATAAACTGGTGCTGGCAGCGGGTCATGGAGGGGCCATCTCTCCCCTCTTCCCCAGTTACATTGATGCCCAGGTGACACTGGAGAAGCAGCACACAGTGCCCATCAGTGCTCTCAATGTCTTTAGAGAGAAAGGGGAAAAAAGGATTGAAATGCTTCATTCCACTCCCCCCCCCCCCCCCCCCCCGGCCACCTCCATGTTAATTTAGCCCCCTCCCACTCGTTTTACTTATTACATGTAAATGTTGAATTGGCTGCATTGGTGTTTTAACTGCTGGTAGTTAAACACACACTTAATCTTGCGTCGTGTCTCCCACTGGAGTCCTCCCCTTTAGCTTTCTGCGCTCCAGGTCAATACATTCTCAGCCAGTCTCCCATCACCTTCATTCTCATCCAGGCTAAGGCCCCTGTCACTGTTCATTCCGGTACTCACTAATCTGCGCTGGCTCCCACTCTCACTTTTAACATTTTCACCAAACCCCTATCTCCGTAAGCTTGCTATAATCCCCCAGGATCTCTGCCCCATCCACCCTCCTGAGCAAGATTGATTCCCATCACTCCTCTGAGACCTACTGCGGAAACCCGAAACTCCGGACAGTAGCGAACCCTTTTTCGTTTGAATGGGAAATTGACCTCCCCACAGCCCCCGCTCCTTTGTTCTGGAATGTTTCATGTATAATGTGTTCAGGCCATGAGTAGCTGAAACTGACTCCATGGATACGGTGGTTGCACTGTGTTGAAATTATTGCTTGCAACCCAAGAACATACAAGGCTATGGACCGAGTGCTAGAAAACGGGACAAGAACAGGTCGATGCTTGATGACAGGCTCAGACAGGATGGGCCAAAGGGCCTCTATCCATGGGTGTGTGGCAGGGGAATTGAGATGCTGATCCCTAAAACCTCATCTTGGGACCAAGCTCTTGGATGCCTTTCGTTTCTTTATTCTCCTGTGGGTGTTCCTGGTTGGGTCAGCATTTATAACTCATCCCTAATTGCCCAGGGGGCATTGAGGGTCAACCCCATTATTGTGAATCTGGAGTCACATGTAGGCCAGATCAGGTGAGGATGGCAAATTTCCCTCCCTGAAGGACATTAGTGACCCAGATGGGTTTTTACAGCCATCGGCAATCATTAAGATGAAGTCCAGAGTTTTATTGAATTTACGTTCCACCTTCTGCTGTGCTGGGATTCGAACCCGGGTCCCCAGAGCGTTACAAGGTCTCCAGGTTAATCTCACTAGACTACCCCAGACTAGATCAGCCATGATTGTATTGAATGGTGATCAGGCTCGAGGGGCTGAATGGCCTACTCCTGCTTCTAGTGCTTATGTTGCCATCACTTGAGGCTAGCTTTTAATTCCAGTTTATTTACTGATTTTAATTTTTTTTTCCACTGATGGCGCGTGGACCTTGCTGGCTGGGTCAGCATTTACTGTCCATCCCGAGTTAGAAGCACAGAAGAATCATAGAATCCCTACAGTGCGGGAGCAGGCCATTCGGCCCATAGGGTCGATGCCGACCTGCTGAAGAGCATCCCACCCGGACCCACCTCATTCCTGTAACCCTGCATTCCCCATGGCCAATCCACGCTAAACTGCCCATCTTCAGGCTGTGGGAGGAACCCGGAGGAAACCCACGCAGACACTGGGAGAACGTGCAAACTCCACAGAGACGGTCACCCCTGAGGCTGGATTTGAACCCGGGTCCCTAGCGCTGTGAGGCAGCAGTGCTAACCACTGAGCCACTGTGCTGCCCTAGAGCCGCTGAGTGGTCAGAGGATGTGGTGAGGTTTGAACTTGTCTCTCTAGAGTATAAGACTGGGCCTGTATTATTCTTCAACTGGCATTATCTCTACACCACCAAGTTCTCCTCTTTCACCCCCCACCCACTCAACCTCAAAACATTCTGCATTAATGTGGCTTCCTGTCCAATTGCATTTGACTGACCATATCCCTAAAGCCCCTTGAGATTTAAATGTAATCATTTTAACAAGTTGTTGTGCCTGTCTTTTCTTTCCTCATTTCCTGTCAGGAGTACGTCACACTACACAGTTTTGTGACAAAAAGCCCCCCTGCATTTGTATTACATGGAGGGAATGGGGTGTGTGGGGTAGGGGAGTGTGCGGGGGTTGCTGATAGTATACCAATGAGTTCTCTTACAGTTCGTTATGTTGTGTTTAGGTGATTACGCGCAATTGAGACTGAAGATTGGAACCCTCGACGATGGCCTTTATAAAGTGCCGATCATGATCATGGACTCTGGAAACCCTCCTATGTCTGCGACCTCTGACCTCCTTGTCAAGGTGTGTCCCTGTGATGAAAATGGCGACTGTACATCAGTCCAGGCAATAGTTGCGGCTGGCTTGGGGACTGGGGCTATCATCGCCATTCTGCTGTGCATCATCATCCTACTCAGTGAGTACCCACTAAGCCTTCTCATTGATGTCATATTCCCAGAGTTTGGCTCCTCTCTCCCCTCCCTGTGACAGCGAAGAAGGTTATTTCGGATCGCAACAGGATCTTGATCAGATGAGCCATTGGGCTGAGGAGTGGCAGATGGAGTTTAATTTAGATAAATGCTACATTTTGGGAAAACAAACGTTAGCAGGACTTATGCACTTAATGGTAAGGTCCGAGGGAGTGTTGCTGAGCAAAGAGACCTTGGAGTTCAGGTTCATAGCTCCTTGAAAGTAGAGTCTCAGGTAGATAGGATAATGAAGAAGGCGTTTGGTATACTTTCCTTTATTGGTCAGAGTATTGAGTACAGGTGTTGGGAGATCATGTTATAGCTGTACAGGACATTGGTTAGGCCACTGTTGGAATATTGCGTGCAATTCTGGTCTCCTTCCTATCAGAAGGATGTTGTGAAACTCGAAAGGGTTCAGAAAAGATTTACAAGGATGTTGCCAGGGTTGGAGGATTTGAGCTATAGGGAGAGGCTGAACAGGCTGGGGCTGTTTTCCCTGGAGTGTTGGAGGCTGAGGGGTGACCTTATAGAGGTTTATAAAATCATGAGGGGCATGGGTAGGATAAATAGACAAAATCTTTTCCCTGAGTCCAGAACTAGAGGGCATAGGGTCATAGAGATGTACAGCATGGAAACAGACCCTTCAGTCCAACTTGTCCATGCCAACCAGATATCCCAACCCAATCTAGTCCCACCTGCCAGCACCCGACCCATATCCCTCCAAACCCTTCCTATTCATATACCCATCCAAATGCCTCTTAAATGTTGTAATTGTACCAGCCTCCACCACTTCCTCTAGCAGCTCATTCCATACACGTACCACCCTCTGCGTGAAAAAGTTGCCCCTTAGGTCTCTTTTATATCTTTCCCCTCTCACCCTAAACCTATGCCCTCTAGTTCTGGACTCCCTGACCCCAGCGAAAAGACTTTGTCTATTTACCCTATCCATGCCCCTCATAATTTTGTAAACCTCTCTAAGGTCAACCCTCAGCCTCCGATGCTCCAGCGAAAACAGCCCCAGCCTGTTCAGCCTCTCCCTGTAGCTCAGATCCTCCAACCCTGGCAACATCCTTGTAAATCTTTCTGAACCCTTTCAAGTTTTACAACATCTTTCCGATAGGAAGGAGACCATAGGTTTAGGGAGAGAGGGGAAAGATATAAAAGAGACCTAAGGGGCAACTTTTTCACGCAGAGGGTGGTACGTGTATGGAATGAGCTGCCAGAGGAAGTGGTGGAGGCTGGTACAATTGCAACATTTAAGAGGCGTTTGGATGGCTATATGAATAGGAAGGGTTTGGCAGATGGAATTAGATTCGGGTGGGACATCTGGTCAGCATGGACGAGTTGAACCGAGGGGTTTGTTTCCGTGTTGAACGTCTCTATGATTCCCTATGTAGTCAGGCCATGAATAATCAAGGCTTGAATCACCCACTGGTCATCAATCCAGAAGATCCTAGTTGGGTTTTGCTGCATCCAGAGAGTGGAACTCACTGCCTGGTGGAAGCAGAAATCCTCACAACATCTGTCTCATACACAGATTCCCCCGTATCTGCAGGGGGCACATTCCAAGACCTATCATGGGAAACCCAAAACCCCTGATAGTATTTTATTTGAATGGGAAATTTACCTCCCAGTAGCCCCCCTGCTCCCCGGCTCTGGAATGTTCCATGTAATATGTTTGGGCCATGGGTAACTGAAACTGAATCCGCGCATACGGGGTGGTCGCACTGTATTTAAATTATTGCTTGAAACCCAAGAGCATGCAAGGCTATGGACCGAGTGCTAGAAAATGGGACAAGAATAGATCGATGCTTGATGACAGGCACAGATAGGATGGGCCGAAAGGCCTCCATCCGTGTGTGTGTGTGGCAGGGGAATTGAAATGCTGAAGTGATAAAGTATTTGCATTCAATCCCATGCGAGTTTAAGCGGGCGATTGTTCCAGCTGTTGAAATGTGGTTCACCTCCCAACTCCCCAAAACCTGTCCACCATCTACAAGGTACAACTCAGGAGTGTGATGGAATAGTCCTCACTTGCCTGGATGGGGGCAGCTCCAACAACACTCAAAATACTCGATGCCACCCAGAACAAAGCAGCCCGCTTGATTGGCACTACATCCACAAACATCCATTCCCTCCATCACCAACGCTCAGTAACAGCAGTGTGTACCCTCTATAAGATGCATTGCAGAAATTCACCAAAGATCCTCAGACAGCACCTTCCAAACCCACGACCACTTCCATCTGGAAGGACAAGGGCAGCAGGTACATAGGAACCCCACCCCCTGCAAGTTCCCCTCCAGGCCCCTCACCATCCTGACTTGGAAATATATGCCGTTCCTTCAGTGTCGCTGGGTCAGAATCCTGGAATTCCCTCTGTAATGGCATTGTGAGTCTACCTACAGCACATGGACTTCAGCGGTTCAAGAAGGCAACTCGCTGTCCATAGTATAGCACCCTCAGCACCTAGCTAGGTAGTATTTAGTTTGTGTTCATCTCCACAAACAGAGCAGCAATCCCAGCATGCCATACTTGTTGCTGTCCTGAGGGAGCACTTTTAGTTGCTATGTCAAGGGAAAACCAAGCCTGCCCCCTCCACCAGCCCAATCTTCCACCTTCGTAAACGTAATACAGTTATTCTGAAGATGATGGTGGGAGGATTGATGATGTAGTGATAGTGTCCGTGGTAATCCAAAGGGCCAAACCCTGCTCCTGAGACCTGAACTCCGATAGTGCAAAGGTGACTTTTTATTTGCTGGCATTTGTTGCCCAACAGAGGGCTGTTCATATAGTTGTAGGTCTGGAGTCATGTGTAGGCGAGACTGAGTAAGGATGGCAGATGTTCTTCCCTAAAGAACGTTAGTGAACCAAATGGGTTTTTCCAACAATCAGCGATGGACTCCTGGTCAGTATGAGGCCAACTCTTGATTTCCGATGTTATTGAATTCGAATTTCACCATGTCTGCAGAACATTAGCCTGGGATTCCTGACTGTAGGACAATGACGGTACCACTACACCGTTGGCCGGTGGGGTTTGAATTCGGTTAATAAAGCCAAAATTGAAAGCTGGTCTCGGGGATGATGACCAGCTTTACAATCTATTATTGTAAAACCCCATCTGGCTCACTAATGTCCTTTAGGGAGGGAAATCTGCTGCCCCTACCTGGTCTGATTCAGACCCACAGCAACGTTCTTATGTAAGCCATTCAGTAGAATGAAGAGCATGGGATTCATCCTGATGTGCTGACTACTATTTATCCCGAGTCAACAGCATTAAAATAGCTGACCTGGTTGTTCTCATTATTGTTTGTGCAAATTAGCTGACCACATTACAACAGTCACTGCACACAGAATTAGTTTTTTTTCACAATTCTATCATGGGACATATGAGTCGCTGGCTGAACCAACATTCATTGCCCCATCCCTAATATACCTGACAAAAATTATACAGGGTTGCTTTGTCCTGAATGGTGTCAAGCTTCTTGAGTGTTGTTGGAGCTGCCCCCATCCAGGCATCTGACCACTCAGCTCACACTGACTCGTGCTTTGTAGATGGTGGACATGGGAACACAGGAGTAGGTCATTCAACCCCTCCAGTGTGTTCCAACTATCAATGAGATTGTAGCTGTAACCCAACTTCAGATACCTGCCTTTGGCCCATAACCGTTAATACCTTTGTTTAACACAAATGTATCTGTCTCCAATTTAAAATTAACAACAGTTTCTGTATCCACTGCTTGATTGTGGAAGAGTTTGGGGAGTAAGCAGGTGTGGCACTTACTGCTGGATTTCCAATTGCTGACTTGCTGTTGTAGCCACTGCATTAGTATAGCCGCCAGTCCAGTCCAGTTCAGTTTCTGATCAGTGCACACACATCCAGCCACACCCCACACTTTGGAGCGTCCAGAGGTTACACAGGTACATAAGCAAGGAACAGGAGTAGGCTGTTCGGTCCTTCAAGCCTGCTCTCCCATTCAGTAAGATAGTGACTGATCTGATTTTTAACTTCAATTCTACCTTTCTGCACATCCTCCAATAATCTTTCCTCCCCTTGGGTCTGCATGAATCTATCTCCCTCTGCCTTTAAAGATTTTTACAGATTCTGCATCCAGTGCTGTTTGAGGAAGGGATTTCCAACAACGCCTAACCTTCTGGGAGAAAGGGAGGTTCGCGATGGGTGCGATCACAATTCAAGTTTATTTTTCTGATTTTCCTTCCAGTCTTAGTCTTGCTGTTTGTCATCTGGATGAAGAGACGTGACAAGGAACGGCAAGCCAAGCAGTTACTCATTGACCCGGAGGATGACGTGAGGGACAACATCCTGAAATATGACGAGGAGGGGGGCGGAGAGGAAGATCAGGTGAGGTGGGGGGGGGCGGGGTGGTCTGTCAGTGTGAGGGAGGGGTCGGAGTGATAGGGACAGGGTCGGGAACAAGTGGTCAGCGCGAGTGGGGTGGGGTTAAGGAAGTAGTTGGGTCAGGGAGGGAACAGGGCTGATTGGGGGGCATAGAAAGTGAGGGGTTTCCCAGGGAGTGAAGGGGTTCACAGAGGGGGTGGGGGAGTGAGGGGAGCATAGGGAGTAATGGAGGTTCACAGAGTGAGGGGGGCAGGGGAGTGTGGGAGTGGTCACAGAGAGAGGTGACGGGGGAGAGAGGGCGCGGGGATTAAGGGGTTTCACGGAGTTAGGGGGGTTCACAGCGAGGGGGTGGGGGTGCAGAGAGGGAGGGGTAGGGGATGTGGTGGGGGATAGGGGAGAGAAGGTGGTGGAGGTTGGGGGATTGAGGTGGAGAGGGAGGTGGGGGGGTTTGGAGATTGAGGGGGAGAGGGAGATGCGGAGGAGTGGGAGAGGGGAGTGGGGGGAGTGGGTGATTGAGGGAAGTGGGTGATTGAGGGGAGTGAGGGGAGTGGGTGATTGAGGGGAGTGGGTGATTGAGGGGAGTGGGTGATTGAGGGGAGTGGGTGATTGAGGGGAGTGAGGGGAGTGGGTGATTGAGGGGAGTGAGGGGAGTGGGTGATTGAGGGGAGTGAGGGGAGTGGGTGATTGAGGGGAGTGAGGGGAGTGGGTGATTGAGGGGAGTGAGGGGAGTGGGTGATTGAGGGGAGTGAGGGGAGTGGGTGATTGAGGGGAGTGAGGGGAGTGGGTGATTGAGGGGAGTGAGGGGAGTGGGTGATTGAGGGGAGTGAGGGGAGTGGGTGATTGAGGGGAGTGAGGGGAGTGGGTGATTGAGGGGAGTGAGGGGAGTGGGTGATTGAGGGGAGTGAGGGGAGTGGGTGATTGAGGGGAGTGAGGGGAGTGGGTGATTGAGGGGAGTGAGGGGAGTGGGTGATTGAGGGGAGTGAGGGGAGTGGGTGATTGAGGGGAGTGAGGGGAGTGGGTGATTGAGGGGAGTGGGTGATTGAGGGGAGTGAGGGGGTGGGTGATTGAGGGGAGTGGGTGATTGAGGGGAGTGAGGGGAGTGGGTGATTGAGGGGAGTGAGGGGAGTGGGGGGAGTGGGTGATTGAGGGGAGTGAGGGGGTGGGTGATTGAGGGAGTGAGGGCAGGGTTACTGGGAGTGCAGTGGGTCACTGCCTGAGGGTGACTCCCCGCTGAGCCATTGCGTTGTACCTGCCCTCAGGATTATGACCTCAGCCAGCTCCAACAACCCGACGCGGTGGAGCCCGACGCGATCAAACCCATGGGGATCCGGCGAGTGGATGAACGGCCAATCCATGCCGAGCCTCAGTATCCAGTCCGTTCAGCAGCTCCTCACCCGGGCGACATTGGAGACTTCATCAATGAGGTACGGTGGACCCTCTCACAGGGAGAAACATAAATGTGGGAGGGATAGCAGCTCAGTGGGGCCAAATGGTCGACCTCTGAACTGTATGGGCACCCAGTATATCTATCCACAGTGGGCAAGCATAGGCACGCAGGGCTGAGTGGCCTCCATCTTTGCTGTTGTGGAAACGTCAATAATAGAAGCTGGTGTAGGCCATTCAGCCCTTCGAACCTGCTCCACCGGTCAATATTAATACGGCTGATCATCCACCTCCATTCCCTGTTCCTGCTTTCTGTCCCCATACCCTTCAATCCCTTTACACCCAAGAACAAAGGTTGGAGGGTTTGAGCTACAGGGAGAGGTTGAACAGGCTGGGGCTGTTTTCTCTGGAGCGTCGGAGGTTGAGGGGTGACCTTATAGAGGTTTATAAAATTATGAGGGGCATGGATAGGGTAAGTAGACAAAGTCTTTTCCCTGGGGTTGGGGAGTCCAGAACGAGAGGGCATAGGTTTAGGGTGAGAGGGGAAAGATTTAAAAGGCACCTAAGGGGCAACTTTTTCACGCAGAGGGTGGTACGTGTATGGAATGAGCTGCCAGATGATGTAGTGGAGGCTGGTACAATTACAACATTTAAGAGGCATTTGGATGGGTATATGAATAGGAAGGGTTTGGAGGGATATGGGCCTGGTGCTGGCAGGTGGGACTAGATTGGGTTGGGATATCTGGTCAGTATGGACGGGTTGGACCGAAGGGTCTATTTCCATGCTGTACATCTCTATGACCCTATCTGAAGTTCTCTTTCCCCAACACCTCTGTGGGTCTTCCCCATGTTCTATTGTTTAAAAATAAAATCCCGTGACTTTCCCCCTCATCATCTCCCCTCTATCATCTACACCCCTCCTCCCCCTTCATCATCCTTTCCCCCCCCTGCTCATCTCAGCCCCCTGCTCATCTCACCCACCCCACTCATATCACACACCCCCACTCATATCACCCCTCCCCCCACTCATCACCCCCCCACTAATCTCATCCCCCCGCTTGTCTCCCTCCCCGCGCTCATCTTCTCCCCTTGCTGCTTAACTCCTCGTCCCCTACCAACTATTCCTCCTCTTTCCCCCCCCCCCCCCCCCCACGAACCCGCACCCTCATCCCACCATGTGGCTCCCTGTCGAATTTTATTTAAGAATGCTCATCTGAAGCATATTGGGGGAACATGGTGCAGCAATGAAGGAGCTGCGTAAATGCAGTTTATTGCTCCATCTATAACTCTGGCTGCACGTGTCTGATTAAACCCATTCCTGAGCTGGAGGTGATGACTGTTGTGCTGGAGCTATCCTGTGGGCTCTGGGTCATTAAGGAGCTGCCCCGAAACTTGAGTCAGGACCTCAGACGGAGTTTCTAAACTCAGAGGATGATGAGAACATGGAACTCGAGTGACTGTGACGGGTGCATTTCAGGTGGAGATGTCATTTCTAGGAGAGACTAGGACCTGAGGGCACAGCCTCAGAGGGAAGGAACCACCCTCTGGAACTGAGATGAGGAATTTCTTCAGCCAGAGGGTGGTGACTCTGTGGAACTCACTGCCATAGAGGATTGTGGATGCCAAGTCACTGAGACTGAGATAAGTTCTTGATTAGTGGTGCTGGAAGAGTACAGCAGTTCAGGCAGCATCCAAGGAGCTTTGAAATCGACGTTTCGGGCAAAAGCCCTTCATCAGGACGGGTAGAAGGCAGGAGAATGGGGTTCAAAAACATAGCGGCCATGATCGAAAGGTGGAATAGTTCTAATGGGTCGAATGGCCTAATTCTGCTCCCAGGTCTTTTATTCAGATGCTGACTTGAAGGCAGTCGTATGCCTCAGTGTTCACCTCATCGATCTTGCACCATTTTGCCCGCTGGGGATGGGGAGCCTGGCCAGAGGGTGGGGTTAGGCCTGTCTGCATTTGCTGCAGTACCCAGTGCAACCACTGGGGGCAGGTAGAGAAACACACAGGGGAGAATGGATTAGAAGGATATGGTGACTGGGAGTGGACCCACTCTCACAAGCCAGCTGAGCTGAATAGACTTGCCCAGTGCTGGAAATGCAATGAAATGCCTAATCCCAGTTTGTCAGTTACTTACAAGTATGGATTAACATTTCGGTGTGTTAATTTAGCATTAGCAATTGATTGCAAATTGAGCTGTTGCAGTTGGAAAAAGAAATCCCTTTTAAATCGTTTTTGGATTTCACAAAAGACTTGACCTTTTTTCATTAATGAAGATTTCTATGACCGGAGAGAGTTCTTTTAATAAAATACAAGTGAAGATGCTTCTCCAGTGGATGCTTTGTACTTTCTCACCAACTGAGTGATGCTGGGCAAGGGTTTAACGTAGAATAATTAGTCTTGCATGTAACGATTTTTTTATATAAAGACGTTTCATTCATAGAATTTAAAAGATAGTGTGAGCTTGTGTATTGTTATGATCCTGGCTGATGTTTCTGCTGGATATCTTAGATCCCACACCAGATTGTGCCTTGATAGATCGTTTTTTGGGGGTGTTTTTCGTTTTGGTTTTAATGAGTTGTGTCTCATTGAAATACAAGCATGCAATGCTGCAGGTTTGATTTTAATAATAAAACAAGAATTTGTAATGTAAAAGCAATGAATATAGAATAGATTAAACCAAGCTACTTACATCTAACACAAATGTAAAAGATCAAGGGGAAACGTTTAATCCCCGTAAACCAAATAACTCCTTTACATATTCCAAAAAATACTCCTTTCCAGATCCCAAAACATCCCCTTACGGTACTTGTAATAGCGAGAATCTCCTTTTCCATCCCCTCTGTAGTGCTAAATTTAATTAGCTTCAGCTCCCAACCTGAAAAAACCCAATGGTGTTTTATTGGAGCTTAAACTTGCTCAGTTTCAAATAACCCCTTCAGGGATTTGCTCAAGCACTTCTAGTCTATAATTATTGCTAAACTCCATATAATTATGTAGCATATTTTTAATAAATCTAACTTGGCTCTCCCTTACTTGAGCAATTGGTTTACACATGTAGTTTTAGCCAAGTGTCCTACAGATTTGCCCCACAATATTGGATGTTTCCCTTAAACTTAAAAAGTCCAGAACCTTGCATCGGAAAACTGTGTAATTGATTTTGCTCATTAATTCTCCCGAGCTAGACTAAAGTCTATTAGTTCTTGAAGGCTATCTCTCTCAAACTGTTTTAAAAGAAATCATTGTGGCTCCAGCAAAGCAGATGTTTAGATGCAGAAAACCCTTATGCCACTAGTTTGAAATCAAAAATACAAGCTCAAAAATAAATGATCTTAAAATATGTATAAATTGCTGCACGTGACTCCCTTTGGACAACTAATAAATTGAAAAATTAAAATCTGAGTGGCTATTCCAATTTGTCTGCTTGAGCTTCAGAGTTTGATAATAATTTGCCTCTGTGCACCACACTCCTTGCTTATGCAGCAGAGATTGTGTTTATTTGACCTGAATGTGACGCATTGGCTTGTTGTGAGACACCGAGTGGAAAATAGCCAATTTTCCACTTTAATAATTGAAGCAGAATAATTATGACAACACATTTCCAAAGTCCTGCGTACAGAGAGTGTGAAGCATAGAAATTGCCATGGTGCAGTCCTGAAAATATGCTGAAAGGCAGACAATTTATCAGTCAGCATTTGATATTAATTTTAAATCACAGCGTTGAACAAATGGAGTTCTGAGAGTTCCATAATGAACAGCTTCATCAAGAGGGAGCTGGTTCCCACACGTCTGATTCAATGGAACATTCACAGCAATCATGAGAGCATAATGAAAGAAGGGAAAAGAAAGTGAGATACTGTGTCTACACAACTTTTCTCCTGCTGTAGTTTGTCATCTTTGTACAACCGACAGGAGAAAAGAGCAGCATTTGTACCTCAGGGTGGTTTCCAAATGTTTTGCAATCAACTAAATCTTTTTAAGGTATTGAAAAGTATATTTTACTTTACCCAGTGAGCGATGAACATGTGGAAGCCTCTATTGCAGGACTAGACAGGGTAAAGACAGACCAGGTGTTCCCGATGACTCAGACGTACAGAATCAGGGGGTCACAGTCTAAGGATACGGGATGGGCCATTTTGGACTGAGGTGAGGAGAAATGTCTCCATCCAGAGAGTGGGGAGCCTGTGGGATTCTCTGGCACAGAAGGTGGTTGAGGTCAAAACATTGAATGTTTTCGAGAAGGAGTTAGATATAGTTCTTGGGACTAAAGGAATCAAAGGGTCTGGAGGAGAAAGCAGGAACTGGGGCCTGAGTTGGACGATCAGCCATGATCGTAACGACTGCTGGAACAGGCTCAAAGGGCTAAATGGCCTCTTATTTCCTGCAGTCACTGTCGTTAGGAACATTTAAAAGACGTTTGGATAGATAGATGAAGAGGAAAGATTTAGAGAGGTATGGGCCAAACTAGTGGTACTAGTTTAGTTTAGGAAACCTGGTTGGCATGAGCAAGTTAGACCGAAGGGTCTGTTTCCGTACTCTGTGAGTCTGACATCTAAAAATCAACTGGGAAGACTGGGATATCTTTCACTGGAGCGGAGGAGGTGACATTTTAGAGTTTTGTAAAATCAAAAAGGGCGTAGCTAAGGTAAATGAAGCGTGCCTTCTCCCAAGAGTGAGTGATGGAGTTCAAAACTGGTGGGCATATTTTTAAAGTGAGAGGAGAAGGTTTTAAAAAAGACCTGAGGGAGAATGTTTCCACACTCATTCCTGTGTGGAATGAACTGCCAGAGGAAGTGGTGGGTACAGGTACAACTACAATGCTTAAAAGGCATTTAGATAAGTTCATGAATGGGAAAGGTTTGGGGCAATATGGGCCAGGAGCAGGCAGGTGGGAGTAGTTTAGTTGGAGTGTGTGGTCGGCATGGTCTGGTTGGGCCGAAGGGTCTGTTTCCCTGCTCTGTGGCTCTAGAGCTGGCTGAGTCAGGATCACTGATGTGTCCCCCTTTGGACTTTGTTGTTGCTAATGCAATGTCTCCTTGACTCCTCGCTTTTGTCACGTCATTGTAGGTAAGGTTTTCACTCCTGCTTTGAAGTGTGAGAGCCAGGACTGACTGACTGTCACAGTGGACCAAAAGCTATACAAATCTGCAAGGCCCCATCACCCAATTTTCAGCCCATTGCACCCATGTCGCAGGGCTAGTAATCCAGGGACCCAGGCTAATGTTCTGGGGACATCAGTTCAAATCCTTCCGTGGCAGGTAGAGAAATTTAACTTCAGTAATAATGGAATTAAAAGCCAGCCATGGAACTGTTGACTGTCAGAAAAAAAATATGACTTCAATAGGCAAGTAGCTGGCTTTACAGGATAACATAACTACTGTCAATTGCCACCTGAAATCCATCTGGTTCAGTAAATGTGTATGCAGGAAGGCAATCTGTTGTCGAGCCTGGCCTGGACGTGACTCCAGATCCCACAGCAATATGGTTGTATCTGAAATGGGCCCTAGTGAGGTGCTCAGTTCAGGAGCAAAGTGAGGCTTTGCTGGCAACACCCACACGCTGTGGAAGGGTGAGAATGTTCTGATGCCTGCAGTTGGGCTCTAACCAGTAATTTGTACCATATACGTTTTGATGAGCCCTGCACAGCTATATTCTTCTTTTCAGTTATTCTCCTTATGAGTAGAGACGTAAGTATTTATTTTTAGGGATAAATGGACAACAGCTGTTTCCAGTGGCTGACAAACCTGGTAGCCAAAGGCAACAGATTTGAGGTTTTCAGGGATGACTGCAAAAGAGTCACGCAACATGGTGAGAACCATTCTGTGTGGAACCGGAAGTGGTTAGGATTAGGGCCACACTGTCTGTGAGAGTGAGAAGTACCTTCCAGATGTTGTTCTTTTCATTCTTTCACGAGATGTGGATGTCGCCAGCGAGGCCAAAATCTGTTGCCCTTCCCTAATTGCCCCTGAACTGAGCATCTCGCTCAGCCATATCAGAGGGCAGTTGAGAGGCAACCACATTGCTGTGGGTCTGGAATCACGTGTAAACCAGACCTGCTAATTTGGCAGATTTCCCTGCTTGCAGTTCCAGAATTTACCAATTAAATTTAAATTCCAAAATGGAGCCAAGGTGGGATTTGAATCTGTGTCACTGGAGTATTAGCAACTGCCTCTGGATTACTAGGCCATGGAAATTGTAGCCTACAAAAGGGAATAGGGTCCATACTTTAAGGAGGAAAGGACTTTGGAATATGTGGAGAAGGACTAACTAAATTAATTTGAAAAGAGCCAGTACAGGTTCTGGGCTGAATGGCCTCTTGCTCTGATTGACTGATTGTTGCCTGCACTGTCACTGATGTTCTTTGTCCATTATCCTGTTTTAGCTTTTTCACCTTTGTGTCCTTGACATTAAGAATATCCTGTAGAGTTCAGAGGTTGCTATCTGGTTATTTTTGAACTTGAGAAAGCCAGGGTCCCCGAGCTTTGATCCCATTACCTCTGGGCCTGCCTTCTGCCACTTGTTATTCAGCTGGGACTTCAAATCAATGCCACCGTCTCAGAGCTTTTTGATGATTCTAGTGTTCACTTTGTTGTTCACTATGGAACTGAAACCTCTCCCATTGTTCAGAATGAGTATAGAAAGTCTAGGTGTCCCAAAGCAAAATAAAATATTCCTGTAAATGCTGAAGCAGAATCTAGCCTGTGTCTCAGGTATGTACGTCTTTCTTAGAACCTGCTAATGGGTTTGATTCTATTTTTCTTGTGGCATCAGTTACATTATTCCCCAAGTTCGTACAGATTTCGTTCCTGGGTGGTCTTAGTAAATCTGACCATGCATGGAGTCCTGTGAATGCTGCTGGTCTTCAGATTTTATTGTCACGTGTACCCGATGCAGGAATACAGTCAAAAGTGTATAAGGTCGCCATTCTCCAGCATCATCTGAGCATACAAAAGGCAGGATTGAAAACAGAGGCAAAAATAAAAGAAGAGATGTCCAGATCACTCCCCTGCCTCCAGACCCTTTGATCCCTTTAGCCCTCAGAGCTCCTTGAAAACATTCAGTGTTTCGGTCTCAACCACTTCCTGTGGTAGAGAATCCCACAGGCTCCCCACTCTCTGGGTGAAGACATTTCTCCCCATCTCGGTCTGAAATGGCCCATCCCGCATCCTTAGACTGTGACCCCGCCCCTTCCGCCTCTGGACTCCCCGGAAACATCCTTCCTGTTTTTACCCTGTCTCGTCCGGTTAGAATTTTATAGGTTTTTCCGAGACCCCCCCCCCTCATTCTTCTAAACCCCAGTGAATATTGTGCTTCGGGTGGCACGATGGGTCAGTGGTTAGCACTGCTGCCTCACAGCGCCAGGGACCCGGGTTCGATTCCAGCCTCGGGCAACTGTCTGTGTGAAGTTTGCACGTTCTCCCTGTGCCTGCATGGGTTTCCTCCAGGTGCTCCGGTTTCCTCTCTCAGTCCAAAGATGTGCAGGTTAGGCCACACTAAGTAGCCCATAGTGTTAAATGGTTTGGTCAGGGATAAATATAGGGTAGGGGAATGGGTCTGGGTGGGTTACTCTTCGGAGGGTCGGTGTGGACTCGTTGGGCCGAAGAGCTGTTTCCATACTGTAATCCAATCTAACTAGTTCAGACTATCTTCATACATCAGTCTTGCCATCCCATAAAAGGGATACTAGAACATAGAAGAACATAGAAGAATACAGCGCAGTACAGGCCCTTTGGCCCTCGATGTTGCGCCGATCCAAGCCCACCTAACCTACACTAGCCCACTATCCTCCATATGCCTATCCAATGCCCGTTTAAATGCCCATAAAGAGGGAGAGTCCACCACTGCTACTGGCAGGGCATTCCATGAACTCACGACTCGCTGAGTAAAGAACCTACCCCTAACATCTGTCCTATACCTACCACCCCTTAATTTAAAGCTATGCCCCCTCGTAATAGCTGACTCCATACATGGAAAAAGGTTCTCATGGTCAACCCTATCTAAACCCTGAGGCACTGGAGAACATTCTGGCCTCATCTTTGTTTAGCACCAAGTGATTGTCCCTCGCAGGGATGCCTCAGAGTACAGTTGGAGACTGAGGGCTAGGCTTAACAGGATGTCCTTAAAGTCAGAAAGATGGATCATAGAATCCCTACAGTGTGGAAACAGGCTATTCAGCCCATCAAATCCACAACGACCCTCCAAAGAGCATCGCAGCCCGACCCAAACCCTATCCGAGTAACCCTGTATTTCACATGGCTAACCCACCTAGCCTGTACATCCCTGGACACTATGGGAATTCCTCATGGCCAATCTACCCTAACTTGCGCATCGTTGGATTGTGGGAGGAAACCGGAGTACTGAAAGGAAACCCAAATAGGGAGAATGTGCCTGAGGATGGAATTGATCCCAGGTCCCTGGTGCTGTGAGGCAGCAGTGCTAACCACTGAGCCAAATGTAGAGAAACTGTTCAGACCTGTTGACAGGAACAAAAACCAGAGTCATCTATAGGAAGAATAATAATAATCTGTTATCATTGCACCTTTATAATAACCTCTTCATCTTGAACGTTTTAACTTAGTAAAATATCCCAAGGTGCTTCACAGGAGCACGATAAAATAAAATATGACACTGAGGGGAGGGCGATGGAGATAGTGGCGTAGTGATAATGCAGAAACAGATAAATATCCTGAGGGCATGGCTTCAAATCCCATGACAGATTTTAAAATTTGAATTCAATAAAAATTTGCAAGGAGCTGACCAAATGATGAGCAGTTGGCTACTGTTGTGGACAATGCTATGGCTTTCAGAGGTATATGTAGCGCTGGATTTTTTTTTGAAGAGAGGTTTTAAGGCAGAGGTACAGAGCTGTCTATTGAAAGCCCTTAAATATACAGCTTGAGGCACCTTGGGGGGTTTTCCCCCCTAAGGTTGGAACAATAGAAGCAGCCTGAACGGCTGAGGCCAGCTCCCCCAGAACCAGGATTTTTAGTTTTAGCTTTTCAGGTGCAGTTGCTGGGGGCTTGAAGCTGGGTTTGGAAGCTGCAGTACATCTCTCCCCACTGCTCTCACTCTCTCTGAGATTTCTCTTGGTTTTTCTACCTGGACTAAAGAATTGCCTGTGAGGCTATCTACTTTACTGAATTTGCCTTTGGAAGTGTGTTTTTGGAAGTTACTACACTGGAACAGTTACTGTTTAGTAGTTAAATAATCTATTATCCTGTTAAGTTTTCCAGGTGAGTTAATTATTCCCGTTCCTCCTTCCTTTTGTTTGTATTTTAACCACAGAGTATGAATGAAGTGTGTTTGACTTCAAGTTTGACCAATCGAATTGCATTTAGAATGCAACTCCTGACACTTGTCTTTAAGATAAGAAAAGGTTGGGGTTTAGGCTATCTTCTTAACATTGAGGAGGTTTGGACTGGTCCATAAACATGGTCAAAGCAGGCAGCTCCCTTCCACCCTTCTCCAGGGTGTTTAGGGATGGGCAATAGGCACTCTCATCCCATGTACAAAAGGGCCATTCGGCCTGCTGACTGCACATTGAACAGTACAACACAATTCAGGCCCTTCGGCCCTCTGTGTTGTGCTGGCCTTTTATCCTACTCTAAGATTGTACTAACCTACATACCCTTCATTGTACTATCATCCATGTGCCTGTCCCAAGAGTCACTGAAATGTCCGCAATGTCTCTGACTCACTGCCACTGCTGGCAGTGCATTCCACACACCTACCTCTGACATCTCCTCATTTATGGGGCAGCACGGTGGCTCAGTGGTTAGCACTGCTGCCTCACAGCACCAGGGTCCCAGGTTTGATTCCAGCCTCTGGCGACTGTCTGTGTGGAGTTTGCACATTCTCCCCGTGTCTGCGTGGGTTTCCTCCCACAGTCCAAAGATGTGCAGGTCAGGTGAATTGGCCATGCTAAATTGCCCATAGTGTTAAGGGCATTAGTCAGAAGGAAATGGGTCTGGATGGGTTACTCTTCTGAGGGTCGGTGTGAACTGGTTGGGCCAAAGGGCCTGTTTCCACACTGTAGGGAATCTAATCAAAATAACCTTCTTCCAACCACCTTTCAAAATTATGCCCCCTCATGATAGACATTTCAGCCATGGGAAAACATCTCTGGCTATTCACTCTATCTATTCCTTTCAACATCTTATACACCTCTATCAAGTCACCTCTCATCCTTCTTCACTCCAATGAGAAAAGCCCTAGCTCCCTCAACCTTTCTTCATAAGATATGCCCTCCAGTCCGGGCAGCATCCTCTCTAAAGCTTGATTCTCTGAGGGTTGTTCCACTTGGCTGATTTTCCTGCCCCATCCCTTCAAATATTTATCCACTTTCCTTTTTGAAAATTATTGCTGAATCTGAAATCACTCCCTGACCACTCAACCTGATTTAAAAAAAAGTAAAATGTATTCCCACGTCGCCTCACGTGCTAGTGAGATGTTTTGTTGCATTGTGTTCTGTCTGCCACGTGCCTGTTTTCCCCACCAGTCTGTCTGCATTCTCCTGAGATACGGAGTGTGACACCATCAGTGTAGAGTCCCCATGAGGACTTGACGTTGTTGTTCCTTTAGACCTTGGGTGAGCAAATCTGAACGGTGTTCTGTCAGCTTTGGAATGTTACCTTGTGTCAATGAACCAAAGTCGTTTAACAGTAGCAAAGAGAGAAAGATTCAAAACGGAATCGTGTTTGCTCCCAGTGAGGACTTCAAAAGACTTTTGATGTTATACCTAACCCACTACATCGTCATGGAAAGAGATCACAACTTGAAGGGTATCATCTTAACATGTTCAGAGCGTTTGGTCTGGTCCATAAACACTACTGATTGCCATAAAAACCCATCTGGGTCACTGATGTCCTCTGGGGAGTGAAATCTGCCATCCTAATGTTGTGAAACTTGAAAGGGTTCAGAAAAGATTTACAAGGATGTTGCCAGGGTTGGAGGGTTTGAGCTACAGGGAGAAGCTGAACAGGCTGGGGCTGTTTTCCTTGGAGCGTCAGAGGCTGAGGGGTGACCTTGTAGAGGTTTATAAAATAATCAGGGGCATGGATAGGGTAAGTAGACACAGTCTTTACCCTGCGGTCAGGGAGTTCAGAACTAGAGGGCATAGGTTTAGGGTGAGAGGGGAAAAATATAAAAGAGACCTAAGGGGCAACTTTTTCACGCAGAGGGTGGTACGTGTATGGAATGAGCTGCCAGAGGATGTGGTGGAGGCTGGTACAATTGCTACATTTAAAAGGCATCTGGATGGGTATATGAATAGGAGGGATTTAGAGGGATATAGGCCAAGTGCTGTCAAATGGGACTAGGTTAATTTAGGATATCTGATCGGCATGGACGAGTTGGACCAAAGGATCTGTATCTGTGTGCTGTACATTTCTGAGAGTCACTGACTATGTGCGAGGGAGTGTTGGCCACTGAGCTGTTGTACATAAATTGTGAAAATATCAAAAGCCTGCAGGGAACAGTGCCACTGAAGTTGCACTTAAAATTTGCTCACCCACCATTTCAATATTAAACAGCAGCTTTTCGTAATTGTTTCCATTTTGTTTACGAAAATTTCAGGGGCTGAAGGCCGCAGACAACGATCCCACAGCACCCCCTTACGACTCACTGTTGGTGTTCGACTACGAGGGCAGCGGCTCCACGGCAGGATCTTTGAGTTCGCTCAACTCCACAAGTTCTGGCGGAGACCAGGACTACGACTATCTGAATGACTGGGGCCCGAGGTTTAAGAAGCTGGCAGATATGTACGGTGGTGGCAGTGACTGCTAGGAACTCTCTTCTTTCCAGCGCAAGTGGGAATGTTTGCAGACTTTTTAAGAACTTCTGACTGATTTATTTCCAGCAACACACACACACACACACACACACACACACACGAAAAAAAGAGCTAGGCTTTTACATGTTAGTCAACTGGTTAAAACGCACGTTCAGTACAGGCTGCAAACTACTTGCGTGAGTGAAGTTATCGGTAAACTGACACTGTTTTAAAGGAAATATTGATAAGAGCTCTGTTACACTTGAATCTCAAAGTACAGAAGCACTGGGATTTTGTGCCTTTTTGTACACTTTTTTGATCTCCAGAATCATTAGATTTATGTTACACGCTTTAAAAGTACCTGTGACATTTTTGAAGTGATAATCCTCTTTTCTTGATCCTCTCCAACGGCAACACAGTGGAGGGGCTTAGGGGAAACTCAGTTAGACGATGATGAGCTATTCTCTGCTTTTAGTTTAAATAAGATGCTAAAGACACCAAATCTCCTGGGTTTTTTTTAAACATCGCCTTTTGTTTCAGCGGAGAAAGTGAGCAGATTTCAGACCACGGATTTTGAAAAGCACTGCAGTACATTTGAAACAGGCTGAGACTTACAGAAGGTGGTCCTGATGTTCGTCACAGTGCTGTGAAACTTCCATTTTCTCAAGCCACAAAAGAAAATGAGAGTTGAAGTTCAGCCTCGAGCTGAAAAATGGTATTAATTTTTTTTTCTTTAAAATCTGTTGTACAAAAAGAAAGTGTACATAATGTTCAGAGACTTATTCGACAGACCAGTTCCAAATCATGTTGTCAGAAAAACAAACTTTGGGCAATTCAGATTTTTCTTTTTTGCATGTTTTTACCATTTTGTTTTCACGAAGGGAATTGGTGTTGACGAAGAAATGCTTTTGGAGCAAGTGGTGTTGACCAGTTTGAAAATTTAGATAGACCATGACAACTATTTTTCTTTTCTAATTCTTAACTAGCACAAATGTTTTACATGGTTTGTACCAAATACCAGGAGGGGTGGGAGAGATGCTGGTAGCACATTCATTAAGGAAGAGCTTTTGAACCAGGAGAGAATTGTGACGATGGCTTTTGGCTATTTTATTGTGTACCAGAATCAAAACATTACACCTCTGGCCCGGATATAAATTAAAGGCTACTTTTGGAATTTTTTGCTGGGGTCTGACTTCATTTTATCAGCATGTTGCAGGAAATGTCTGTCTATGATTAACTGCGTCATTTGCCTTCATGGAAATCAAGGATCTCTCAGATTTACAGCAGAGGTGAAGGCCCGTCATATCCACACTGGATAACAAGTCGCTATCCAGCTTCATCTCACTGGGGAAGACATGATGTGGAGGTGCTGGTGTTGGACTGGGGTGGGCAAAGTTAGGAGTCTAGGTTAGAGTGGCGCTGGAAAAGCACAGCAGGTCAGGCAGCATCCGAGGACCAGGAAAATCGACGTTTCGGACATAAGCCCTTCATCAGGACTGACAAAGTCAGAAGTCATATGACACCCAGGTAATAGTCCAACAGGTTTATTTGAAATCACAAGCTTTCAGAGCACTGCCCGTTCAGGTGAACCTGTTGGACAATAACTTGGTGTAATGTGATTTCTCACCGAGGAAGAGTCATCCCAGGTCCAAAATGTTAAAACTGATTCTGTCTCCACAGATGCTGCCCGATCTGCTGAGTTTCTCCACTTTTCTCTGTGTTTGTTTCAGGTTTCCAGTGTCTGCAATATTTTGCTTCTAATCCCACTATCGCTCTGTACTCCTTATAGCCACTGGCACCTCAGGTGGATATCCCATGTATTTGGTAAAGGGGTTTCTACCTCCAGCACCACCCAGATCACTACCACCTTCCGGCTGAAAGATTCCCCTTGATCCCTCATGCCCATGTGTCTGAAATCTTATATCTCCTTGTTACAGAACCCCATCCTAAGGGAGGAGATTCTTTCCTCTCTTGTGGATGTACCCGTCTCTCTCAAATCTCCCCTGTTCGAAAGAAAACAGCCCCGGCCCATCCAGTCATAGAGTTATACAGCACGGAAACAGACCCTTCGGTCCAACTCTTCCATGCACACGAGATATCCCAAATTAATCTAGTCCCATTTGCCGGCACTTGGCTGGTCAGTTCTACTCGCTAGAAATCTCCCCTCTAACAAGGTCCCCAAACAGTCAAATTATATGGGTGACATCTTAATTAACGAGGGAATATGTATCTGTTGGAGAGATGCCAACAGTGTGGGTTCAATTCCCGCACCAGCTGAGGTGTCCATGAGCATTCTTCTCCTTAACCCCTCCCCTCACCTGAGGCATGGAGACCCTCAGGTTAAACCACCTGAGTCACCTCTCTCCAATGAGAGAGCAGCCCAGTAAGTACGGCTACTTACTCCTCTGTCTGTGTGCATGCTCCTCAGGAGGGCAACATTCCAACAGATCCCACTTTATTTCAAATTGTGGCCACGATTTCCACGTGTACGAGGAAGGGAGAGCTGGACAAACATGTGGCAGCCATGTGGCTGGTTTGCTTGTTGTGTAACGATGGGAACGCAGTGCTGCAAAGCCTGCATCAAAAATGGATCCAGACCTCAATCGGGATTCGGAAAACAACAACACAGAAGAGGGGAAAGACTGCTTTCCTTTTCAGGGATAATCTACTATGTTAATTGACAGTGTGGAAAATAAAGTGCTTGACATGCTTTTCAATTAAAAAATGTAAATTCACTGGAATGATGCAGGCGTTTTTTTTTTGCTAATAAGCCTTTGGCAATCAGGGGGGATGTACATATTAAGTCGAGTTGAAAAATGCAAATAGGGGCATCAATCTAACTTTTGAAAATGCAGATGCTGGAAGTTTTGAATTGGTACACTTTAACTGGTGATTCAAGCACTGTGATTTAATGCATTAAGTGTTATTCTGGGATGTGGGGATGGTTTGCTTTTCGTTAGCCTTTGAAGAGATTATAGCAGCTGCCTTCCTGACCCACTGTAGTCGGTGTGGACCCAACAGAGGGGGGAGCCCATTCCTTGCAGTTTAATATCATTCCTTTATTTCCCTTTCCATGTTCCTGGGTCCCAAAGAAAATAATAAACCAGTAAGTACTGGGTCAGAAAACAAACATGTGGGTAGTGTGTTATTGAAAGCTCTAACAGTTCACTCATTTACATAGAAATATTATATTCACAGGCACATCAGTGTCTGGGCTGACATTAAACTTCTGTTACCAATGGTAGCATGTTTCCACAAGTGTGTCATGCTTTAAGTGGCCAGTGTTAAGATGAAGTCTACATGTTAGGATGTAGTGAGGATATACACTTATCTCTTAGAGTCCTAGAGATGTATAGCCTGGAAACAGACCCTTCAGTCCAACCCGTCCATGCCGACCAGATCTTTCAACCCAATCTAGTCCCACCTGCCAGCACCCAGCCCATATCCCCCCCAACTCCTTCTATTTAAATACCCATCCAAGTGCCTTTTAAATATTGCAATTGTACCAGCCTCCGCCACTTCCTCTTAATATATACCGAGACACTAACTGGCAAAAGTGGGTACTGCAGATGCTGGAGGTTAGAGTCAAGATTAGAGTGGTGCTGGAAAAGCACAGCAGGTCAGGCAGCATCCGAGGAGCAGGAAAATCGCCATAAGACCATTCCTGATAAAGGGCTTTTACCCGAAACATCGATTTTCCTGCTGCTCGGATGCTGTCTGGCCTGCTGTGCTTTTCCAGCACCACTCTAATCTTGATCAATTTAACCCCCTACTCATTTAAATCTCTTGGTCATATAATTTACAGTCTAATAGACAAGGGAAGAGACAATACAACCTATTGCCTCTGTCTTTGTCCTTTGTGATGAACAATCTCATGAGTCTCCCATGCCCCTACAATTTAATTCCACCCCCCGCAGATATTTATCCAATGACTTTGTGAACCAGATGCATTTTTTGCAACAAGTGATGATAACATTACTGAGACTAGTTCTTAATTCCAGATTTATTAATTGAACTTAATTTTTAAACCTTTCTGCTATGGTGTGATTCGAAACCCCCTGTCTCTGGTGTGTTAGTAGCCCAGTGATGACACCACTCTGCTGCCACCTTTATCTAAAAAGTACTCAAATGCCATGGTGATAAATAACAGTATGGTTTACTATGCTTTGGATAATAACAATTAGTGACATTAGCTGTTGAGCAATGTTATATAACTTACAATTCAGAGAAAAGAAACATCACACAGGAACGCAACAGGGACCCTGTGGTAAGCAATGCTGCCTCACAGTACCAGGGACCTGGGTTTGATTCCACTCTTGGGTAACTGTGTGGAGTTTGCACATTCTCCCCATGTCTGTGTGTGTGTTTCATCCGGGTGCACTGGTTTCCTCCCATAGTTCAAAGATGTGCAGGTCAGGTGAGTTGGCAATGCTAAATTGTCCAAGTATGTGCAGGCTGGGTGGGTTAGCCATGGGAAATGGGTTGGGGTAGGGGATGGGATCCTCTTCAGAGGGTCAGTGTGGACTAGATGGTCTGAATGGCCTCTTTCCACACTAGGGATTCTATGATTTTTATTTCACTTGAACTGAAAACAATTGAGTGGTTTAAAACTGATTCTTTGCAAAGTCTTCATTTTATAAAAGCTGCCATTATAATTGTGTGTGCTAATCCCACTCCTTCATTAACCTACAGGATGCTCCTTATCAGAAGAGGGCAGGTCTTGAATTGCCTAATTAAGTTGCTTTCCTCCCTGCCGTGCAGCTCAAATAAAACTTTACTTCTAAAATACTGTTCAGATGAAAACTCTGGGAAATTGCCCTCTGTTTTAAAAAGAAATGTCATGTATGAAATGCAGTGCTGTTAGGAGAGCTGGAGTGTCGGCTGTCTGTCCTGACAACTGGATGGTTGAATTGAACAGCATATTCCTTCAGTGGTTCCTAACAGTTCTTATTCCTCCAGTCCATGCTTACAAAACCCAAGAGAGAGCATTGCTTTGTTGATGTGGTTCAGTCAAACAGCACTTGCAGATAAATTCTGTGTGTGCTAATGACAACAGCATCAAGTCCATTTCAGATACATTGCCGAGCTTATAATGGTTATACATTCGGAAATGGTATGCATTCAGGCGCAGGGTTGAAAAATGTGATGCTGGAAAAACATAGCAGGCCAGGCAGCATCCGAGGAGCAGGAAAATCGACGTTTCGGGCATAAGCCCTTCTTCAGGAATGCAGGGACCTTTTGGAAATGTAGAAAACAGGCGTAGACCATTTGGCCCTTCAAGCCTGCTCCACCATTCCATATGATCATGGCTGACCATCCAACTCAGTCCCCGTTCCTGCTTTCTCCCTATACCCTTTCATCCTGTAGCCCCAGAAATTGTGTCCAACTCCTTAACATTATTCAATGTTCTGGCCTCAACCACATTCTGTGGCGGAGAATTCCACAAAATCCCCACTCTCTGGGTGAAGACATCTCTCCTCATCTCAGCCCAAAATGCCCCACCCTGTATCCTTAGACTGTGACCTGGTCACTGGGAACATCCTTCCTGTCTTTACCCTCCCCAGCCCCCTCTTCTTGAGATCCCAGAAATCAGTCATGTTCTACAGAAATGATCCCCTGAGGAAGAAAGTGAATTAACTCTGTCTTAAATGGGAGGGGTTTTATTTTGAAACCGTCCTCCATTCCTAGACTCTTCTACAAAGGAGAACATCCTCTCAGTGTTCACCATATTCAACACTCAGAAACCGATGTGCTTCAATACGATGCAATCTCCGGCCCCCCACCCCCCCCATCCCCACGCATATTTTTTAAAAATGGATAGACACAGACCCAAGTATTTTTCTTTAAATAAGAATTGGTAAGGAAATTAATTTTAGATTCTCAAGTTGAGAAAGGCCAAAGGAAATGATGTGTGAGATGAAATTGTATGTGTAATTCTGTCACTGTGTACCATCCTCTGGAGGAGAGAATGGAGTAGACGATGCCTGTGTTTGCTGGAATGTGGGAGAATGAGGTGACAACATAGAAACCTGTTGAAACATGGAAACCTCTTAAGGGCCTTGACAGAGTAAATGCTGAGTAAAGAGGGAACTTCACAGCTGGTGATGTACCTGTGTATTTGCTGTCCTGGTTGGTAATAGGTGTTTGTTTAGAAAGTGCTGCTGGGGGGATCCAAGATGGCGGCGAACCAGCAAGACTGAGTCTATGTGCTCCTCCCAAGACTTGGGTACAGTGGGTCACCCACCCCCTACCAAGCTCACCAAATCATTTATAATAGTTGTGTAATTTAATTGGTTGTGTAATATTACATTTAAACAATTTAATCCTAAGTAAAAATGACTAAAGGGAAGGGAGCCCGCAGCTCTCAAGCAAGCAGGAACCCCTCCCCCACCCTCTCCAGCTGCAGCAGAGGCGTCCACAGCCGCCGCGGGGGACTTACCAACAGTAACAAGCCTTGCAGAAATGCTTTCCAAGCTGGATTCGAAGATCGATGCCTTTATTGCAGAATCCAGAAATCGTTGGGACTCGCTCTTGGCCGCGCTGCAGAAGCACGACCGAGAAATCCAAGAAATTGAACGCCGAGTTGGAGGGGCGGAGCTAAAGGCCGCGACCTCCGAAAATACCGCTCAATCGGCCGTGGATCAGGTCCGGACTCTCGAGCAGCGAGTCCGAACCTTGGAAAATCATATTGACGACCTCGATAATCGAGGTCGCCGAAGAAATATTCATTTGCTGGGCCTTCCCGAACGGGAAGAGGAAGGCCAGCTTACAGCATTCCTGGAGCAGTGGCTGCCACAACTTTTAAATCTGCAAGCTGGATCAGGCCAGGTAAGGGTGGAATGGGCCTACCGGGTCGCAATACGCGGGCCCGGCTTGAACCAGCGCCCACGCCCGGTCCTGTTCCGGCTGCAGAGCTACAGGGAGAGGCAGATACTCCTAGAAGCCTCTAAAAATCTCGGAAAAGACCCCCAAGCTATGATCTATAAAAGATCCAAGATCATGCTATTTCAGGACTTTTCCCCGGCTCTGGTTCGAAAGAGGAAGGCATTCGACGAGGCGAAGAAGCGTTTAAGGGACTTAAATATTCAGTACTCCTTACGCTACCCAGCGATGTTACGCTTTAACCATGAAGGATCCGTATATAACTTCGGATCACCAGAAAAGGCTAAGGAATTCTTGGACTCTCTTAGATAAACTGTAAGACATAATGGATGTTGGTCTGCCTTTCCCCCCCCCCGCTTTGGTTTATATCCCCCCCTTTTTTTTTCTCTTACCTTATTGTTTAATATTATCATGGGGGGTGGGGAGAGGGATTTGATTTTCTCCCCCTCCTTGGGGTTGTTTTCTGTTATTATTTTATGTATATATGAGGGATGTATGTATATGTGTGTGTATATATATATATATATATATATATAAAAGCTGGGGGATTTGGTTAATGTTGGTGGGGGGAGGTGGTTACCTTATTCAATTTTACCTCTGTCTCTAGGAGCGGGGTTGTTTTCCCCTTGTTATTTTGTATTATTATATTTAATTATTATTTGTTGAGGTGGTAATTTTATAGTTATATGTTTATATATGGTATTAACATTACCAAATATATCCAGGTGTTGGTATGGGTGGGGGTAGGGTGCTCACTGTTAACTCTAGCTTTGTATTATATTTGAATTCTCCTCATTTTATTGAGAAGTGCCTGGGTCAAGGGTGGGGCATTGGATGGGAGAGGATATGATGGACTTTTGGAGA
This sequence comes from Chiloscyllium plagiosum, assembly GCF_037043375.1. Classification (NCBI taxonomy): domain Eukaryota; kingdom Metazoa; phylum Chordata; class Chondrichthyes; order Orectolobiformes; family Hemiscylliidae; genus Chiloscyllium; species Chiloscyllium plagiosum. The sequence goes on from NW_028270142.1 coordinate 142,936,572, forward strand.
GGAAGTGACACCCCCTGGGAACAAGGGGGAAACTCTCCACTTAGATACGTTTTATATTTTTTTTATTTAGAAATAGTTTTTTATTGTATTGTTGTGAGTGTATTAAAGAGGTTTTATTTTTGTAAATTTTATATGCTCTACGCTCGGGATGTTTTGGATAGGGTGCCCCCTCCCGAGGGGTCTCGGATTGGCCCAGAGGATTATGGTTGATCAGTCGGTTAAGTGGTGCACCTGGAATGTCAAGGGGAGTAATTCGCCAGTCAAAAGGAAGAAAATATTATCAAATCTTAAGAAGGAAAGAGTTGATATAGCTCTCCTACAGGAGACACACCTGTCAGATAAAGAACACTTGAAATTACGACAGGGCGGATTTGATCAGGCCTTTTTTTCTTCTTTTAGCTCAAAAAGCAGGGGAGTTGTTATTCTTGTTCGGAAGAATTTCCCTTTCAAAATCCTAAAGCAGATAAAAGATGAATCTGGACGATATCTTGATTAAAGCCCTCATAAATGGAGAGGAATATGGGATTTTAAATTTGTACTGCCCCCCGGCACACCCCTTTAAATTTATAACGGAAGCCTTTTCAAAACTGATGGCTTTTGATGCCCATCATACAATTAAAGTCTCCCCCTATAATTATATTATGGATCCGGAAATAGATAGGATTCCCAAGAGTACTGCAGGAGTATCTCCCAGATCTAGACAATTGATGGATCTGAACAAAGAATTAGGATTAGTAGATGTATGGAGATGTCTTCATCCACAGGGCAGAGATTTTTCTTTCTACTCTAATCCACATAAATGTCATACCAGAATTGATATGTTTTTTGCCCCCTCGATTTTTTTAAATTCCATATCATCCTGTAAAATAGGTAGTATAGCAATTTCTGACCACGCTGCTGTATATATGGAAACTAAGGTGAGGAACAATGGGACATCCCCTCGGCATTGGCGTATGGACCCCTTCCTAATGAAAGATAGTAAATTTGTAAAGTACTTCTCTCAAGAATTTAAAACTTTTTTAGAAATTAATTCAGGTACAGCTAGCAACCCGTCAATGATGTGGGAGACCATCAAAGCTTACACGCGAGGTTTGATCATCTCCTACTCAGCGACCCAGAAGAAATTAAAGGGAGAACAACAGCGTCTGCTTGAAGCCCGCTTAAAAGCGGCTGAAACAGCATACACTGATAGACCTTCTATTATTAAATTGCAAAGGATTACAGCTCTTAGGACAGCTCTAAACACTACGCTTACTCAAACAGCTAAGAGGGAAATATTATTTGCAAAGCAAAGGTTATATGAATATGGCGACAAACCGGGTAGATACTTAGCATTTCTTGCAAAGAAACAAAAGGCCCCTCAGACTATGACGTCTATCAAGGAAAGTACGGGTATTTTGACTCATGATCATAAAAAGATTAATGCGATCTTTAGAGAATTTTATTCTGAGTTATATAAATCACAGGATTGTGAAGATAGGACGAAGAGGATGCAGTCATTTTTTAAAAATTTGACTTTTCCAGGCCTAACTCCGGAACAAGTATCGGTCCTAAATGCTCCTCTTACACTCCAAGAAATACTTGATGCAATTAGGCAACTTCAGAGTGGTAAGGCACCGGGCCCAGATGGTTTTCAAGCTGAATTCTATAAAGAATTTACAGAAATATTGGCTGGTCCACTTATGGACATGTATAACTATGCATATAGTCAGGGCTGTCTCCCGCCTTCGCTGAAAGAGGCAAATATCTCTCTTATTCTTAAAAAAGGAAAGGACCCAGAAGATTGTACATCATACAGACCATTATCCTTGCTAAATGTAGATTTTAAAATCCTCTCTAAAACGTTAGCACTGAGACTAGAAGGGATACTGCCACATATTATAAAGGAGGATCAGACGGGGTTTATTAAGGGCCGTAGATCATCCAATAATGTTAGAAGGGCTCTGAATATGATTCAAGCTTGTCAACAGGGAAAGATACCAGGAGTAGTGGTTTCATTAGACGCGGAAAAGGCATTTGATAGAGTCGAATGGTCATATTTGTTTTACATATTGGAGAGGTTTGGCGTTGGACTGGTGTTTACAAATGGGTCTCAACATTGTATAGTGATCCCAAAGTAGTTGTGGTTACCAATGGATTAGGTTTGGATAGCTTCAGTCAGGGATGTCCCCTCTCGCCATTGTTATTTACGCTAATAATCGAACCACTAGCAGAAGCTATACGAGCTGATCCTAATACCGAGGATTGGTACAGGTAAACATAAAATTACCCTTTATGCAGATGATGTTCTTCTATTCCTCAGTAACCCTTTGATGTCCATACCTCGCCTAATCCAAGTTATCAATACATTTAGTGCATTCTCAGGCTATAAAATTAATTTTTCAAAATCGGAGGCTATGCCAATGGGTGGCCTTGCTATGATACCCTGCTTAGCAGACCCATCCCTTTTTCCCTTTCGCTGGTCCCTGGAGGGCTTCTTATATTTAGGCATTTTTATTACTCCAGTATTTGGTCAGTTGTATAAGGCTAATTTTGTGTATTTATTGGAAAGGATAAGGCAGGACCTCCAGCGATGGGGAGACCTACCAATTTCCTGGTTGGGTAGAATAGCATTAATCAAAATGAATGTCCTGCCCCGTCTCCTATATCCTATGAGAATGCTTCTGGTGATGCTGCCGAGGACGGCTTTATGTAAATTATATGGCTGGTTGGGTTCCTTTATCTGGAATCATAGGCGGCCCCTCATTAAGCTGAAGAAGCTACAGCTTCCACAGACAAGGGGAGGATTGGACTTCCCAGACTTCAGGAAATATCAGTTAAGTTCCCTATTAAGTTACATAGCTGATTGGGTCTTATCTGATCCACAATCAATCTGGTTGGACATCGAGGCCTCTCAAGTAAAATACCCACTTATTAACCTTTTATTCTCAGACAAGAGGAAAATCATTACAGATCACTGTAAAAACCCTATAATACTAAATACAATCAAGGCTTGGAATATAATGCGGCAAAATGAGGGCAATTAACATAAAACATCCCCCTATGCACCAATAGTGGGAGCATGGGGATTCCAACCGGGGTTAACAGATGCCACTTTTAAACTCTGGAGATCCAGGGGTATCTCATGTCTCGGGGATCTATTTAAAGATGGGGTCCTGATGTCTTTCGAACAGCTGCGTCAGAAATTCGGATTACCCAATGGAGACCTCTTTCGATACTTCCAAATTCGAGATTATATACAGAAGAAGACTACGTTATTAGATAGTCTTTATAAATCAGATAGAGAATGTAGTGTCCTACAACCAGTGGGGGTATCTTCCGTCAGTACTATTTATCATTTACTACATGATGAAGTATTTGGAGATATGGATAATCTGCTTAAAACATGGGATCAGGATTTGGGACTAGAAATCTCCACAGAAAATATTTGGGAAAATGCTAGAAGAATTACTATTTGTAACAGAACCCAGGCTATCCAGCTGAAGATACTTTATAGGGCCCATATAGCACCCGTTCGATTGGCAAAATTTAAGGCAGGGGCATCTCCAATGTGTCCTAAATGCAAAATAGAGGTGGGCACTCTTGTACATTGCTTATGGACCTGTCATAAGATCCGTAGACTAAAGATTGGACTAAAGTAGCAAGTACCCTGACAGAAATTTTAGGAACGGAAATTAAAGTGGACCCTGTATCTCTCCTCTTGGGCTTTTCGAACTTTCCCTCCCTGGACACGTACGGGAAGAGACTATTTTCTATTCTTTCTTTCTGTGCAAGGAAAAATATTTTGGTGAACTGGGCGGCTGAGGGCCCCCCTGGACTTTCAAATTGGCACAGACTAATTATGAAATGTATTCCCCTTGACTTCCTTACAAATATGGTGCACCGAAAGACCGAATTATTTTATAAAATATGGCAGCCCTTTTTGAATTACATAAATACAGATATTTCGGCTATCCTAACAAGGGCTTTTATTTAATTGAGATTACAAACCTGGCTGGTCCGGGGCCCCTCAGGGGAGGAATCCCGCACGAATACGAGTTTTGTTACATCTGATGCTAACACATTCCAAGCATGTAAGAGACTTAAATATACTCTCTGGTTAGTTGTAGGTTAGATTAGTAGATAGTTGAGTTTTGTTTGTTTTTTTTCTTTTTTTCGGTTTTTTTTGTTTTGTTTTTTTGTTAAATTTTGGCTATTGTATACTTGAGCTAATTGTATATCAATGTTTATATCTGAGAGTTTTGTTTATTTTTGTAAACTTGTAAAAATGTTAAATTTCTAATAAAAATATCTATTAAAAAAAAAGAAAGTGCTGCCGAAGGAGCTTTGGTGAGCAGCTGCCATGCATCTTGTCATGACACACACCACTGTCTCTGTGGTGGAGGTAACACTAAGCACTTTACTTTGGGCAAATTCCCACCCCCTCCCCCTTCCCACTCACCAAACATAAAATTCAAAGTACTCATTTGGCTGAACCAGCCGAGTACATAATTAACATACAAGATTAGATTCCCTCCAGTGTGGAAACAAGCCCTTCGGCCAAACAACCCTCTGAAGAGTAACCTACCCAGACCCATTCCCCTACCCTATATTTACCCCTGACTAATGCACCGAACACTATGGGCAATTTAACGTGGCCATTTCACTAAATCCGCATATCTTTGAACTGTGGGCAGAAACCGGAGCACCCGGAGGAAATCCACACAGACACGGGGAGAATGTGCAAACTCCACACAGACGGTTGCCCAAGGCAGGAATCGAACCCGGGTCCCTGGCGCTGTGAGGCAGCAGTGCTAACCACTGTGCTACCCATGATAAAGTATTGTCCAATTAGCACTGCTGCCTCACCGCACCAGAGAATGTGCAAACTCCACAAAGGCAATTGTCCAGTCGAACTTGCCGCTGTGATGCGACAGTGCTGACCACTGAGCCACCCTGTCTTTCTCACTCAGCGAGTAGCCGGGGTGTGAAATGTACCACCTAGGAATGTGGTGGAGGCAGGTTCCATTGAGGAATTCAGGACCATTCTGGAGGGAAATGCGGTGCTGGGATATGGACAAAAGGCAGGCGGATTGGCACTAAGTTATAGAACCAATGCACCAATGATGGGCTGAATGGCCTCAATTTGCACCATAACAGTTCTGCAATTTATATGGTGTACAGGCATTGCTGGCTGAGTCAGCAACTATTGTCTATCCCTAGTTGGTTTGGAAGTGAGCTGTCTCCTTGTACCACTGTGTTCCCTGTTGCGTGGGGAAGGGGACAGTTGTGGGGTTTTGAGCCAGCGACTATTCAGGAACCATTCATTCAGTCCATCACCTCCATGCTGACTCCCTGCTATTAACTGCCACAATGTTTTACAATGAGGCATAACCTTCGTGCTCTGGATTGGCCAACCTGTTTTCAAAACGCTGGATGCATTCTTCTCTTAATCCTGGAAGTTTGTTTTGTGTGTGTGTTATGGTTTTTGGCTGCCATCATAATATTAGTTTCTAATGGAAAAAACAGGTTTAATATCTTAAAGCCTTTCCCCTGTAATAACAGAGCTGTTGGGTGAAGTCTGTGACCTCTGTTACATTGTGAGTAGTAGGATTTGAAACAGCTGGGTTACAGAGTGCTTCAAAATCAATTTCTCTTTTCGGAAGCTTTTATTGATCAACAGGGTGAATTTCACACGGATCATTCCGGGATTGAGATGTGTGGATTTTCATGATTGGCACTGCAGCTCAAATGTTGAACTAGAAATGTGCTTTCATTACCAGCACTTTTGCCCTTTCATCGTCATAGATTAGGAACAGCTTGAAGTGTAACTATGGCTTTAAGAGGTGTATTTTGTCCTGTTTTTTGTTTCTGAAGAAAGGCTAAGACTGAGGTGGTAAATGGTCTGCTCCAAAGCCAATAAAGTAAAGAGTTTGGGAGACCTTGGGTTTTTTTTTAAGGTTGGAATAATAGAAGCAGCCTGAATTAGTGGGGCCAAGCTCCCACAGAAACAGAGATTTTAGTTTTATTTTTCAGTCGCAGTTGCTGGGGTCTTGAAGCTGGGGTTTGGAAGCCTCAAGTATATCCCTCTCTCCCTCTCCCTCTGAGTTTTCACTTGATGTGTTCCTCCTGGGGTGGAGAATTGCTTGTGAGACCATTTATTTTCCTGAACGTTGTCTTTGTTCATTTGTGAGATGAGAGTGTCACTGGCTAGGCCAGTATTTATTGCCCAGAGGGCAGTTCAGAGTTAAAGACATTGCTGTCAGTCTGGAGTTACATGTAGGCCATATCAGGTAAAGTTGGCAGTTTCCTTCCCTAAAGGACATGGGTAAACCTGATGCGTTTTTCCAACAATTAATAATGGATTGATGACCAACATTAGACGGTTAATTCCAGATTTTAAAAAAAAAATTGAATTTGCCATGGTGAGATTCTAACCCAGTCCCCAGAACATTACCTGGGTCTCTGGGTTAATAGTCCACTAGGGATTTGTTTTTGCCAAGGGTGTGCTTATGGGATGTTACCATTTTGGAGCAGTTACTGTTTAATAGTTAAATAATCCACTATTCTGTTAAATTTTCCAACAGAGTGGTTATTCCAATTTCTTTTCCTTCTTTTGTACTTTAACTGTAGTATTTGCTTAAAGTGTGTTTTGCTTCGAGCTTGATTGTTTGACCAATCAAATTGCACCCAGAACGCAACGCCTGACATTTGCCTTGAAACTAAGAAAAGGTCTGTGTCCAGGCCATCATCTTTATGTATTTTGAGGGGCTCTGGTCTGGCCCATAACAAGCAATTCAAGAAGGTATCTCACTTCCACCTTCTCCCGGCATGTAGGCATAGGCGATAGACACTCTCACCCTGTACACAAATAGTGAAATGAAGGGCCAATTAGCCTGCCTACTCTGAGGGCTGTTCCACTTCCCTGCTTTTCTTGCCCCTATCCCTTTCAGTAATTATCCACTTTCCTTTTTGAAAATTATTGCTGAATCTGAAATCACTCCCTGACCACTCAACCTGATTTAAAAAAAAGTAAAATGTATTCCCACATCGCCTCACATGCTAGTGAGATGTTTTGTTGCATTGTGTTCTGTCTGCCACGTGCCTGTTTTCCCCACCAGTCTGTCTGCATTCTCCTGAGATACGGAGTGTGACACCATCAGTGTAGAGTCCCCATGAGGACTTGACGTTGTTGTTCCTTTAGACCTTGGGTGAGCAAATCTGAACGGTGTTCTGTCAGCTTTGGAATGTTACCTTGTGTCAATGAACCAAAGTCGTTTAACAGTAGCAAAGAGAGAAAGATTCAAAACGGAATCGTGTTTGCTCCCAATGAGGACTTCAAAGAACTTTTGATGTTGTTCTTAACCCCCAGCACATCATCATGGAAAGAGTTCACAGTGAGCAGCTTGAAAGGGTGGCCAATTTTCTCCTGCAGTTCACATCAACCACCTGGCTTATGTGGTCCAATATCTCTGAGTGTTAAATTGCAGCAGGTTAGGAGTATAAGAAGCAGCTGGATGGAAATCTGAGGCACCTTGACAGGGAACATTTCTTCCTCCTTGGTTCACTGTCTAAACATAGCTTTGCTTTAAACAGGTGACCCTCTAAGGGGAATGTTGTTTCTCCGAGAGGATCCAGAGTCTCTGGGACCTTCTTCCTGAGAAAGTGATGGAAACCACCTCGATGGATATTTTTTAAGGCAGAGATTCTTGTTTAAGTAAAGGGGCTGAAAGATGATGGAGGTGGCAGGAATTTCGACTTGAGGCTATGGTCTGATCAGCCATGTGGTGTTTAATGGCTGACTGGCCTCCTCCCAATCCCTAGTCACATGGTCTGTTATTGATAGCTTGGAGTAGGTGGGACTTGAACCTGGGTCTCCTGCCTCAGAGGTAAGGACACTGCCACTATGCCAGAAGAACCCTCAGCCTGCATTATATATAAAGACTAATTGGTTTGACATCTTAATGTCCTACTAAAAATGATTGAGAACCTTTTTTATTTTTCATCGATTACTCCTGAAAAGAATTAAGTGCCAATTGATGGTTATTTTGGAATTAATTGGTTATGATCCTGGGTTACTGGGACTGCGTGGTAGCATCAGTTAAAGGGCCAGAATTCATACAATGTGGCCCATCAGAACTAAGAGAAACTCTCTAACCCCCGATTTAGAAAGGTAGCTTGAACTGGGAGACCAAGAGATTTTGTAAATCTGTATTAAGATATCAGGTGGCTGAGCCCAGCATTTATTTCCCTCTCCCTAGTTGCCCCTTGAGAAGGTGGGGGGTGAGCTGCCTTCTTGAACCGCTGCAGTCCATGTGCTGTAGGTAGACCCACAAAGCCCTTAGGGAGGGAATTCCAGGATTCTGACCCAGCAACAGTGAAGGAACAATGATATATTTCCAAGTCAGGATGGTGAGGGGCTTGGTGGGAAACTTGCATGTGTTCCCATGTACCTGCTGCCCTTGTCCTTCTAGATGGAAGTGGTTGTGGGTTTGGAAGGTGCTGTCTGAGGGCCCTCAGTCAGTTACTGCTGCTTATCTTGTGGATGGTACACGTTGCTGCTACAGACCATCGGTGGTGCAGGCAATGAATACTGAAAGGGCTGAATGTGGTGTCAGTAGTGGGTCTGCTGTGTTCTTGGAAAACATTATTTTCTCCAAAAATTACTCTGGAGTCAGTTTTCTTCCCTAAAGGGCATGCGTAAAGAACAATGACTTCATGGTCTTCATTAAGCCTTATGTTCCAGAGTTGTATCGAATTTGAATTCCACCATCAGTCATGGCAAGATTTGAAACCAAATTCCCAGAACTTTAGTTGGGTCTCAGGGTTCATAGTTTAGTCACAATACTACCAGGCCTACACCTCCCATTATAGATTGCCTTCTCTAAAGGGAATGAACCAGACGGGATGTTACAATAATCATTACCAAGGTGCAATTAAACTCACTTTTAGTTCCAGATTTAAAAATAAATTGAACTCCGATTTCACCAGCCGCTTTGACAGGAATTGAACCTATGTCCCCAGAATATTATTAGTTTGTTGCTGGTTCAGTGCTGTCTCCCTGTACGATAATATTGGGTTAGATGGTGCTTAATGCAGTCTCCAACATTAACCCTTCCAGAGCACATACCTTTTACACCAGGAATCTTTAAAGTTTTGTAACAATTCTTTACCCCTTAATGCTGTTACTGGATTTAAACCCAATATCATGCAATTTAATGCTCATTATGTCTGTATTGTGAATGCACTGTTCTCCATAAAGACTCCCTGCCCAGCCAAGTTTACATCGTTTGCTCTATCAAGCCACTGTGGTCATGGTCTAGCACTTAAGACCACAAGACTTCGGTTCTGGATTAGTGGTGCTGGAAAAGCACAGCAGTTCAGGCAGCATCCAAGAAGCAGTAAAATTGACGTTTCGGGCAAAAGCCCTTCATCAGGGATACAGGCAAAGTGCCTGATGGGTGGAGAGATAAATGAGAGGAGGGTGGGGGTGGGGAGAAAGTAGCATAGAGTACAATAGGTGAGTGGGGGAGGGGATGGAGGTGATAGGTCAGGGAGGAGGATGGAGTGGATAGGTGGGAAGGAAGATTGGCAGGTAGGACAAGTCATGGGGACAGTGCTGAGCTGGAAGTTTGGAACTGGGGTGAGGTGGGGGAAGGGGAAATGAGGAAACTGGTGAAGTCCACATTGATGCCCTGGGGTTGAAGCGTTCCGAGGTGGAAGATGAGACGTTCTTCCTCCAGGCGTCTGGTGGTGAGGGAGCGGCGGTGAAGGAGGCCCAGGACCTCCATGTCCTCGGCAGAGTGGGAGGGGGAGTTGAAATGTTGGGCCACAGAAACTGGTTTCCAGCATCTGCATTCATTGTTTTTACCACAAGACCTCAGAGCAGATGTAGGCCATTCAGCCCATTGAGTCTGCCCCGCCATTCAATGAGATCATGGCTGATCTGATAGTCCTCAACTCCACTTTCCTGCCTCTTCCCCATCACCCTCGATTCCCCTTCCTGATTCAAAATCTGTCTGTCTCAGCCTTGAATATACTCAATCACCCAGCCTCGACAGCCCTCTGCGGGAAAGAATTCACTCCCATCTGAGAGAAGAACTTCCTCCTCATCTCTGTCTTAAATGGGTAATCCCTTATTCTGAGATTGTGCCCTCGGGTTCTAGACTCTCATCCCGCCTGCTCCTGTCAGCTCTCTTGTTGAAATCTCTGTTCCTTACTTCCCTAAGCACTGACCACTCCCTTCATTAACAAAACCCAAAACACAGAGGGACACCATTTGTCCCAGCTTTCCTGTGCCAGTTGTAAATGAGCCATCAGCCTATCAAATGGGATAGCAACAGTAGGCCACTTTGCCCTTCAGGCCTAATCCACAATTCAAGCAGATCATGATTGGGTGATCATGATTCCTTCACCAGTTTCCAAAGTTCCCATTTCTCCACCTCATCCCAGAGCCAACCGTTTAACTCGGCATTGACCTCATTTCCTGTCATACAGTCATAGAGAAGTACAGCACCGAAACAGACCCTTCAGTCCAACCTGTCCATGCCAACCAGATATCCCAACCCAATCCAGTCCCACCTGCCAGCACCCAGCCCATATCCCTCCAAACCCTTCCTATTCATATACCCATCCAAATGCCTCTTAAATGTTGTAATTGTACCAGCCTCCACCACATCCTCTGGCAGCTCATTCCATACACGTACCACCCTCTGCATGAAAACGTCCCTTTTATATCTTTCCACTCTCACCCTAAACCTATGCCCTCTAGTTCTGGACTCCCCGACCCCAGGGAAAACACTTTGTCTATTTATCCTATCCATGCACCTCATAATTTTTTAAACCTCTATAAAGTCACCCCTCAGCCTCCAACGCTCCAGGGAAAACAGTCCCAGCCTGTTCAGCCTCTTCCTGTAGCTCAAATCCTCCAACCCTGGCAACATCCTTGTAAATCTTTTCTGAACCCTTTCAAGTTTCACAACATCTTTCTGATAAAAAGGAGACAAGAATTGCCCGCAATATTCCAACAGTGGCCTAACCAATGTCCTGTACAGCCACAACATGACCTCCCAACTCCTGTACTCAATACTCTGACCAATAAAGGAAAACATACCAAACGCATTCTTCACTATCCTATCTACCTGCGACTCCACTTTCAAGGAGCTATGAACCTGCACTCCAAGGTCTCTTTGCTCAGCAACACTCCCTAGGACCTTATCATTAAGTGGATAAGTCCTGCTAAGATTTGCTTTCCCAAAATGCAGCAGCTCACATTTATCTGAATTAAACTCTATCTGCCACTTCTCAGCCCATTGGCCCATCTGGTCCAGATCCTGTTGTAATCTGAGGTAACCTTCTTCGCTGTCCACTACACCTCCAATTTTGGTGTCATCTGCAAACTTACTAACTGTACCTCTTTTGCTCGCATCCAAATCATTTATGTAAATGACAAAAAGTAGAGGACCCAGCACCGATCCTTGTGGCACTCCGCTGGTCACAGGCCTCCAGTCTGAAAAACAACCCTCCACCACGACCCTCTGTCTTCTACCTTTGAGCCAGTTCTGTATCCAAATGGCTACTTCTCCCTGTATTCCATGAGATCTAACCTTGCTAATCAGTCTCCCATGGGGAACCTTGTCGAACGCCTTACTAAAGTCCATATAGCTCACATCTACCGCTCTATCCTCATCAATCCTCTTTGTTGCTTCTTCAAAAAACTCAGTCAAGTTTGTGAGACATGATTTCCCGTGCACAAAGCCATGTTGACTATCCTGAATCAGTCCTTGCCTTTCCAAATACATGTACATCCTGTCCCTCAGGATTCCCTCCAACAACTTGCCCACCACCGAGGTCAGGCTCACTGGTCTATAGTTCCCTGGCTTGTCCTTACTACCCTTCCTAAAGAGTGGCACCATGTTAGCCAACCTCCAGTCTTCCGGACCTCACCTGTGACTATCGATGATACAAATCCTACCTGTCCATCTTCCTTCCCACCTATCTGCTCCACCCTCCCCTCTGACCTATCACTATCACCCTTACCTTCATCTACCTATCGCATTCCCAGCTAACTCCTCCCCATCCCAAACCCCCTCTCCTGCTCCTCGGATGCTGCCTGACCTGCTGTGCTTTTCCAGCAACACACTCTCGACTCTGATCTCCAGCATCTGCAGTCCTGACTTTCTCCCTGACCTTGATGCCTGTGTAACCCTGATACCCTCCATAACCCCCTTCACCAGCTCCTGATCCTGTTAGTTGTTGAACCTCAACCCCTTTTCTTGATGTTTTTGTTTAGGAGACCTTCTTTCTCTCTCTCATTCTTTCAGACAGTGAGTTCTAGAATCCCTACCACTCTCTAGTTACAAAACATTATCCCCGACTCCCCTCTAAACCTTCTGCGAATTGCATTACTAATGGAAATAGATCTTTCCTATCCATTTTGTCTTGACCCTTTCTGGTGTAGCATATTGTATAAGTTATTGCTGAATATATTAAGGCAAATACATTTCAAACTTATCTGAAAAATGTTCAGCTTATCATTTTATAGAACAAGATTTGACAAATTTCTTACTTTTGGTTGAACAGAATGAACAGGCAGCAACAAAGGGGAGTAAATAGGTTGCTGGTAAAGAACAGGCTCTCATTGATTAACTACTTCAGATCAAAATGATTGATGGAATGAAAGTGATTTCTTTTGGAAGGTGTATGACCTACAAGGTACCAGACAAGGCAATGCTGAGTCCAGGGATTCACCAAGACAAGTGCTTCCCAAATATTTTCCCATTGTCACCCCATTTCAAGTTTTGAAAATAGTCACAACCCCCCAGCAGGAACTGAGAGAGATTTGGAACTCACCATCCTAAGAGTTCAGCTCAGGACTAACCCCCTCCCTAACCTAGACGAATCTTTGAAGTTGGCTATGTTGCGTCAAGCTATTAATCCAGAAACTCAAATAATGTTTTGGGGACTGGGGTTTAAATTCCAAATGGTGGACTTTGAATCCAATAAAAAAATCTGGAATTAAGAGTCTAATGATGACTAGGAATCCATTGTTGATTGTTGGAAAAATCCATCTGGGTCACTCATGTCCTTTAGGGAAGGAAACTGTCATCCTTACCCGGTCTGGCCTGTATGTGACTCCAGACCCACAGCAATGTGGTTGACTCTGACCTGCCCTCTGGGTAATTAGTAATGGGTAATGAGTTTATGTGTCGAGTCTAGTATAACTCTTCTTCAGAAAAACTGAAGAAAGAGTCAGACCGATCTTAAGGTGTTAATTCTGTTTTTCTCTCCATAGGTGCTGCCAAACCTGCTGATATTCTCCAGCATTCTATATGCTTATTTCAGAATTCCAATATGTGCAGTAAGTTGTTTCTATAATACTGTAGTCACTATGTTCTGGATAGGTACAGTCCCTTTCTGTTTAATTATTTGAGGAAAAGTACACTGAAGACAACACGCAATAAATGTCAAAGGAAGTGTAATCTTTGTCAGGCTTCCAAACCCCAGCCTGGGAGAGAGAGTGCTGACCAAACTCAGGGTCTCTGGAGCATTAGTCCTGCTCTGTCTGTTCAATGTGTGTGTGACCAGGACTGTCGGACCAGCATCATCTCAGGAAGCTCACCATTTGAGCTGCTTTTCGAAGTTTCTGATGATCAGATGGTAGGAAATACCAGGCAGTGAGGTGCTGTCACAGGGTGACGTGCCGCACTGAGTTGGGCTGGTCATGGCCAGAATGTCTGAAGCTCACTAGGGGGAGGTGATGCCCTCATGGTATTGCCACTGGGCTACTAAATCCAGCATTAGAGCGGCACGGTGTCTCAGTGTAGTTTAGCACTGTTACCTCACAATGCCAGGGACCCAGGTTCGATTCCACCTCGGGCGACTGACTGTGTGGAGCTTGCACATTCTCCCCGTGTCTGTGTGTGTTTCCTCTGGGTGCTCTGGTTTCCTCCCGCAGTCCAAAGATGTGCTGGTCAGGTGAATTGGCCATGCTAAATTGCCCCATAGTGTTCGGTGCATTAGTCAGGGGTAAACATCGGGTAGGGGAATGGGTCTGGGTAGGTTACTCTTCAGAGGGTCGGTGTGGACTTGTTGGGCTGAAGGGCCTGTTTCCATATTGTAGGGATTCTAATAAACCAGAGGTCTTGGCAGTTGGTTAGCTCAGATAACTGGTTTGGGATGCATCATGATGCAAACAGCATGGACTTAATTCCCACATGTGACAGTGAAATCTATTGTCGATTGTCAGAAAAACCCACCTGGTTCACTAATGTCCTTTAGGGAAGGAAACTGCCATCCTTACCCGTCTCCTTCTCAACCTCACCCCTTGCCTGAAGCATGGTGAGTCTCAGGTTAAACCAGTGCCAGTTCTCTCTCTCTCTCTCTCTCTCTCTCTCTCTCTGTCTCTCACACAATGAATGTAAATCTACTTGAATTTATTTAGTGCCTTTATAGTAGTAAACCAGCCCAAGGGACTTCACAGGCATATAATCAAATAAAATTTGACAAATCTCCATACTTCTATATTTCTTACAACTTATTTCTTCAGGTGTTCTGATGAAAGGTACTCCACCTGAAACGTTAACGCTGATTTCTCCTCACAGATGCTGCCAGACCTGCTGAGGTTTTCCAGCAATTTTCTGTTTTTGTTCCTTATTTTTCTTCAGTAGCTAAGATTTTGTAGTGAGGTATTTTGTACCTAACCTGGCACCATGTGTGACAGTCGAGAGTGTGGGTGCTGGAAAAGCACAGCCGGTCAGACAGCATCCGAGGGGCAGGTGAGTCGACATTTCGGGCATAAGCCCTTCATCAGGAATGTGTACAACGTTGTGGTGTGTGGTAACATTTGTACACTACTCACTGTACTCCTGTACTTGAGTGTACATGACAATAATCTAAAACCTGTTTGGAGATGTAAGACCAGGTGGTAAAAACTGAATCAAATTGGTAGCTTTTATGAATTAAACGTGAAGGAAGAGTGAAAAGGGCAGAAGTTGGGACTGTGGCTGTTATAGACACTGCTGCCAATACAGGAATATGGAATATCTGAAAAGGCAGCGGTCTTGGAAAGCTTGGAGATATGGAACAGGATGGCGTTGATAAGACAGTTGAAGGATTTGGAAAGCAGGGTAAAAATGTGAACAAAGTCCTGGAAGCATTTGTTGAACTAGCTTTAAATGGGTGTGCAGGGTCTCTGATCAGTGAGGTGCATAGTCCCAGCTCCTTTGCACATGAAGAGGGGGCAGGGGGCTCTGCAGTAGGAAAAATACATCCTTACCATGTTCAATGGTTTAAGTGTTCTGTGTTTGATTGATGAGTCCGATTCACTGATGTTTGTGCTTGATAGATTGAAAACAAAAAATGCTGGAGATCACAGCGGTTTAGGCAGTATCCACGTAGAGAGAGCAAGCGAACGTTTCGAGTCTAGATAACTCTTCATCAGAGCTATTGTCAAGTGTGGAGGATACTGCTTGATAGATTGTTTCAGTCGATGGGTGGAGCTGGAGGGGGTCAAGTGACATACTCCACATAGAAAGTTCCAGAAAGGACCTGGGATCTGAGATGTGTATGTATGGGTCTGCTGAAACTCTTGTAAGTTATTTTAAAGTTCTGTAAATAAACCATTTGTGTTTAGAAACAGATTTATTGCTCTGCATTTCTCTCAGAACCGAATCTCTCAGACTTTTAAATTTAACGTTGATCTCATTTATTGTGCACCTTCTCTGAAGCCGTAACATTTGTATGCCTCGCTTTGTTCTATTACCCTAATGTACTTTCTATGGTATGATCTGCAAGCAAAACAAAACTTTTCATCGTACCTAGGTACATGGGTCAACAATAAATCAAATCAAAATTAAATGAATAAGGAGTGCAGCGGCTCAGCAAAACACAACCTGTTCAAGGACTTCTACTGGACAAGGGATTCGAATAGACAGGTGGTTGCTTTTGACCAGCACAGGTATGATGGGCTGAAGGACCTTTTTCCATGCTGCAGATCTCTACAACTTTTAAGGAAAGATGGAGGCCAACAATCTAACACAAGACTGAAGGAGTACTGTACTGCAGGAGAGACCGTGTTTTAGGAAAAACATCAAACCGAGCTCCATTTGCCCTCAGAGGTGGATTCAGAAGCTAACTTCAGCATACTTGCCTTCATTGCTCAGCCCTTTGAGTGTAGGAGTTGGGAAATCACGTTGAGGTTGTACATGAGGTCCTTTCTGGAAGAAAGTGAGGACTGCAGACGCTGGAGATCAGAGTCGAGAGTGTGGTGCTGGAAAAGCACAGCAGGTCAGATAGCATCTGAGGAGCAGAAGAATTGATGTTTCAAGTATAAGCCCTTCATCAGGAATGTTTTGGGCGTGGGGCACTCATCTGCAGTACTGTGTCCAGTTCTGGTTGCCCTGTTATAGGAAGGATATTATTAAGCTGGAGAGGGTTCAGAAAAGATTTACCAGGAGGTTGCTGGGGATGGAGGGTTTGGGTTATAGGGAGAGCCTGGATAGACTGGGACTTTTTTCACTGGAGCGTAAGAAGTTGACAGGTGACTTTATAGAGGTTGTAAAATCATGAGGGGTATAGATAAGGTAAATGGTAGGCGTCTTCTTCCTAGGATGGGGGATTTTACGACCAGGGGGGCACGTTTTTAAGGTGAGAGGAGAAAGATTTTAAAAGGATTTTACATGGAGTTGTTCGCACGTGGAATGAGGTTCCAGAGGAAGTGGTGGATGTGAGCGCAATTACAATGTTTAAAAGACACTTGGTTAAGTTCATGGAAAGGAAAGGTTTGGAGGGATATGAGCCAAGTGCAGGCAGGTGGGGCTAGTTTAGTTTGGGATTATGGTCTGCGTGGACTATTGGGCCGAAGGGTCTGTTTCCATGCTGTGTAACTCTATCAAAACGTAGTGATGACTTCCCCATTATTACATTGCTGCTTGTGGATGTTTGTAGTGTGCAAGTTAGTTGGCATGTATCTTCCAGTCCAACAGTTTCATTTGAAATACTTGGGCTGTGATAGTTTCTAAACAAAAACGTAAGATAATAAGAGCAGCAGAAGGCTATTTAGCCCCTCTATTGCTTTAGGAACAATACGATTATGACATTCTTTTTAAATTCGTCATAGTCTGTGGGTGTCATCTCTATCTTAAATGGGAGAACTCCCTCCTATTTTTAAATGGTGCGCCCTCATCAGAAACAGAGAATAGGAGGAATAGGCCATTCGGCCCTTTGAGTCTCCTTCACCATTCAATATGGTGAGCACTGCTGCCTCACAGCACCAGGACCCGGGTTCGATTCCACCCTCGCGCGACTGTCTGTGTGGAGTTTGCACATTCTCCCCGTGTCTGCGTGGGTTTTTCTCTGGATGCTGCAGTTTCCTCCCACAGTCCAGAGATGTGCAGGTCAGGGTGGATTGGCTGTGGGAAATGCACAGTTACAGGGATTGGGTTGTGGGGGTGGGAAGGGGAGGAGATGAGTTGGGTCTGGGTGGGATAGTCTTTGGACAGTCAGTGCAGGCTAAATGGTCTCTTTCTGCACTTACGGATTCTATGAATATAATCATGGCTGATCATCCAACTCAGCATCTTCAATCCATACCCTATGATGCCTTTAATATCTAAAAATTACCCATTCCTTCCTTGAATTTACTCAATGACTTGGCCTCCCCAGCCTCCTGTGGTAGAAAACCCCACAGGTTCCCTCCCCTCTCAGTGAAGAAATGTTGCCCCCTCTCGGTCTGAAATGGTTTACTCCCTATCTTGAGACTGTGTCCCCCAGATCTAGACTCCCCCACCCTGGGGGGAACACCCTCCCTGTATCTATTCTGTCCAGCCCTTTTACATGTTTCAATCTGATCCCCCTCTCATCCCTCGATACTCTAGTGAATACAGGACCCCGTCAAACCACCCACTCCTCACGGGACAGCCCTACCATCCCCACGGTCAGCCGAGTGACCCTCCGCTGCACTCCTTCTGTAGGAAGTGTATCCTTCCTCAGGTAGGGAGACCAAAACTGTACACATTACTCCAGGTATGGTCTCACCAAGGTCCTGTATAACTGCAGTAAGACATTCCTACATCTGATCTCCAATCCTCCTGCAATGAAAGCAAATATACCATTCAGCTCCCGAACTGCTTGCTGCAGCTGCTTGTCTACTGTCAGTGCCTGGTGCACAAGGACACCCAGATCCCTCTGCACATCCACACTTCCCAATGTCAATAATACCCTCCATGTCTGTGATTCACAGCAGAGTGTATCACTTCACATTTAGTCACACTGATCTGTAGCTGCCGTGTCTTTACCCACTCAAACACCCTGAAGCCCCCTTCACTTCTTCACAAAGCTCACAGCCATTACACCCTGCGTCCCCGCGCTCCCCCTGCCGCAGTTTTATATCATCAGCAAACTTGGGAACATTGTATTTGGTTCCCTCATCCAGGTCATTGTTATAAATTGGGAATAGGTGGGGCCCAAGCACTGATCCCTGAGGTACCCAATTAGTCACTGCCTTTCATTTGGAAAAAGACTCCATTATTCCCACTCTCTGTTTCCTGTCTGCCAATCAATTCTTGATCCATGCTAACTACCCCATTGCTCAACAGCCTCTCATGTGGAACCTTATCAAAAACGTTCTTCAAATCCAAATAAAACACATCCACTGGTTCTCCCTTATCTATTCGACCCAGGTCGGAATGCTCTTTGGAGGGTCAATGTGCTCTCGATGGACTTAATGGTCACTTCCACACTGTAAGGATTCTATGAAATTAATTGTGATTTCACTTTCATAAACCTCATTGTGCCTTTGTCTAATTTATTAATACTTTCCAAGTGTTCCTTTATCATGTAATTTATAATACTCTCTAGTTTTTTTCCCATGTACTGATGTGAGGCTTAACTGGTCTATAATTCTCTGTTTCTGTTTCTCTCTCTCTCTCTCTCTCATCTCTCTCTCTCTCTCTCTCTCATCTCTCCTCTATCTTTCCTCTCTCCCCTCCTCTCTCTCTCTCTTTCTCTCCTCCCTCCTCCCTCTCTCTCTCTTTCTCTCCTCCCTCCTCCCTCTCTTTCTCTCCTCTCTCCTCTCTCTCCTCCCTCTCTCTCTTTCTCTCCTCTATCCTCTCTCCTCCCTCCTCTCTCTCTCTGTTTCTCTCCTCTATCCTCCCTCCTCCCTCCTCCTTCCTCTCTCTTTCTCTCCTCCCTCCTCCCTCCTCTCTCTCTCTCTCTCCTCCTTCCTCTCTCTCTCTTTCTCTCCTCTCTCCTCTCTCCTCCCTCCTCCCTCCCCCCTCCTCTCTCTCCTCCCCTGTCTATTTAAATACTGGGGTTACATTTGCCTCCAATCTGTAGGAACTGCTCCAGAAACTGTAGAATTTTGAAAGATCACCATCAATGTATCCAATATCTCCTGGGCACTTCCTTTAATACTCCAGGGTGTATCAGGCCCTTGTGATCTCTCACCCTTAATCCCATTAATTTCCCCAGGTTTTTTTCTTACTAACGCCGAGTTCCTTCAGTGCCACCCTCTCACTAGTACCTTAGTACCGTACCATTTCTGGGAAATTATTTGTGGCCTCTTTTGTGAAAGCAGAATGAGTTAAATTCTTTGTTCCTCATTGTATGGGGTGGCACGGTGGCTCAGTGGTTAGCACTGCTGCCTCGCAGCACCAGGGACCTGGGTTCAATTCCTGTCTCGGGCGACTGTCTGTGTGGAGTTTGCAAATTCTCCCCGTGTCTGCGTGGGTTTCCACTGGGTGCTCCGGTTTCCTCCCACAGTCCAAAGATGTGCAGGTTTGGGGTGGATTGGTCATGCTAAATTTCCTGTAGTATTAGATGTATCATTCAGAGGGAAATGGGTCTTGGGTGGGTTACTCTTTGGAGGGTCGGTGTGGACTTGTTAGGCCGAAGGGCCTGTTTCCACACTGTAGGGAATCTAATATTGCTCCCTATTTCAATAGGAAACATCCTCTCAGCTCTGGCTCCCTCAGAATCTGTATTTCATCTTATTTAAATATAACACCAGAAACAGTTCAGCAGCTGGTTTGCTGTTTGTGACATGATAATGTGGTAATCTCACCTCCAATACCATCAGAGAGAGAGAGAGAGAGTTATTGTACTGCATGGGGACCTGGTGCTTACAGAATTCTCACACAGTAAATAATCTGTGTTACACTCCCTGATGGCTGCAACAGAGTAAATTGAAATTGTCGTTTTTCCTTGTACAATCTACAGCATGTTGTGTAGTCTTTGCTTGAAATTGGTAGTGCATGGCATTGCAAGTAAGTGAGAGCTGGGGAACCATTGTACGGAGCTGGGTTTAATTCCCAAAGGTGTTAGCAAGTTTATAGGCTTGTTTGATTGATAATATCAAGGCGCTTAAGAAGTCTAGCAGGAATACACTGCGCAGCCCTGGCTGTCTCTAATGACCATGTTTAATGAGGATGGGGTGCAGTTGGACAATGTCAAAACGCAGTGTCAGAAAGTTCCTCCCCACAGCTATCAAACCAATATTTATCATTGTCTTCACACTGTGGCCTTGACCACAGCTCGGAGAGAGAACCAGTCATCATCCCTGATTGTCTTTTGGATTTCCTCATTGACTTCTGACCTTGTAAACCTGAGAAGGCTGATCGGGGGGGGGCTTCTGTGCCCAGGCAAATGACTCAGCGTTAACGAGGAAAAGTCTATGACCACACTAATATACAAGATAGGATCAGGAGTAAGAGGGGTAATTGGGCCAGTGGTATTACCACTAGACTATTTCTGATGAAGGGCTTATGCCCGAAACGTCGATTCTCCTGCTCCTCGGATGCTGCCTGACCGGCTGTGCTTTTTCAGTGCTGCACTGATCGGTTATTAATCCAGAAACCCAGCCATAGTTCTGGGGACCCTGAGTTCAAATCCTGCCACGGCAGATGTTGGAATTTGAATTCAATAAAAATCTGGAATTAAGAGTCCAAGGATAACCATGTGGCGGTTGTTTGAAAAACCCATCTGGGTCACTAATGTCCTTTAGGGAAGGAAACTGCCATTTTTACCTGGTCTGGCCTTCATGTGACTCCAGACCCACAGCGATGTGGTTGACTCTTAACTACCCTCTGGATTGGCCAATAAATGCTGCTCCAGCTAATCACTTTTTTGTGATTGAAATAAAATAAATTGGCCCCTTGTGCCTGGTTCCACACTAAATAAGATTGTGGCTGATGTGTTTGGAGTTCCACATTCCCATAGACCCTGCTTCATGAGAATCTCTCCAGCTAAGTGTTAAAAATATTCAATGACTCTCCCCTTCTTGAGAGAGCTCGAAAGTCACATGACCCTCTGAGGGGGTAAAGAATCTGTCCTGAAAGGTAACCCCTCATTGTGAACAGTTTTGATCCTCTTATTTAAGAAAATATGTTATTTAAAAGGAGGCAATTCAGAGAAGGTTCATTTGGATGATCCCTGGGGTGGAGAGATTGTCTCATGAGCAAAGGTTAAACAGGTTGGGATTCTATTCCCTGGAGATTCTTAAAGGACTTGACAGGGTCAATGCCGAGAGGATGATTCCCCTCATGGAGAGTCTAGGAGCAGAGGGTACAGTATCAGAATAAAGGGTCACCAATTTCAGACTGAGATGAGGAGGAATTTCTTCTCTCTGAGGGTTGGGTGTCTGTGGAGCTCCTTGCCCCAGAGAGCTGTGAGGGCAGAGTCCTTGTGTATATTTAAGGCTGAGATCGATAGATTCTAGATCAGTCGGGGAATCGAGGGAAAGGGCAGGAAGGTGGGTGTGAGGAATGTCGGATCAGTCATGATCCTATTGAATGGGGGAGTAGGTTCAATGGGCCCAATGGCCTACTCCTATTCCTACTTCTTATGGTCTTAGAGTGCCCTCTACCTCTGGACTGACTCACGGGGGAAACATTCTCCCCACATCCACCATGGCAAGGCCCCTTATAAACTGCAAATCTTTCATCTTTCTAAATTCCAGTTAGAATTCAGAAATTCTGACCAACCTTACCTCATAAGACAACCCATTCATTCGAAATATCCATTGAGCAAACCACTTCTGAACCGCCGACAATGCAGTTGTAACTGTTGACTGCTGACATTCCAAGATTGTCTCGAGGTTGGATGAGTAATCTTTACCTGACTGTGTCTGCTTCGAGTGCAGCTGGAGAAACGAGCTAACGTTACATGGATTAGGTTACAGTTCGAGTTTGCGGTAAAATTAATTCCCGTGATCAGAAGTTAAAAACCTTCCAAAAACCAGTGGAACTAAAAGCAAAACTGCTTCCAATTCGAGACGTTTCCCGACACAGCTATATTAATACAGAAGAGAAAAGGCTTGTCGTCAAATATAAACATTAAAATAAATCAACTGCATGTGAGGGAATGGTGGAAGAGCAAACATGCTGAACCATTTCCGGGATTTACTGATGTACATAATTAAATATTTTACAAAATGGAGATATTTTATGAAACTGATGTAGTAGGGGCCAACTTAGCGAGCTTTCTCACAGTGACTCTGTTATATTATTGTGTTATTCTGAAAGGGTTAGAAGCTATATTGTTGCATGCATCTATCGCCAGAATGTTGTGTAACTCCCTCCCGTTATCAGTCAGGTGGCAAGCCGCAATGTATCAGTCTGTAACTCAAAGAAAGCTGTGCAATTTATTCGAAGGAAGCCATCACTTAGGGCTGAAATGTTAGCTTGCTCTCACTCCATGGATGCTGCCTGACCCACTGTCATCTCCAGCGTTTGATGTTTTCGGTACATATTCCAATGTCTGCAGTAACATTTTCCTCCTCTTTTCAAAGGATGCAAGCACCAAATTCTGTCTTGACAAGTATGATTATTTTGGATTTTAGCAAGTCAACAGAGCTAATCAACACAACACAATGAAATATTCCTGTGTGTTATTATGATCTAACTGTTATACGTTATCCTTCTTGGAATTGTGTATAAGTCCAAGATTGTGTGTGTGTGAGTGAGAGAGATGGGGTGTGTGTGTGTGAGTGAGTGAGATGGGGTGTGTGTGTGTGTGAGTTAGTGAGATGGGGTGTGTGTGTGTGAGTGAGTGAGATGGGGTGTGTGTGTGAGTTAGTGAGATGGGGTGTGTGTGAGTGAGTGAGATGGGGTGTGTGTGAGTGAGTGAGATGGGGTGTGTGTGTGTGTGTGAGTGAGTGAGATGGGGTGTGTGTGTGTGAGTTAGTGAGATGGGGTGTGTGTGAGTGAGTGAGATGGGGTGTGTGTGTGAGTGAGTGAGATGGGGTGTGTGTGTGTGAGTTAGTGAGATGGGGTGTGTGTGAGTGGGTGAGATGGGGTGTGTGTGAGTGAGAGAGATGGGGTGTGTGTGTGTGTGTGAGTGAGTGAGATGGGGTGTGTGTGTGTGAGTTAGTGAGATGGGGTGTGTGTGTGTGTTAGTGAGATGGGGTGTGTGTGAGTGAGTGAGATGGGGTGTGTGTGAGTGAGTGAGATGGGGTGTGTGTGAGTGAGTGAGATGGGGGTGTGTATGAGTGAGTGAGATGGGGGTGTGTGTGAGTGAGTGAGATGGGGGTGTGTGTGAGTGAGTGAGATGGGGGTGTGTGTGAGTGAGTGAGATGGGGTGTGTGTGTGTGTGTGAGTGAGATGGGGTGTGTGTGTGAGTGAGTGAGTGAGATGGGGTGTGTGTGTGTGAGTGAGTGAGATGGGGGTGTGTGTGTGTGTGAGTTAGTGAGATGGGGTGTGTGTGTGAGTTAGTGAGATGGGGTGTGTGTGTGTGAGTTAGTGAGATGGGGTGTGTGTGTGTGAGTGAGATGGGGTGTGTGTGAGTGAGATGGGGTGTGAGTGAGTGAGAGAGATGGGGTGTGTGTGTGAGTGAGTGAGATGGGGTGTGTGTGAGTGAGTGAGATGGGGTGTGTGTGAGTGAGTGAGATGGGGTGTGTGTGAGTGAGTGAGATGGGGTGTGTGTGAGTGAGTGAGATGTGGTGTGTGTGAGTGAGTGAGTGAGATGGGGTGTGTGTTAGTGAGTGAGTGAGATGGGGGGTGCGTGTGAGTGAGTGAGATGGGGTGTGTGTCAGTGAGTGAGTGAAATGGGGTGTGTGAGTGAGTGAGATGGGGGTGTGTGTGAGAGATGGGGAGGGTGTGTGAGAGAAAGATGGGGAGGGTGTGTGAGAGAGAGATGGGGTGGGTGTGTGAGAGAGAGATGGGGTGGGTGTGTGAGAGAGAGATGGGGTGGGTGTGTGAGAGAGAGATGGGGTGTGTCTGTGAGAGATGGGGTGAGTGTGTGAGAGAGATGGGGTGTGTGTGTGTGAGTGAGTAAGAGAAAGAGAGAGATGGGGTGTGTGTGTGAGAGAGAGATGGGTGTGTGTGAGTGAGAGAGAGAGGGAGATGGGGTGTGTGTGTGAGAGGGAGATGGGGTGTGTGTGTGTGAGAGAGATGGGGTGTGTGTGTGTGAGAGAGATGGGGTGTGTGTGTGTGAGAGAGATGGGGTGTGTGTGAGAGAGAGATGGGGTGGGTGTGTGAGTGAGAGAGATGGGGTGTGTGTGTGAGAGTGAGAGAGATGGGGTGTGTGTGTGAGAGTGAGAGAGATGGGGTGTGTGTGTGAGTGAGTGAGATGGGATGTGTGTGAGTGAGTGAGATGGGGTGTGTGTGAGTGAGTGAGATGGGGTGTGTGTGAGTGAGTGAGATGGGGTGTGTATTAGTGAGTGAGTGAGATGGGGGGTGCGTGTGAGTGAGTGAGATGGGAGTGTGTGTGAGAGATGGGGAGGGTGTGTGAGAGAAAGATGGGGTGGGTGTGTGAGAGAGAGATGGGGTGGGTGTGTGAGAGAGAGATGGGGTGGGTGTGTGAGAGAGAGATGGGGTGTCTGTGAGAGATGGGGTGAGTGTGTGAGAGAGATGGGGCGTGTGTGTGTGAGTGAGTAAGAGAAAGAGAGAGATGGGGTGTGTGTGTGAGAGAGAGATGGGGTGTGTGTGTGAGAGAGAGATGGGTGTGTGTGAGTGAGAG
The DNA here is from genome assembly GCF_037043375.1 of Chiloscyllium plagiosum. Classification (NCBI taxonomy): domain Eukaryota; kingdom Metazoa; phylum Chordata; class Chondrichthyes; order Orectolobiformes; family Hemiscylliidae; genus Chiloscyllium; species Chiloscyllium plagiosum. Next base: position 142,961,505 of record NW_028270142.1, read on the forward strand.
AGAGAGGGAGATGGGGTGTGTGTGTGAGAGGGAGATGGGGTGTGTGTGTGTGTGTGTGTGAGAGAGAGATGGGGTGTGTGTTTGAGAGTGAGAGATGGGGGGTGTGTGTGTGAGAGAGATGGGGAGGGTGTGTGAGAGAGAGATGGGGTGGGTGTGTGAGAGAGAGATGGGGTGGGTGTGTGAGAGAGAGATGGGGTGTGTCTGTGAGAGATGGGGTGAGTGTGTGAGAGAGATGGGGTGTGTGTGTGTGAGTGAGTAAGAGAAAGAGAGAGATGGGGTGTGTGTGTGAGAGAGAGATGGGGTGTGTGTGTGAGAGAGAGATGGGGTGTGTGTGTGAGAGAGAGATGGGTGTGTGTGTGTGAGAGAGATGGGTGTGTGTGTGTGAGAGAGATGGGGAGGGTGTGTGAGAGAGAGATGGGGTGGGTGTGTGAGAGAGAGATGGGGTGGGTGTGTGAGAGAGAGATGGGGTGTGTCTGTGAGAGATGGGGTGTGTGTGTGAGAGGGAGATGGGGTGTGTGTGTGTGTGAGAGAGATGGGTGTGTGTGTGTGAGAGAGATGGGTGTGTGTGTGTGAGAGAGATGGGGAGGGTGTGTGAGAGAGAGATGGGGTGGGTGTGTGAGAGAGAGATGGGGTGGGTGTGTGAGAGAGAGATGGGGTGTGTCTGTGAGAGATGGGGTGTGTGTGTGTGAGAGAGATGGGTGTGTGTGTGTGAGAGAGATGGGTGTGTGTGTGTGAGAGAGATGGGTGTGTGTGTGTGAGAGAGATGGGGAGGGTGTGTGAGAGAGAGATGGGGTGGGTGTGTGAGAGAGAGATGGGGTGGGTGTGTGAGAGAGAGATGGGGTGTGTCTGTGAGAGATGGGGTGTGTGTGTGTGAGAGAGATGGGGTGGGTGTGTGTGAGAGAGATGGGGTGCACTTGTGTGAGAGAGATGGGGTGCGTGTGTGTGAGAGAGATGGGGTGCACTTGTGTGAGAGAGATGGGGTGCGTGTGTGTGAGAGAGAGAGATGGGGTGTGTGTGAGAGAGAGATGGGGTGTGTGTGAGAGACAGATGGGGTGTGTGTATGAGAGAGATGGGGTGCGTGTGTTTGAGAGATGGGGTGTGTGTTTGAGAGATGGGGTGTGTGTGTGAGAGATGGGGTGTGTGTGAGAGAGATGGGGTGTGTGTGAGAGAGATGGGGTGTGTGTGAGAGAGATGGGGTTTGTGTGTGGGAGATGGGGTGGTTGTTTGAGAGAGAGATGGGGTAAGTGTGAGAGAGATGGGGCTGCGTGTGCGTGTGTGAGAGACATGGGGTGCGCGTGTGTGAGAGAGATGGGGTGTGTGTGTGTGTGAGAGAGAGATGGGGTGCGTGTGTGAGAGAGAGAGAGAGAGATGGGGTGTGTGTGTGAGAGAGAGATGGGGTGTGTGTGTGAGAGAGAGATGGGGTGTGTGTGTGAGAGAGAGATGGGGTGTGTGTGTGAGAGAGAGATGGGGTGTGTGTGTGAGAGAGAGATGGGGTGTGTGTGTGAGAGAGAGAGAGATGGGGTGTGTGTGTGTGAGAGAGATGGGGTGTGTGTGTGTGAGAGAGATGGGGTGTGTGTGTGTGAGAGAGATGGGGTGTGTGTGTGTGAGAGAGATGGGGTGTGTGTGTGAGAGATGGGGTGTGTGTGTGAGAGATGGGGTATGTGTGTGAGAGATGGAATGGGTGTGTGAGAGATGGGGTGCGTGGGTGTGTGAGAGAGAGAGATGGGGTGCGTGTGTGTGTGTGAGAGAGATGGGGTGCGTGTGTGTATGTGTGAGAGAGATGGGGTGTGTGTGTGTGAGAGAGATGGGGTGCGTGTGTGTGTGTGAGAGAGATGGGGTGCGTGTGTGTGTGTGTGAGAGAGACGGGGTGCGTGTGTGTGTGTGTGTGAGAGAGATGGGGTGCGTGTGTGTGTGTGTGTGAGAGAGATGGGGTGTGTGTGAGTGGGTGAGATGGGGTGTGTGTGAGTGAGTGAGATGAGGTGTGTGTGTGTGCGAGTGAGTGAGATGGGGTGTGTGTGAGTGAGTGAGATGAGGTGTGTGTGTGTGCGAGTGAGTGAGATGGGGTGTGTGTGAGTGAGTGAGTGAGATGGGGTGTGAGTGAGTGAGTGAGATGGGGTGTGTGTGTGTGAGTGAGGAGATGGGGTTTGTGTGAGTGAGTGAGATGGGGAGTGTGTGTGTGAGTGAGTGAGATGGGGTGTGTGTGAGTGAGTGAGATGAGGTGTGTGTGTGTGCGAGTGAGTGAGATGGGGTGTGTGTGAGTGAGTGAGATGGGGTGTGTGTGAGTGAGTGAGATGGGGTGTGTGTGAGTGAGTGAGATGGGGTGCATGTGTGTGAGTGAGTGAGATGGGGTGTGTGTGAGTGAGTGAGTGAGTGAGATGGGGTGTGTGTGTGTGTGTGTGAGAGAGAGAGATGGGGTGTGTGTGTGTGAGAGCGAGATGGGTGTGTGTGTGTGAGAGAGATGGGGTGTGTGAGTGTGTGAGAGAGATGGGGTGCGTGTGTGTGTGTGTGAGAGAGATGGGGTGCGCGTGTGTGTGTGTGTGAGAGAGATGGGGTGCATGTGTGTGTGTGTGAGAGAGATGGGGTGCGTGTGTGTGTATGTGAGAGAGATGGGGTGCGTGGGTGTGTGTGTGAGAGAGATGGGGTGCGTGTGAGTGGGTGAGATGGGGGGTGTGTGAGTGAGTGAGTGAGATGGGGTGTGTGTGAATGAGTGAGATGGGGTGTGTGTGAGTGAGTGAGATGGGGTGTGTGTGAGTGAGTGAGATGAGGTGTGTGTGAGTGAGTGAGATGGGGTGTGTGTGAGTGAGTGAGATGGGGTGTGTGTGTGTGAGAGAGATGGGGTGCGTGTGTGTGTGTGTGAGAGAGATGGGGTGCGTGGGTGTGTGTGTGAGAGAGATGGGGTGCGTGTGAGTGGGTGAGATGGGGTGTGTGTGAGTGAGTGAGTGAGATGGGGTGTGTGTGTGTGAGTGAGTGAGATGGGGGTGTGTGTGTGTGTGAGTTAGTGAGATGGGGTGTGTGTGTGAGTTAGTGAGATGGGGTGTGTGTGTGTGAGTTAGTGAGATGGGGTGTGTGTGTGAGTTAGTGAGATGGGGTGTGTGTGTGTGTGGGTGAGATGGGGTGTGTGTGAGTGAGATGGGGTGTGAGTGAGTGAGAGAGATGGGGTGTGTGTGTGAGTGAGAGAGATGGGGTGTGTGTGTGAGTGAGTGAGATGGGGTGTGTGTGAGTGAGTGAGATGGGGTGTGTGTGAGTGAGTGAGATGGGGTGTGTGTGAGTGAGTGAGATGGGGTGTGTGTGAGTGAGTGAGATGTGGTGTGTGTGAGTGAGTGAGTGAGATGGGGTGTGTGTTAGTGAGTGAGTGAGATGGGGGGTGCGTGTGAGTGAGTGAGATGGGGTGTGTGTCAGTGAGTGAGTGAAATGGGGTGTGTGTCAGTGAGTGAGTGAAATGGGGTGTGTGAGTGAGTGAGATGGGGGTGTGTGTGAGAGATGGGGAGGGTGTGTGAGAGAAAGATGGGGAGGGTGTGTGAGAGAGAGATGGGGTGGGTGTGTGAGAGAGAGATGGGGTGGGTGTGTGAGAGAGAGATGGGGTGGGTGTGTGAGAGAGAGATGGGGTGTGTCTGTGAGAGATGGGGTGAGTGTGTGAGAGAGATGGGGTGTGTGTGTGTGAGTGAGTAAGAGAAAGAGAGAGATGGGGTGTGTGTGTGAGAGAGAGATGGGTGTGTGTGAGTGAGAGAGAGAGGGAGATGGGGTGTGTGTGTGAGAGGGAGATGGGGTGTGTGTGTGTGAGAGAGATGGGGTGTGTGTGTGTGAGAGAGATGGGGTGTGTGTGTGTGAGAGAGATGGGGTGTGTGTGAGAGAGAGATGGGGTGGGTGTGTGAGTGAGAGAGATGGGGTGTGTGTGTGAGAGTGAGAGAGATGGGGTGTGTGTGTGAGAGTGAGAGAGATGGGGTGTGTGTGTGAGTGAGTGAGATGGGGTGTGTGTGAGTGAGTGAGATGGGGTGTGTGTGAGTGAGTGAGATGGGGTGTGTGAGTGAGTGAGATGGGGTGTGTATTAGTGAGTGAGTGAGATGGGGGGTGCGTGTGAGTGAGTGAGATGGGGGTGTGTGTGAGAGATGGGGAGGGTGTGTGAGAGAAAGATGGGGTGGGTGTGTGAGAGAGAGATGGGGTGGGTGTGTGAGAGAGAGATGGGGTGGGTGTGTGAGAGAGAGATGGGGTGTCTGTGAGAGATGGGGTGAGTGTGTGAGAGAGATGGGGTGTGTGTGTGTGAGTGAGTAAGAGAAAGAGAGAGATGGGGTGTGTGTGTGAGAGAGAGATGGGGTGTGTGTGTGAGAGAGAGATGGGTGTGTGTGAGTGAGAGAGAGAGGGAGATGGGGTGTGTGTGTGAGAGGGAGATGGGGTGTGTGTGTGTGTGTGTGAGAGAGAGATGGGGTGTGTGTTTGAGAGTGAGAGATGGGGGGTGTGTGTGTGAGAGAGATGGGGAGGGTGTGTGAGAGAGAGATGGGGTGGGTGTGTGAGAGAGAGATGGGGTGGGTGTGTGAGAGAGAGATGGGGTGTGTCTGTGAGAGATGGGGTGAGTGTGTGAGAGAGATGGGGTGTGTGTGTGTGAGTGAGTAAGAGAAAGAGAGAGATGGGGTGTGTGTGTGAGAGAGAGATGGGGTGTGTGTGTGAGAGAGAGATGGGGTGTGTGTGTGAGAGAGAGATGGGTGTGTGTGTGTGAGAGAGATGGGTGTGTGTGTGTGAGAGAGATGGGGAGGGTGTGTGAGAGAGAGATGGGGTGGGTGTGTGAGAGAGAGATGGGGTGGGTGTGTGAGAGAGAGATGGGGTGGGTGTGTGAGAGAGAGATGGGGTGTGTCTGTGAGAGATGGGGTGTGTGTGTGAGAGGGAGATGGGGTGTGTGTGTGTGTGAGAGAGATGGGTGTGTGTGTGTGAGAGAGATGGGTGTGTGTGTGTGAGAGAGATGGGGAGGGTGTGTGAGAGAGAGATGGGGTGGGTGTGTGAGAGAGAGATGGGGTGGGTGTGTGAGAGAGAGATGGGGTGTGTCTGTGAGAGATGGGGTGTGTGTGTGTGAGAGAGATGGGTGTGTGTGTGTGAGAGAGATGGGTGTGTGTGTGTGAGAGAGATGGGTGTGTGTGTGTGAGAGAGATGGGTGTGTGTGTGTGAGAGAGATGGGGAGGGTGTGTGAGAGAGAGATGGGGTGGGTGTGTGAGAGAGAGATGGGGTGGGTGTGTGAGAGAGAGATGGGGTGTGTCTGTGAGAGATGGGGTGTGTGTGTGTGAGAGAGATGGGGTGTGTGTGTGTGAGAGAGATGGGGTGGGTGTGTGTGAGAGAGATGGGGTGCACTTGTGTGAGAGAGATGGGGTGCGTGTGTGTGAGAGAGATGGGGTGCACTTGTGTGAGAGAGATGGGGTGCGTGTGTGTGAGAGAGAGAGATGGGGTGTGTGTGAGAGAGAGATGGGGTGTGTGTGAGAGACAGATGGGGTGTGTGTATGAGAGAGATGGGGTGCGTGTGTTTGAGAGATGGGGTGTGTGTGTGAGAGATGGGGTGTGTGTGAGAGAGATGGGGTGTGTGTGAGAGAGATGGGGTGTGTGTGAGAGAGATGGGGTTTGTGTGTGGGAGATGGGGTGGTTGTTTGAGAGAGAGATGGGGTAAGTGTGAGAGAGATGGGGCTGCGTGTGCGTGTGTGAGAGACATGGGGTGCGCGTGTGTGAGAGAGATGGGGTGTGTGTGTGTGTGAGAGAGAGATGGGGTGCGTGTGTGAGAGAGAGAGAGATGGGGTGTGTGTGTGAGAGAGAGATGGGGTGTGTGTGTGAGAGAGAGATGGGGTGTGTGTGTGAGAGAGAGATGGGGTGTGTGTGTGAGAGAGAGATGGGGTGTGTGTGTGAGAGAGAGATGGGGTGTGTGTGTGAGAGAGAGAGAGATGGGGTGTGTGTGTGTGAGAGAGATGGGGTGTGTGTGTGTGAGAGAGATGGGGTGTGTGTGTGTGAGAGAGATGGGGTGTGTGTGTGTGAGAGAGATGGGGTGTGTGTGTGAGAGATGGGGTGTGTGTGTGAGAGAGAGAGAGATGGGGTGTGTGTGTGTGAGAGAGATGGGGTGTGTGTGTGTGAGAGAGATGGGGTGTGTGTGTGTGAGAGAGATGGGGTGTGTGTGTGAGAGATGGGGTGTGTGTGTGAGAGATGGGGTATGTGTGTGAGAGATGGAATGGGTGTGTGAGAGATGGGGTGCGTGGGTGTGTGAGAGAGAGATGGGGTGCGTGTGTGTGTGTGAGAGAGATGGGGTGCGTGTGTGTATGTGTGAGAGATGGGGTGTGTGTGTGTGAGAGAGATGGGGTGCGTGTGTGTGTGTGAGAGAGATGGGGTGCGTGTGTGTGTGTGTGAGAGAGACGGGGTGCGTGTGTGTGTGTGTGAGAGAGATGGGGTGCGTGTGTGTGTGTGTGTGAGAGAGATGGGGTGTGTGTGAGTGGGTGAGATGGGGTGTGTGTGAGTGAGTGAGATGAGGTGTGTGTGTGTGCGAGTGAGTGAGATGGGGTGTGTGTGAGTGAGTGAGATGAGGTGTGTGTGTGTGCGAGTGAGTGAGATGGGGTGTGTGTGAGTGAGTGAGTGAGATGGGGTGTGAGTGAGTGAGTGAGATGGGGTGTGTGTGTGTGAGTGAGGAGATGGGGTTTGTGTGAGTGAGTGAGATGGGGAGTGTGTGTGTGAGTGACTGAGATGGGGTGTGTGTGAGTGAGTGAGATGAGGTGTGTGTGTGTGCGAGTGAGTGAGATGGGGTGTGTGTGAGTGAGTGAGATGGGGTGTGTGTGAGTGAGTGAGATGGGGTGTGTGTGAGTGAGTGAGATGGGGTGCATGTGTGTGAGTGAGTGAGATGGGGTGTGTGTGAGTGAGTGAGTGAGTGAGATGGGGTGTGTGTGTGTGTGTGTGAGAGAGAGAGATGGGGTGTGTGTGTGTGAGAGCGAGATGGGTGTGTGTGTGTGTGAGAGAGATGGGTGTGTGTGTGTGAGAGATGGGGTGTGTGTGTGTGAGAGATGGGGTGTGTGTGTGTGAGATAGATGGGGTGTGTGTGTGTGAGATAGATGGGGTGTGTGAGTGTGTGAGAGAGATGGGGTGTGTGAGTGTGTGAGAGAGATGGGGTGCGTGTGTGTGTGTGTGAGAGAGATGGGGTGCGCGTGTGTGTGTGTGAGAGAGATGGGGTGCATGTGTGTGTGTGTGAGAGAGATGGGGTGCGTGTGTGTGTATGTGAGAGAGATGGGGTGCGTGGGTGTGTGTGTGAGAGAGATGGGGTGCGTGTGAGTGGGTGAGATGGGGGGTGTGTGAGTGAGTGAGTGAGATGGGGTGTGTGTGAGTGAGTGAGATGGGGTGTGTGTGAGTGAGTGAGATGGGGTGTGTGTGAGTGAGTGAGATGGGGTGTGTGTGAGTGAGTGAGTGAGATGGGGTGTGTGTGTGTGTGTGTCTGTGAGAGAGAGAGATGGGGTGTGTGTGTGTGAGAGAGAGATGGGTGTGTGTGTGAGTGGGTGAGATGGGGTGTGTGTGAGTGAGTGAGATGAGGTGTGTGTGTGTGCGAGTGAGTGAGATGGGGTGTGTGTGAGTGAGTGAGATGAGGTGTGTGTGTGTGCGAGTGAGTGAGATGGGGTGTGAGTGAGTGAGTGAGATGGGGTGTATGTGTGTGAGTGAGTGAGATGGGGTGTGTGTGAGTGAGTGAGTGAGATGGGGTGTGAGTGAGTGAGTGAGATGGGGTGTGAGTGAGTGAGTGAGATGGGGTGTGAGTGAGTGAGTGAGATGGGGTGTGAGTGAGTGAGTGAGATGGGGTGTATGTGTGTGAGTGAGTGAGATGGGGTGTGTGTGTGTGAGTGAGTGAGATGTGTGTTTGAGTGAGTGAGTGAGATGGGGTGTGTGTGAGTGCGTGAGATGGGGTGTGTGTGAGTGAGTGAGATGGGGTGTGTGCGAGTGAGTGAGATGGGGTGTGTGTGAGTGAGTGAGATGAGGTGTTTGTGTGTGCGAGTGAGTGAGATGGGGTGTGTGTGAGTGAGTGAGTGAGATGGGGTGTGTGTGAGTGAGTGAGTGAGATGGGATGTGTGTGTGTGAGTGAGGAGATGGGGTGTGTGTGTGTGAGTGAGTGAGATGGGGTGTGTGTGTGTGAGTGAGGAGATGGGGTGTGTGTGTGTGAGTGAGTGAGATGGGGTGTGTGTGAGTGAGTGAGTGAGATGGGGTGTGTGTGAGTGAGTGAGTGAGATGGGGTGTGTGTGAGTGAGTGAGTGAGATGGGGTGTGTGTGAGTGAGTGAGTGAGATGGGGTGTGTGTGTGTGTGAGTGAGTGAGATGGGGTGTGTTTGAGTGAGTGAGATGGGGTGTGTGTGAGTGAGTGAGATGGGGTGTGTCTGAATGAGTGAGTGAGATGGGGTGTGTGTGAGTGAGTGAGATGGGGTGTGTGTGAATGAGTGAGATGGGGTGTGTGTGAATGAGTGAGATGGGGTGTGTGTGAGTGAGTGAGATGGGGTGTGTGTGTGTGTGTGAGCGAGTGAGATGGGGTGTGTGTGTGTGAGCGAGTGAGATGGGGTGTGTGTGAGTGCGTGAGATGGGGTGTGTGCGAGTGAGTGAGATGGGGTGTGTGCGAGTGAGTGAGATGGGGTGTGTGTGAGTGAGTGAGATGAGGTGTTTGTGTGTGCGAGTGAGTGAGATGGGGTGTGTGTGAGTGAGTGAGTGAGATGGGGTGTGTGTGAGTGAGTGAGTGAGATGGGATGTGTGTGTGTGAGTGAGGAGATGGGGTGTGTGTGTGTGAGTGAGTGAGATGGGGTGTGTGTGTGTGAGTGAGTGAGATGGGGTGTGTGTGAGTGAGTGAGTGAGATGGGGTGTGTGTGAGTGAGTGAGTGAGATGGGGTGTGTGTGAGTGAGTGAGTGAGATGGGGTGTGTGTGAGTGAGTGAGTGAGATGGGGTGTGTGTGTGTGAGTGAGTGAGATGGGGTGTGTTTGAGTGAGTGAGTGAGATGGGGTGTGTGTGAGTGAGTGAGATGGGGTGTGTCTGAATGAGTGAGTGAGATGGGGTGTGTGTGAGTGAGTGAGATGAGGTGTGTGTGTGTGCGAGTGAGTGAGATGGGGTGTGTGTGAGTGAGTGAGATGAGGTGTGTGTGTGTGCGAGTGAGTGAGATGGGGTGTGTGTGAGTGAGTGAGTGAGATGGGGTGTGAGTGAGTGAGTGAGATGGGGTGTGTGTGTGTGAGTGAGGAGATGGGGTGTGTGTGTGAGTGAGTGAGATGGGGTGTGTGTGAGTGAGTGAGATGGGGAGTGTGTGAGTGAGTGAGTGAGATGGGTTGTGTGTGAGTGAGTGAGATGGGTTGTGTGTGAGTGAGTGAGATGGGGTGTATGTGAGTGAGTGAGTGAGATGGGGTGTGTGTGAGTGAGTGAGTGAGATGGGGTGTGTGTGAGTGAGTGAGTGAGATGGGGTGTGTGTGAGTGAGTGAGATGGGGTGTGTGTGAGTGAGTGAGATGGGGTGTGTGTGAGTGAGTGAGATGGGGTGTGTGTGAGTGAGTGAGATGGGGTGTGTGTGTGTGTGTGAGCGAGTGAGATGGGGTGTGTGTGTGTGAGCGAGTGAGATGGGGTGTGTGTGAGTGCGTGAGATGGGGTGTGTGTGAGTGAGTGAGATGGGGTGTGTGCGAGTGAGTGAGATGGGGTGTGTGTGAGTGAGTGAGATGAGGTGTTTGTGTGTGCGAGTGAGTGAGATGGGGTGTGTGTGAGTGAGTGAGTGAGATGGGGTGTGTGTGAGTGAGTGAGTGAGATGGGATGTGTGTGTGTGAGTGAGGAGATGGGGTGTGTGTGTGTGAGTGAGTGAGATGGGGTGTGTGTGTGTGAGTGAGGAGATGGGGTGTGTGTGTGTGAGTGAGTGAGATGGGGTGTGTGTGAGTGAGTGAGTGAGATGGGGTGTGTGTGAGTGAGTGAGTGAGATGGGGTGTGTGTGAGTGAGTGAGTGAGATGGGGTGTGTGTGAGTGAGTGAGTGAGATGGGGTGTGTGTGTGTGAGTGAGTGAGATGGGGTGTGTTTGAGTGAGTGAGTGAGATGGGGTGTGTGTGAGTGAGTGACATGGGGTGTGTCTGAATGAGTGAGTGAGATGGGGTGTGTGTGAGTGAGTGAGATGAGGTGTGTGTGTGTGCGAGTGAGTGAGATGGGGTGTGTGTGAGTGAGTGAGATGAGGTGTGTGTGTGTGCGAGTGAGTGAGATGGGGTGTGTGTGAGTGAGTGAGTGAGATGGGGTGTGAGTGAGTGAGTGAGATGGGGTGTGTGTGTGTGAGTGAGGAGATGGGGTGTGTGTGTGAGTGAGTGAGATGGGGTGTGTGTGAGTGAGTGAGATGGGGAGTGTGTGAGTGAGTGAGTGAGATGGGGTGTGTGTGAGTGAGTGAGATGGGGTGTGTGTGAGTGAGTGAGGAGATGGGGTGTGTGTGTGAGTGAGTGAGATGGGGTGTGTGTGAGTGAGTGAGATGGGGAGTGTGTGAGTGAGTGAGTGAGATGGGGTGTGTGTGAGTGAGTGAGATGGGGTGTATGTGAGTGAGTGTGTGAGATGGGGTGTGTGTGAGTGAGTGAGTGAGATGGGGTGTGTGTGTGTGAGTGAGTGAGATGGGGTGTGTTTGAGTGAGTGAGTGAGATGGGGTGTGTTTGAGTGAGTGAGTGAGATGGGGTGTGTGTGAGTGAGTGAGATGGGGTGTGTGTGAGTGAGTGAGATGGGGTGTGTGTGAGTCAGTGAGATGGGGTGTGTGTGAGTGAGTGAGATGAGGTGTGTGTGTGTGCGAGTGAGTGAGATGGGGTGTGTGTGAGTGAGTGCGATGGGGTGTGTGTGAGTGAGTGAGATGGGGTGTGTGTGAGTGAGTGAGATGGGGTGCATGTGTGTGAGTGAGTGAGATGGGGTGTGTGTGAGTGAGTGAGTGAGATGGGGTGTGTGTGTGTGTGTGTGTGAGAGAGAGAGATGGGGTGTGTGTGTGTGAGAGCGAGATGGGTGTGTGTGTGTGTGAGAGAGATGGGTGTGTGTGTGTGAGAGAGATGGGGTGTGTGTGTGTGAGATAGATGGGGTGTGTGTGTGTGAGATAGATGGGGTGTGTGTGTGTGAGATAGATGGGGTGTGTGAGTGTGTGAGAGAGATGGGGTGCGTGTGTGTGTGTGTGAGAGAGATGGGGTGCGCGTGTGTGTGTGTGAGAGAGATGGGGTGCATGTGTGTGTGTGTGAGAGAGATGGGGTGCGTGTGTGTGTATGTGAGAGAGATGGGGTGCGTGGGTGTGTGTGTGAGAGAGATGGGGTGCGTGTGAGTGGGTGAGATGGGGGGTGTGTGAGTGAGTGAGTGAGATGGGGTGTGTGTGAATGAGTGAGATGGGGTGTGTGTGAGTGAGTGAGATGGGGTGTGTGTGAGTGAGATGAGGTGTGTGTGAGTGAGTGAGATGGGGTGTGTGTGAGTGAGTGAGATGGGGTGTGTGTGTGTGAGAGAGATGGGGTGCGTGTGTGTGTGTGTGAGAGAGATGGGGTGCGTGTGTGTGTGTGTGAGAGAGATGGGGTGCGTGTGAGTGGGTGAGATGGGGTGTGTGTGAGTGAGTGAGTGAGATGGGGTGTGTGTGAGTGAGTGAGATGGGGTGTGTGTGAGTGAGTGAGTGAGATGGGGTGTGAGTGAGTGAGTGAGATGGGGTGTGAGTGAGTGAGTGAGATGGGGTGTGAGTGTGTGTGTGAGATGGGGTGTGTGTGTGTGAGTGAGGAGATGGGGTGTGTGTGTGAGTGAGTGAGATGGGGTGTGTGTGAGTGAGTGAGATGGGGTGTATGTGTGTGAGTGAGTGAGATGGGGTGTGTGTGAGTGAGTGAGTGAGATGGGGTGTGAGTGAGTGAGTGAGATGGGGTGTGAGTGAGTGAGTGAGATGGGGTGTGAGTGAGTGAGTGAGATGGGGTGTATGTGTGTGAGTGAGTGAGATGGGGTGTGTGTGTGTGAGTGAGTGAGATGTGTGTTTGAGTGAGTGAGTGAGATGGGGTGTGTGTGAGTGCGTGAGATGGGGTGTGTGTGAGTGAGTGAGATGGGGTGTGTGCGAGTGAGTGAGATGGGGTGTGTGTGAGTGAGTGAGATGAGGTGTTTTTGTGTGCGAGTGAGTGAGATTGGGAGTGTGTGAGTGAGTGAGTGAGATGGGGTGTGTGTGAGTGAGTGAGTGAGATGGGGTGTGTGTGAGTGAGTGAGTGAGATGGGATGTGAGTGTGTGAGTGAGGAGATGGGGTGTTTGTGTGTGAGTGAGTGAGATGGGGTGTGTGTGTGTGAGTGAGGAGATGGGGTGTGTGTGTGTGAGTGAGTGAGATGGGGTGTGTGTGAGTGAGTGAGTGAGATGGGGTGTGTGTGAGTGAGTGAGTGAGATGGGGTGTGTGTGAGTGAGTGAGTGAGATGGGGTGTGTGTGAGTGAGTGAGATGGGGTGTGTGTGTGTGAGTGAGTGAGATGGGGTGTGTTTGAGTGAGTGAGTGAGATGGGGTGTGTGTGAGTGAGTGAGATGGGGTGTGTCTGAATGAGTGAGTGAGATGGGGTGTGTGTGAGTGAGTGAGATGGGGTGTGTGTGAATGAGTGAGATGGGGTGTGTGTGAATGAGTGAGATGGGGTGTGTGTGAGTGAGTGAGATGGGGTGTGTGTGTGTGTGTGAGCGAGTGAGATGGGGTGTGTGTGTGTGAGCGAGTGAGATGGGGTGTGTGTGTGTGAGCGAGTGAGATGGGGTGTGTGTGTGTGAGTGAGTGAGATGGGGTGTGTGTGTGTGAGCGAGTGAGATGGGGTGTGTGTGAATGAGTGAGATGGGGTGTGTGTGAATGAGTGAGATGGGGTGTGTGTGAGTGAGTGAGATGGGGTGTGTGTGTGTGTGTGTGAGCGAGTGAGATGGGGTGTGTGTGTGTGAGTGAGTGAGATGGGGTGTGTGTGAATGAGTGAGATGGGGTGTGTGTGAATGAGTGAGATGGGGTGTGTGTGAGTGAGTGAGATGGGGTGTGTGTGAGTGAGTGAGATGGGGTGTGTGTGTGTGTGTGAGATGAGGTGTGTGTGTGTGCGAGTGAGTGAGATGGGGTGTGTGTGAGTGAGTGAGATGAGGTGTGTGTGAGTGAGTGAGATGAGGTGTGTGTGTGTGCGAGTGAGTGAGATGGGGTGTGTGTGAGTGAGTGAGATGAGGTGTGTGTGTGTGCGAGTGAGTGAGATGGGGTGTGTGTGAGTGAGTGAGTGAGATGGGGTGTGAGTGAGTGAGTGAGATGGGGTGTGTGTGTGTGAGTGAGGAGATGGGGTGTGTGTGTGAGTGAGTGAGATGGGGTGTGTGTGAGTGAGTGAGATGGGGAGTGTGTGAGTGAGTGAGTGAGATGGGGTGTGTGTGAGTGAGTGAGATGGGGTGTATGTGAGTGAGTGAGTGAGATGGGGTGTGTGTGAGTGAGTGAGTGAGATGGGGTGTGTGTGTGTGAGTGAGTGAGATGGGGTGTGTTTGAGTGAGTGAGTGAGATGGGGTGTGTGTGAGTGAGTGAGTGAGATGGGGTGTGTGTGAGTGAGTGAGATGGGGTGTGTGTGAGTGAGTGAGATGGGGTGTGTGTGAGTGAGTGAGATGGGGTGTGTGTGTGTGTGTGAGCGAGTGAGATGGGGTGTGTGTGTGTGAGCGAGTGAGATGGGGTGTGTGTGAGTGCGTGAGATGGGGTGTGTGTGAGTGAGTGAGATGGGGTGTGTGCGAGTGAGTGAGATGGGGTGTGTGTGAGTGAGTGAGATGAGGTGTTTGTGTGTGCGAGTGAGTGAGATGGGGTGTGTGTGAGTGAGTGAGTGAGATGGGGTGTGTGTGAGTGAGTGAGTGAGATGGGATGTGTGTGTGTGAGTGAGGAGATGGGGTGTGTGTGTGTGAGTGAGTGAGATGGGGTGTGTGTGTGTGAGTGAGGAGATGGGGTGTGTGTGTGTGAGTGAGTGAGATGGGGTGTGTGTGTGTGAGTGAGGAGATGGGGTGTGTGTGTGTGAGTGAGTGAGATGGGGTGTGTGTGTGTGAGTGAGTGAGATGGGGTGTGTGTGTGTGAGTGAGTGAGATGGGGTGTGTGTGTGTGAGTGAGTGAGATGGGGTGTGTGTGTGTGAGTGAGTGAGATGGGGTGTGTTTGAGTGAGTGAGTGAGATGGGGTGTGTTTGAGTGAGTGAGTGAGATGGGGTGTGTGTGAGTGAGTGAGATGGGGTGTGTGTGAGTGAGTGAGATGGGGTGTGTGTGAGTGAGTGAGATGGGGTGTGTGTGAGTGAGTGAGATGAGGTGTGTGTGTGTGCGAGTGAGTGAGATGGGGTGTGTGTGAGTGAGTGAGATGGGGTGTGTGTGAGTGAGTGAGATGGGGTGTGTGTGAGTGAGTGAGATGGGGTGCATGTGTGTGAGTGAGTGAGATGGGGTGTGTGTGAGTGAGTGAGTGAGATGGGGTGTGTGTGTGTGTGTGTGTGAGAGAGAGAGATGGGGTGTGTGTGTGTGAGAGCGAGATGGGTGTGTGTGTGTGTGAGAGAGATGGGTGTGTGTGTGTGAGAGAGATGGGGTGTGTGTGTGTGAGATAGATGGGGTGTGTGTGTGTGAGATAGATGGGGTGTGTGTGTGTGAGATAGATGGGGTGTGTGAGTGTGTGAGAGAGATGGGGTGCGTGTGTGTGTGTGTGAGAGAGATGGGGTGCGCGTGTGTGTGTGTGAGAGAGATGGGGTGCATGTGTGTGTGTGTGAGAGAGATGGGGTGCGTGTGTGTGTATGTGAGAGAGATGGGGTGCGTGGGTGTGTGTGTGAGAGAGATGGGGTGCGTGTGAGTGGGTGAGATGGGGGGTGTGTGAGTGAGTGAGTGAGATGGGGTGTGTGTGAATGAGTGAGATGGGGTGTGTGTGAGTGAGTGAGATGGGGTGTGTGTGAGTGAGTGAGATGAGGTGTGTGTGAGTGAGTGAGATGGGGTGTGTGTGAGTGAGTGAGATGGGGTGTGTGTGTGTGAGAGAGATGGGGTGCGTGTGTGTGTGTGTGAGAGAGATGGGGTGCGTGTGTGTGTGTGTGAGAGAGATGGGGTGCGTGTGAGTGGGTGAGATGGGGTGTGTGTGTGTGTGTGAGATGGGGTGTGTGTGTGTGTGTGAGATGGGGTGTGTGTGAGTGAGTGAGTGAGATGGGGTGTGTGTGAGTGAGTGAGATGGGGTGTGTGTGAGTGAGTGAGTGAGATGGGGTGTGAGTGAGTGAGTGAGATGGGGTGTGAGTGAGTGAGTGAGATGGGGTGTGAGTGAGTGAGTGAGATGGGGTGTGAGTGAGTGAGTGAGATGGGGTGTGTGTGTGTGAGTGAGGAGATGGGGTGTGTGTGTGAGTGAGTTAGATGGGGTGTGTGTGAGTGAGTGAGATGGGGTGTATGTGTGTGAGTGAGTGAGATGGGGTGTGTGTGAGTGAGTGAGTGAGATGGGGTGTGAGTGAGTGAGTGAGATGGGGTGTGAGTGAGTGAGTGAGATGGGGTGTGAGTGAGTGAGTGAGATGGGGTGTATGTGTGTGAGTGAGTGAGATGGGGTGTGTGTGTGTGAGTGAGTGAGATGTGTGTTTGAGTGAGTGAGTGAGATGGGGTGTGTGTGAGTGCGTGAGATGGGGTGTGTGTGAGTGAGTGAGATGGGGTGTGTGCGAGTGAGTGAGATGGGGTGTGTGTGAGTGAGTGAGATGAGGTGTTTTTGTGTGCGAGTGAGTGAGATGGGGTGTGTGTGAGTGAGTGAGTGAGATGGGGTGTGTGTGAGTGAGTGAGTGAGATGGGATGTGAGTGTGTGAGTGAGGAGATGGGGTGTGTGTGTGTGAGTGAGTGAGATGGGGTGTGTGTGTGTGAGTGAGTGAGATGGGGTGTGTGTGAGTGAGTGAGTGAGATGGGGTGTGTGTGAGTGAGTGAGTGAGATGGGGTGTGTGTGAGTGAGTGAGTGAGATGGGGTGTGTGTGAGTGAGTGAGTGAGATGGGGTGTGTGTGAGTGAGTGAGATGGGGTGTGTGTGTGTGAGTGAGTGAGATGGGGTGTGTTTGAGTGAGTGAGTGAGATGGGGTGTGTGTGAGTGAGTGAGATGGGGTGTGTCTGAATGAGTGAGTGAGATGGGGTGTGTGTGAGTGAGTGAGATGGGGTGTGTGTGAATGAGTGAGATGGGGTGTGTGTGAATGAGTGAGATGGGGTGTGTGTGAGTGAGTGAGATGGGGTGTGTGTGTGTGTGTGAGCGAGTGAGATGGGGTGTGTGTGTGTGAGCGAGTGAGATGGGGTGTGTGTGTGTGAGCGAGTGAGATGTGGTGTGTGTGTGTGAGTGAGTGAGATGGGGTGTGTGTGTGTGAGCGAGTGAGATGGGGTGTGTGTGAATGAGTGAGATGGGGTGTGTGTGAATGAGTGAGATGGGGTGTGTGTGAATGAGTGAGATGGGGTGTGTGTGAGTGAGTGAGATGGGGTGTGTGTGTGTGTGTGTGAGCGAGTGAGATGGGGTGTGTGTGTGTGAGTGAGTGAGATGGGGTGTGTGTGAATGAGTGAGATGGGGTGTGTGTGAATGAGTGAGATGGGGTGTGTGTGAGTGAGTGAGATGGGGTGTGTGTGTGTGTGTGAGCGAGTGAGATGGGGTGTGTGTGTGTGAGCGAGTGAGATGGGGTGTGTGTGTGTGAGCGAGTGAGATGGGGTGTGTGTGTGTGTGAGCGAGTGAGATGGGGTGTGTGTGTGTGAGCAAGTGAGATGGGGTGTGTGTGTGTGTGAGCGAGTGAGATGGGGTGTGTGTGTGTGAGCGAGTGAGATGGGGTGTGTGTGTGTGAGCGAGTGAGATGTGGTGTGTGTGTGTGAGTGAGTGAGATGGGGTGTGTGTGTGTGAGCGAGTGAGATGGGGTGTGTGTGTGTGAGCGAGTGAGATGGGGTGTGTGTGTGTGAGCGAGTGAGATGGGGTGTGTGTGTGTGAGCGAGTGAGATGGGGTGTGTGTGTGTGAGCGAGTGAGATGGGGTGTGTGTGTGTGAGCGAGTGAGATGGGGTGTGTGTGTGTGAGCGAGTGAGATGGGGTGTGTGTGTGTGAGCGAGTGAGATGGGGTGTGTGTGTGTGAGCGAGTGAGATGGGGTGTGTGTGTGTGAGCGAGTGAGATGGGGTGTGTGTGTGTGAGCGAGTGAGATGGGGTGTGTGTGTGTGAGCGAGTGAGATGGGGTGTGTGTGTGTGAGCGAGTGAGATGGGGTGTGTGTGTGTGAGCGAGTGAGATGGGGTGTGTGTGTGTGAGCGAGTGAGATGGGGTGTGTGTGTGTGAGCGAGTGAGATGGGGTGTGTGTGTGTGAGTGAGATGGGGTGTGTGTGAGTGAGTGAGATGAGGTGTGTGTGTGTGCGAGTGAGTGAGATGGGGTGTGTGTGAGTGAGTGAGATGAGGTGTGTGTGTGTGCGAGTGAGTGAGATGGGGTGTGTGTGTGCGAGTGAGTGAGATGGGGTGTGTGTGAGTGAGTGAGTGAGATGGGGTGTGAGTGAGTGAGTGAGATGGGGTGTGTGTGTGTGAGTGAGGAGATGGGGTGTGTGTGAGTGAGTGAGTGAGATGGGGTGTGTGTGAGTGAGTGAGTGAGATGGGGTGTGTGTGAGTGAGTGAGTGAGATGGGGTGTGTGTGAGTGAGTGAGTGAGATGGGGTGTGTGTGAGTGAGTGAGTGAGATGGGGTGTGTGTGTGTGAGTGAGTGAGATGGGGTGTGTTTGAGTGAGTGAGTGAGATGGGGTGTGTGTGAGTGAGTGAGATGGGGTGTGTCTGAATGAGTGAGTGAGATGGGGTGTGTGTGAGTGAGTGAGATGGGGTGTGTGTGAATGAGTGAGATGGGGTGTGTGTGAATGAGTGAGATGGGGTGTGTGTGAGTGAGTGAGATGGGGTGTGTGTGTGTGTGTGAGCGAGTGAGATGGGGTGTGTATGTGTGAGCGAGTGAGATGGGGTGTGTGTGAGTGAGTGAGATGGGGTGTGTGTGAGTGAGTGAGATGGGGTGTGTGTGAGTGAGTGAGTGAGATGGGGTGTGTGTGTGTGTGTGTGTCTGTGAGAGAGAGAGATGGGGTGTGTGTGTGTGAGAGAGAGATGGGTGTGTGTGTGAGAGAGAGAGATGGGTGTGTGTGTGAGAGAGAGAAATGGGTGTGTGTGTGAGAGAGAGAGATGGGTGTGTGTGTGAGAGAGAGAGATGGGTGTGTGTGTGTGTGAGATAGATGGGTGTGTGTGTGTGTGAGATAGATGGGTGTGTGTGTGTGTGAGATAGATGGGGTGTATGTGTGTGAGATAGATGGGGTGTATGTGTGTGAGATAGAAGGGGTGTGTGTGTGTGAGAGAGATGGGGTGCGTGTGTGTGTGTGAGAGAGATGGGGTGCGTGTGTGTGTGTGTGAGAGAGATGGGGTGCGTGTGTGTGTGTGTGAGAGAGATGGGGTGCGTGTGTGTGTGTGTGTGAGAGAGATGGGGTGCGTGTGTGTGTGTGTGAGAGAGATGGGGTGTGTGTGAGTGAGTGAGATGAGGTGTGTGTGTGTGCGAGTGAGTGAGATGGGGTGTGTGTGAGTGAGTGAGATGAGGTGTGTGTGTGTGCGAGTGAGTGAGATGGGGTGTGAGTGAGTGAGATGAGGTGTGTGTGTGTGCGAGTGAGTGAGATGGGGTGTGAGTGAGTGAGTGAGATGGGGTGTGTGTGTGTGAGTGAGGAGATGGGGTGTGTGTGTGAGTGAGTGAGATGGGGTGTGTGTGAGTGAGTGAGATGGGGTGTATGTGTGTGAGTGAGTGAGATGGGGTGTGTGTGAGTGAGTGAGTGAGATGGGGTGTGAGTGAGTGAGTGAGATGGGGTGTGAGTGAGTGAGTGAGATGGGGTGTGAGTGAGTGAGTGAGATGGGGTGTATGTGTGTGAGTGAGTGAGATGGGGTGTGTGTGTGTGAGTGAGTGAGATGTGTGTTTGAGTGAGTGAGTGAGATGGGGTGTGTGTGAGTGCGTGAGATGGGGTGTGTGTGTGTGAGTGAGATGGGGTGTGTGCGAGTGAGTGAGATGGGGTGTGTGTGAGTGAGTGAGTGAGATGGGGTGTGTGTGAGTGAGTGAGTGAGATGAGGTGTTTGTGTGTGCGAGTGAGTGAGATGGGGTGTGTGTGAGTGAGTGAGTGAGATGGGGTGTGTGTGAGTGAGTGAGTGAGATGGGATGTGAGTGTGTGAGTGAGGAGATGGGGTGTGTGTGTGTGAGTGAGTGAAATGGGGTGTGTGTGTGTGAGTGAGTGAGATGGGGTGTGTGTGAGTGAGTGAGTGAGATGGGGTGTGTGTGTGTGAGTGAGGAGATGGGGTGTGTGTGTGTGAGTGAGGAGATGGGGTGTGTGTGTGTGAGTGAGTGAGATGGGGTGTGTGTGAGTGAGTGAGTGAGATGGGGTGTGTGTGTGTGAGTGAGGAGATGGGGTGTGTGTGTGTGAGTGAGGAGATGGGGTGTGTGTGTGTGAGTGAGTGAGATGGGGTGTGTGTGAGTGAGTGAGTGAGATGGGGTGTGTGTGAGTGAGTGAGTGAGATGGGGTGTGTGTGAGTGAGTGAGTGAGATGGGGTGTGTGTGAGTGAGTGAGTGAGATGGGGTGTGTGTGTGTGAGTGAGTGAGATGGGGTGTGTTTGAGTGAGTGAGTGAGATGGGGTGTGTGTGAGCGAGTGAGATGGGGTGTGTGTGTGTGAGCGAGTGAGATGGGGTGTGTGTGTGTGAGCGAGTGAGATGGGGTGTGTGTGTGTGAGCGAGTGAGATGGGGTGTGTGTGTGTGTGAGCGAGTGAGATGGGGTGTGTGTGTGTGAGCAAGTGAGATGGGGTGTGTGTGTGTGTGAGCGAGTGAGATGGGGTGTGTGTGTGTGAGCGAGTGAGATGGGGTGTGTGTGTGTGAGCGAGTGAGATGGGGTGTGTGTGTGTGAGCGAGTGAGATGGGGTGTGTGTGTGTGAGCGAGTGAGATGGGGTGTGTGTGTGTGAGCGAGTGAAATGGGGTGTGTGTGTGTGAGCGAGTGAGATGGGGTGTGTGTGTGTGAGTGAGATGGGGTGTGTGTGAGTGAGTGAGATGAGGTGTGTGTGTGTGCGAGTGAGTGAGATGGGGTGTGTGTGAGTGAGTGAGATGAGGTGTGTGTGTGTGCGAGTGAGTGAGATGGGGTGTGTGTGTGCGAGTGAGTGAGATGGGGTGTGTGTGAGTGAGTGAGTGAGATGGGGTGTGAGTGAGTGAGTGAGATGGGGTGTGTGTGTGTGAGTGAGGAGATGGGGTGTGTGTGAGTGAGTGAGTGAGATGGGGTGTGTGTGAGTGAGTGAGTGAGATGGGGTGTGTGTGAGTGAGTGAGTGAGATGGGGTGTGTGTGAGTGAGTGAGTGAGATGGGGTGTGTGTGAGTGAGTGAGTGAGATGGGGTGTGTGTGTGTGAGTGAGTGAGATGGGGTGTGTTTGAGTGAGTGAGTGAGATGGGGTGTGTGTGAGTGAGTGAGATGGGGTGTGTCTGAATGAGTGAGTGAGATGGGGTGTGTGTGAGTGAGTGAGATGGGGTGTGTGTGAATGAGTGAGATGGGGTGTGTGTGAATGAGTGAGATGGGGTGTGTGTGAGTGAGTGAGATGGGGTGTGTGTGTGTGTGTGTGAGCGAGTGAGATGGGGTGTGTATGTGTGAGCGAGTGAGATGGGGTGTGTGTGAGTGAGTGAGATGGGGTGTGTGTGAGTGAGTGAGATGGGGTGTGTGTGAGTGAGTGAGTGAGATGGGGTGTGTGTGTGTGTGTGTGTCTGTGAGAGAGAGAGATGGGGTGTGTGTGTGTGAGAGAGAGATGGGTGTGTGTGTGAGAGAGAGAGATGGGTGTGTGTGTGAGAGAGAGAAATGGGTGTGTGTGTGAGAGAGAGAGATGGGTGTGTGTGTGAGAGAGAGAGATGGGTGTGTGTGTGTGTGAGATAGATGGGTGTGTGTGTGTGTGAGATAGATGGGTGTGTGTGTGTGTGAGATAGATGGGTGTGTGTGTGTGTGAGATAGATGGGGTGTATGTGTGTGAGATAGATGGGGTGTATGTGTGTGAGATAGAAGGGGTGTGTGTGTGTGAGAGAGATGGGGTGCGTGTGTGTGTGTGAGAGAGATGGGGTGCGTGTGTGTGTGTGAGAGAGATGGGGTGCGTGTGTGTGTGTGTGAGAGAGATGGGGTGCGTGTGTGTGTGTGTGAGAGAGATGGGGTGCGTGTGTGTGTGTGTGAGAGAGATGGGGTGCGTGTGTGTGTGTGTGAGAGAGATGGGGTGTGTGTGAGTGAGTGAGATGAGGTGTGTGTGTGTGCGAGTGAGTGAGATGGGGTGTGTGTGAGTGAGTGAGATGAGGTGTGTGTGTGTGCGAGTGAGTGAGATGGGGTGTGAGTGAGTGAGTGAGATGGGGTGTGTGTGTGTGAGTGAGGAGATGGGGTGTGTGTGTGAGTGAGTGAGATGGGGTGTGTGTGAGTGAGTGAGATGGGGTGTATGTGTGTGAGTGAGTGAGATGGGGTGTGTGTGAGTGAGTGAGTGAGATGGGGTGTGAGTGAGTGAGTGAGATGGGGTGTGAGTGAGTGAGTGAGATGGGGTGTGAGTGAGTGAGTGAGATGGGGTGTATGTGTGTGAGTGAGTGAGATGGGGTGTGTGTGTGTGAGTGAGTGAGATGTGTGTTTGAGTGAGTGAGTGAGATGGGGTGTGTGTGAGTGCGTGAGATGGGGTGTGTGTGTGTGAGTGAGATGGGGTGTGTGCGAGTGAGTGAGATGGGGTGTGTGCGAGTGAGTGAGATGGGGTGTGTGTGAGTGAGTGAGTGAGATGGGGTGTGTGTGAGTGAGTGAGTGAGATGAGGTGTTTGTGTGTGCGAGTGAGTGAGATGGGGTGTGTGTGAGTGAGTGAGTGAGATGGGGTGTGTGTGAGTGAGTGAGTGAGATGGGATGTGAGTGTGTGAGTGAGGAGATGGGGTGTGTGTGTGTGAGTGAGTGAGATGGGGTGTGTGTGTGTGAGTGAGGAGATGGGGTGTGTGTGTGTGAGTGAGTGAGATGGGGTGTGTGTGAGTGAGTGAGTGAGATGGGGTGTGTGTGAGTGAGTGAGTGAGATGGGGTGTGTGTGAGTGAGTGAGATGGGGTGTGTGTGTGTGTGTGAGCGAGTGAGATGGGGTGTGTGTGTGTGAGTGAGTGCGATGGGGTGTGTGTGTGTGAGCGAGTGAGATGGGGTGTGTGTGTGTGAGCGAGTGAGATGGGGTGTGTGTGTGTGAGCGAGTGAGATGGGGTGTGTGTGTGTGAGTGAGATGGGGTGTGTGTGAGTGAGTGAGATGGGGTGTGTGTGAGTGAGTGAGATGAGGTGTGTGTGTGTGCGAGTGAGTGAGATGGGGTGTGTGTGAGTGAGTGAGATGAGGTGTGTGTGTGTGCGAGTGAGTGAGATGGGGTGTGTGTGTGCGAGTGAGTGAGATGGGGTGTGTGTGTGCGAGTGAGTGAGATGGGGTGTGTGTGAGTGAGTGAGTGAGATGGGGTGTGAGTGAGTGAGTGAGATGGGGTGTGTGTGAGTGAGTGAGTGAGATGGGGTGTGTGTGAGTGAGTGAGTGAGATGGGGTGTGTGTGAGTGAGTGAGTGAGATGGGGTGTGTGTGAGTGAGTGAGTGAGATGGGGTGTGTGTGAGTGAGTGAGTGAGATGGGGTGTGTGTGTGTGAGTGAGTGAGATGGGGTGTGTTTGAGTGAGTGAGTGAGATGGGGTGTGTGTGAGTGAGTGAGATGGGGTGTGTCTGAATGAGTGAGTGAGATGGGGTGTGTGTGAGTGAGTGAGATGGGGTGTGTGTGAATGAGTGAGATGGGGTGTGTGTGAATGAGTGAGATGGGGTGTGTGTGAATGAGTGAGATGGGGTGTGTGTGAGTGAGTGAGATGGGGTGTGTGTGTGTGTGTGAGCGAGTGAGATGGGGTGTGTATGTGTGAGCGAGTGAGATAGGGTGTGTGTGTGTGAGCGAGTGAGATGGGGTGTGTGTGTGTGAGCGAGTGAGATGGGGTGTGTGTGTGTGAGCAAGTGAGATGGGGTGTGTGTGTGTGAGCAAGTGAGATGGGGTGTGTGTGTGTGTGAGCGAGTGAGATGGGGTGTGTGTGTGTGAGCGAGTGAGATGGGGTGTGTGTGTGTGAGCGAGTGAGATGGGGTGTGTGTGTGTGAGCGAGTGAGATGGGGTGTGTGTGTGTGAGCGAGTGAGATGGGGTGTGTGTGTGTGAGCGAGTGAGATGGGGTGTGTGTGTGTGAGCGAGTGAGATGGGGTGTGTGTGTGTGAGCGAGTGAGATGGGGTGTGTGTGTGTGAGTGAGATGGGGTGTGTGTGAGTGAGTGAGATGGGGTGTGTGTGAGTGAGTGAGATGAGGTGTGTGTGTGTGCGAGTGAGTGAGATGGGGTGTGTGTGAGTGAGTGAGATGAGGTGTGTGTGTGTGCGAGTGAGTGAGATGGGGTGTGTGTGAGTGAGTGAGATGAGGTGTGTGTGTGTGCGAGTGAGTGAGATGGGGTGTGTGTGTGCGAGTGAGTGAGATGGGGTGTGTGTGTGCGAGTGAGTGAGATGGGGTGTGTGTGAGTGAGTGAGTGAGATGGGGTGTGAGTGAGTGAGTGAGATGGGGTGTGTGTGAGTGAGTGAGTGAGATGGGGTGTGTGTGAGTGAGTGAGTGAGATGGGGTGTGTGTGAGTGAGTGAGTGAGATGGGGTGTGTGTGAGTGAGTGAGTGAGATGGGGTGTGTGTGTGTGAGTGATTGAGATGGGGTGTGTTTGAGTGAGTGAGTGAGATGGGGTGTGTGTGAGTGAGTGAGATGGGGTGTGTCTGAATGAGTGAGTGAGATGGGGTGTGTGTGAGTGAGTGAGATGGGGTGTGTGTGAATGAGTGAGATGGGGTGTGTGTGAATGAGTGAGATGGGGTGTGTGTGAGTGAGTGAGATGGGGTGTGTGTGTGTGTGTGAGCGAGTGAGATGGGGTGTGTATGTGTGAGCGAGTGAGATGGGGTGTGTGTGTGTGAGCGAGTGAGATGGGGTGTGTGTGTGTGAGCGAGTGAGATGGGGTGTGTGTGTGTGAGCGAGTGAGATGGGGTGTGTGTGAGTGAGTGAGATGAGGTGTGTGTGTGTGCGAGTGAGTGAGATGGGGTGTGTGTGAGTGAGTGAGATGAGGTGTGTGTGTGTGCGAGTGAGTGAGATGGGGTGTGTGTGTGCGAGTGAGTGAGATGGGGTGTGTGTGTGCGAGTGAGTGAGATGGGGTGTGTGTGAGTGAGTGAGTGAGATGGGGTGTGAGTGAGTGAGTGAGATGGGGTGTGTGTGAGTGAGTGAGTGAGATGGGGTGTGTGTGAGTGAGTGAGTGAGATGGGGTGTGTGTGAGTGAGTGAGTGAGATGGGGTGTGTGTGAGTGAGTGAGTGAGATGGGGTGTGTGTGAGTGAGTGAGTGAGATGGGGTGTGTGTGTGTGAGTGAGTGAGATGGGGTGTGTTTGAGTGAGTGAGTGAGATGGGGTGTGTGTGAGTGAGTGAGATGGGGTGTGTCTGAATGAGTGAGTGAGATGGGGTGTGTGTGAGTGAGTGAGATGGGGTGTGTGTGAATGAGTGAGATGGGGTGTGTGTGAATGAGTGAGATGGGGTGTGTGTGAGTGAGTGAGATGGGGTGTGTGTGTGTGTGTGAGCGAGTGAGATGGGGTGTGTATGTGTGAGCGAGTGAGATGGGGTGTGTGTGTGTGAGCGAGTGAGATGGGGTGTGTGTGTGTGAGCGAGTGAGATGGGGTGTGTGTGAGTGAGTGAGATGAGGTGTGTGTGTGTGCGAGTGAGTGAGATGGGGTGTGTGTGAGTGAGTGAGATGAGGTGTGTGTGTGTGCGAGTGAGTGAGATGGGGTGTGTGTGTGCGAGTGAGTGAGATGGGGTGTGTGTGTGCGAGTGAGTGAGATGGGGTGTGTGTGAGTGAGTGAGTGAGATGGGGTGTGAGTGAGTGAGTGAGATGGGGTGTGTGTGAGTGAGTGAGTGAGATGGGGTGTGTGTGAGTGAGTGAGTGAGATGGGGTGTGTGTGAGTGAGTGAGTGAGATGGGGTGTGTGTGAGTGAGTGAGTGAGATGGGGTGTGTGTGAGTGAGTGAGTGAGATGGGGTGTGTGTGTGTGAGTGAGTGAGATGGGGTGTGTGTGAGTGAGTGAGATGGGGTGTGTCTGAATGAGTGAGTGAGATGGGGTGTGTGTGAATGAGTGAGATGGGGTGTGTGTGAGTGAGTGAGATGGGGTGTGTGTGTGTGTGTGAGCGAGTGAGATGGGGTGTGTGTGTGTGAGTGAGTGCGATGGGGTGTGTGTGTGTGAGCGAGTGAGATGGGGTGTGTGTGTGTGAGCGAGTGAGATGGGGTGTGTGTGTGTGAGCGAGTGAGATGGGGTGTGTGTGTGTGAGTGAGATGGGGTGTGTGTGAGTGAGTGAGATGGGGTGTGTGTGAGTGAGTGAGATGAGGTGTGTGTGTGTGCGAGTGAGTGAGATGGGGTGTGTGTGAGTGAGTGAGATGAGGTGTGTGTGTGTGCGAGTGAGTGAGATGGGGTGTGTGTGTGCGAGTGAGTGAGATGGGGTGTGTGTGTGCGAGTGAGTGAGATGGGGTGTGTGTGAGTGAGTGAGTGAGATGGGGTGTGAGTGAGTGAGTGAGATGGGGTGTGTGTGAGTGAGTGAGTGAGATGGGGTGTGTGTGAGTGAGTGAGTGAGATGGGGTGTGTGTGAGTGAGTGAGTGAGATGGGGTGTGTGTGAGTGAGTGAGTGAGATGGGGTGTGTGTGAGTGAGTGAGTGAGATGGGGTGTGTGTGTGTGAGTGAGTGAGATGGGGTGTGTTTGAGTGAGTGAGTGAGATGGGGTGTGTGTGAGTGAGTGAGATGGGGTGTGTCTGAATGAGTGAGTGAGATGGGGTGTGTGTGAGTGAGTGAGATGTGGTGTGTGTGAATGAGTGAGATGGGGTGTGTGTGAATGAGTGAGATGGGGTGTGTGTGAGTGAGTGAGATGGGGTGTGTGTGTGTGTGTGAGCGAGTGAGATGGGGTGTGTATGTGTGAGCGAGTGAGATAGGGTGTGTGTGTGTGAGCGAGTGAGATGGGGTGTGTGTGTGTGAGCGAGTGAGATGGGGTGTGTGTGTGTGAGCAAGTGAGATGGGGTGTGTGTGTGTGTGAGCGAGTGAGATGGGGTGTGTGTGTGTGAGCGAGTGAGATGGGGTGTGTGTGTGTGAGCGAGTGAGATGGGGTGTGTGTGTGTGAGCGAGTGAGATGGGGTGTGTGTGTGTGAGCGAGTCAGATGGGGTGTGTGTGTGTGAGCGAGTGAGATGGGGTGTGTGTGTGTGAGCGAGTGAGATGGGGTGTGTGTGTGTGAGCGAGTGAGATGGGGTGTGTGTGTGTGAGCGAGTGAGATGGGGTGTGTG
Source organism: Chiloscyllium plagiosum (assembly GCF_037043375.1). Classification (NCBI taxonomy): domain Eukaryota; kingdom Metazoa; phylum Chordata; class Chondrichthyes; order Orectolobiformes; family Hemiscylliidae; genus Chiloscyllium; species Chiloscyllium plagiosum. Next base: position 142,987,777 of record NW_028270142.1, read on the forward strand.
TGTGTGAGTGAGATGGGGTGTGTGTGAGTGAGTGAGATGGGGTGTGTGTGAGTGAGTGAGATGAGGTGTGTGTGTGTGCGAGTGAGTGAGATGGGGTGTGTGTGAGTGAGTGAGATGAGGTGTGTGTGTGTGCGAGTGAGTGAGATGGGGTGTGTGTGTGCGAGTGAGTGAGATGGGGTGTGTGTGTGCGAGTGAGTGAGATGGGGTGTGTGTGAGTGAGTGAGTGAGATGGGGTGTGAGTGAGTGAGTGAGATGGGGTGTGTGTGTGTGAGTGAGGAGATGGGGTGTGTGTGTGAGTGAGTGAGATGGGGTGTGTGTGAGTGAGTGAGATGGGGAGTGTGTGAGTGAGTGAGTGAGATGGGGTGTGTGTGTGAGTGAGTGAGATGGGGTGTATGTGAGTGAGTGAGTGAGATGGGGTGTGTGTGAGTGAGTGAGTGAGATGGGGTGTGTGTGTGTGAGTGAGTGAGATGGGGTGTGTGTGAGTGAGTGAGATGGGGTGTGTGTGTGTGAGAGAGATGGGGTGCGCGTGTGTGTGTGTGAGAGAGATGGGGTGCATGTGTGTGTGTGTGAGAGAGATGGGGTGCGTGTGTGTGTATGTGAGAGAGATGGGGTGCGTGGGTGTGTGTGTGAGAGAGATGGGGTGCGTGTGAGTGGGTGAGATGGGGGGTGTGTGAGTGAGTGAGTGAGATGGGGTGTGTGTGAGTGAGTGAGATGGGGTGTGTGTGAGTGAGTGAGATGGGGTGTGTGTGAGTGAGTGAGATGGGGTGTGTGTGAGTGAGTGAGTGAGATGGGGTGTGTGTGTGTGTGTGTCTGTGAGAGAGAGAGATGGGGTGTGTGTGTGTGAGAGAGAGATGGGTGTGTGTGTGAGTGGGTGAGATGGGGTGTGTGTGAGTGAGTGAGATGAGGTGTGTGTGTGTGCGAGTGAGTGAGATGGGGTGTGTGTGAGTGAGTGAGATGAGGTGTGTGTGTGTGCGAGTGAGTGAGATGGGGTGTGAGTGAGTGAGTGAGATGGGGTGTATGTGTGTGAGTGAGTGAGATGGGGTGTGTGTGAGTGAGTGAGTGAGATGGGGTGTGAGTGAGTGAGTGAGATGGGGTGTGAGTGAGTGAGTGAGATGGGGTGTGAGTGAGTGAGTGAGATGGGGTGTGAGTGAGTGAGTGAGATGGGGTGTATGTGTGTGAGTGAGTGAGATGGGGTGTGTGTGTGTGAGTGAGTGAGATGTGTGTTTGAGTGAGTGAGTGAGATGGGGTGTGTGTGAGTGCGTGAGATGGGGTGTGTGTGAGTGAGTGAGATGGGGTGTGTGCGAGTGAGTGAGATGGGGTGTGTGTGAGTGAGTGAGATGAGGTGTTTGTGTGTGCGAGTGAGTGAGATGGGGTGTGTGTGAGTGAGTGAGTGAGATGGGGTGTGTGTGAGTGAGTGAGTGAGATGGGATGTGTGTGTGTGAGTGAGGAGATGGGGTGTGTGTGTGTGAGTGAGTGAGATGGGGTGTGTGTGTGTGAGTGAGGAGATGGGGTGTGTGTGTGTGAGTGAGTGAGATGGGGTGTGTGTGAGTGAGTGAGTGAGATGGGGTGTGTGTGAGTGAGTGAGTGAGATGGGGTGTGTGTGAGTGAGTGAGTGAGATGGGGTGTGTGTGAGTGAGTGAGTGAGATGGGGTGTGTGTGTGTGTGAGTGAGTGAGATGGGGTGTGTTTGAGTGAGTGAGATGGGGTGTGTGTGAGTGAGTGAGATGGGGTGTGTCTGAATGAGTGAGTGAGATGGGGTGTGTGTGTGTGAGTGAGATGGGGTGTGTGTGAGTGAGTGAGATGGGGTGTGTGTGAGTGAGTGAGATGAGGTGTGTGTGTGTGCGAGTGAGTGAGATGGGGTGTGTGTGAGTGAGTGAGATGAGGTGTGTGTGTGTGCGAGTGAGTGAGATGGGGTGTGTGTGTGCGAGTGAGTGAGATGGGGTGTGTGTGTGCGAGTGAGTGAGATGGGGTGTGTGTGAGTGAGTGAGTGAGATGGGGTGTGAGTGAGTGAGTGAGATGGGGTGTGTGTGTGTGAGTGAGGAGATGGGGTGTGTGTGTGAGTGAGTGAGATGGGGTGTGTGTGAGTGAGTGAGATGGGGAGTGTGTGAGTGAGTGAGTGAGATGGGGTGTGTGTGTGAGTGAGTGAGATGGGGTGTATGTGAGTGAGTGAGTGAGATGGGGTGTGTGTGAGTGAGTGAGTGAGATGGGGTGTGTGTGTGTGAGTGAGTGAGATGGGGTGTGTGTGAGTGAGTGAGATGGGGTGTGTGTGTGTGAGAGAGATGGGGTGCGCGTGTGTGTGTGTGAGAGAGATGGGGTGCATGTGTGTGTGTGTGAGAGAGATGGGGTGCGTGTGTGTGTATGTGAGAGAGATGGGGTGCGTGGGTGTGTGTGTGAGAGAGATGGGGTGCGTGTGAGTGGGTGAGATGGGGGGTGTGTGAGTGAGTGAGTGAGATGGGGTGTGTGTGAGTGAGTGAGATGGGGTGTGTGTGAGTGAGTGAGATGGGGTGTGTGTGAGTGAGTGAGATGGGGTGTGTGTGAGTGAGTGAGTGAGATGGGGTGTGTGTGTGTGTGTGTCTGTGAGAGAGAGAGATGGGGTGTGTGTGTGTGAGAGAGAGATGGGTGTGTGTGTGAGTGGGTGAGATGGGGTGTGTGTGAGTGAGTGAGATGGGGTGTGTGTGTGTGTGTGAGCGAGTGAGATGGGGTGTGTGTGTGTGAGCGAGTGAGATGGGGTGTGTGTGAGTGCGTGAGATGGGGTGTGTGTGAGTGAGTGAGATGGGGTGTGTGCGAGTGAGTGAGATGGGGTGTGTGTGAGTGAGTGAGATGAGGTGTTTGTGTGTGCGAGTGAGTGAGATGGGGTGTGTGTGAGTGAGTGAGTGAGATGGGGTGTGTGTGAGTGAGTGAGTGAGATGGGATGTGTGTGTGTGAGTGAGGAGATGGGGTGTGTGTGTGTGAGTGAGTGAGATGGGGTGTGTGTGTGTGAGTGAGGAGATGGGGTGTGTGTGTGTGAGTGAGTGAGATGGGGTGTGTGTGAGTGAGTGAGTGAGATGGGGTGTGTGTGAGTGAGTGAGTGAGATGGGGTGTGTGTGAGTGAGTGAGTGAGATGGGGTGTGTGTGAGTGAGTGAGTGAGATGGGGTGTGTGTGTGTGAGTGAGTGAGATGGGGTGTGTTTGAGTGAGTGAGTGAGATGGGGTGTGTGTGAGTGAGTGACATGGGGTGTGTCTGAATGAGTGAGTGAGATGGGGTGTGTGTGAGTGAGTGAGATGAGGTGTGTGTGTGTGCGAGTGAGTGAGATGGGGTGTGTGTGAGTGAGTGAGATGAGGTGTGTGTGTGTGCGAGTGAGTGAGATGGGGTGTGTGTGAGTGAGTGAGTGAGATGGGGTGTGAGTGAGTGAGTGAGATGGGGTGTGTGTGTGTGAGTGAGGAGATGGGGTGTGTGTGTGAGTGAGTGAGATGGGGTGTGTGTGAGTGAGTGAGATGGGGAGTGTGTGAGTGAGTGAGTGAGATGGGGTGTGTGTGAGTGAGTGAGATGGGGTGTGTGTGAGTGAGTGAGGAGATGGGGTGTGTGTGTGAGTGAGTGAGATGGGGTGTGTGTGAGTGAGTGAGATGGGGAGTGTGTGAGTGAGTGAGTGAGATGGGGTGTGTGTGAGTGAGTGAGATGGGGTGTATGTGAGTGAGTGAGTGAGATGGGGTGTGTGTGAGTGAGTGAGTGAGATGGGGTGTGTGTGTGTGAGTGAGTGAGATGGGGTGTGTTTGAGTGAGTGAGTGAGATGGGGTGTGTTTGAGTGAGTGAGTGAGATGGGGTGTGTGTGAGTGAGTGAGATGGGGTGTGTGTGAGTGAGTGAGATGGGGTGTGTGTGAGTCAGTGAGATGGGGTGTGTGTGAGTGAGTGAGATGAGGTGTGTGTGTGTGCGAGTGAGTGAGATGGGGTGTGTGTGAGTGAGTGAGATGGGGTGTGTGTGAGTGAGTGAGATGGGGTGTGTGTGAGTGAGTGAGATGGGGTGCATGTGTGTGAGTGAGTGAGATGGGGTGTGTGTGAGTGAGTGAGTGAGATGGGGTGTGTGTGTGTGTGTGTGTGAGAGAGAGAGATGGGGTGTGTGTGTGTGAGAGCGAGATGGGTGTGTGTGTGTGTGAGAGAGATGGGTGTGTGTGTGTGAGAGAGATGGGGTGTGTGTGTGTGAGATAGATGGGGTGTGTGTGTGTGAGATAGATGGGGTGTGTGAGTGTGTGAGAGAGATGGGGTGCGTGTGTGTGTGTGTGAGAGAGATGGGGTGCGCGTGTGTGTGTGTGAGAGAGATGGGGTGCATGTGTGTGTGTGTGAGAGAGATGGGGTGCGTGTGTGTGTATGTGAGAGAGATGGGGTGCGTGGGTGTGTGTGTGAGAGAGATGGGGTGCGTGTGAGTGGGTGAGATGGGGGGTGTGTGAGTGAGTGAGTGAGATGGGGTGTGTGTGAATGAGTGAGATGGGGTGTGTGTGAGTGAGTGAGATGGGGTGTGTGTGAGTGAGATGAGGTGTGTGTGAGTGAGTGAGATGGGGTGTGTGTGAGTGAGTGAGATGGGGTGTGTGTGTGTGAGAGAGATGGGGTGCGTGTGTGTGTGTGTGAGAGAGATGGGGTGCGTGTGTGTGTGTGTGAGAGAGATGGGGTGCGTGTGAGTGGGTGAGATGGGGTGTGTGTGAGTGAGTGAGTGAGATGGGGTGTGTGTGAGTGAGTGAGATGGGGTGTGTGTGAGTGAGTGAGTGAGATGGGGTGTGAGTGAGTGAGTGAGATGGGGTGTGAGTGAGTGAGTGAGATGGGGTGTGAGTGTGTGTGTGAGATGGGGTGTGTGTGTGTGAGTGAGGAGATGGGGTGTGTGTGTGAGTGAGTGAGATGGGGTGTGTGTGAGTGAGTGAGATGGGGTGTATGTGTGTGAGTGAGTGAGATGGGGTGTGTGTGAGTGAGTGAGTGAGATGGGGTGTGAGTGAGTGAGTGAGATGGGGTGTGAGTGAGTGAGTGAGATGGGGTGTGAGTGAGTGAGTGAGATGGGGTGTATGTGTGTGAGTGAGTGAGATGGGGTGTGTGTGTGTGAGTGAGTGAGATGTGTGTTTGAGTGAGTGAGTGAGATGGGGTGTGTGTGAGTGCGTGAGATGGGGTGTGTGTGAGTGAGTGAGATGGGGTGTGTGCGAGTGAGTGAGATGGGGTGTGTGTGAGTGAGTGAGATGAGGTGTTTTTGTGTGCGAGTGAGTGAGATTGGGAGTGTGTGAGTGAGTGAGTGAGATGGGGTGTGTGTGAGTGAGTGAGTGAGATGGGGTGTGTGTGAGTGAGTGAGTGAGATGGGATGTGAGTGTGTGAGTGAGGAGATGGGGTGTTTGTGTGTGAGTGAGTGAGATGGGGTGTGTGTGTGTGAGTGAGGAGATGGGGTGTGTGTGTGTGAGTGAGTGAGATGGGGTGTGTGTGAGTGAGTGAGTGAGATGGGGTGTGTGTGAGTGAGTGAGTGAGATGGGGTGTGTGTGAGTGAGTGAGTGAGATGGGGTGTGTGTGAGTGAGTGAGATGGGGTGTGTGTGTGTGAGTGAGTGAGATGGGGTGTGTTTGAGTGAGTGAGTGAGATGGGGTGTGTGTGAGTGAGTGAGATGGGGTGTGTCTGAATGAGTGAGTGAGATGGGGTGTGTGTGAGTGAGTGAGATGGGGTGTGTGTGAATGAGTGAGATGGGGTGTGTGTGAATGAGTGAGATGGGGTGAGTGTGAGTGAGTGAGATGGGGTGTGTGTGTGTGTGTGAGCGAGTGAGATGGGGTGTGTGTGTGTGAGCGAGTGAGATGGGGTGTGTGTGTGTGAGCGAGTGAGATGGGGTGTGTGTGTGTGAGTGAGTGAGATGGGGTGTGTGTGTGTGAGCGAGTGAGATGGGGTGTGTGTGAATGAGTGAGATGGGGTGTGTGTGAATGAGTGAGATGGGGTGTGTGTGAGTGAGTGAGATGGGGTGTGTGTGTGTGTGTGTGAGCGAGTGAGATGGGGTGTGTGTGTGTGAGTGAGTGAGATGGGGTGTGTGTGAATGAGTGAGATGGGGTGTGTGTGAATGAGTGAGATGGGGTGTGTGTGAGTGAGTGAGATGGGGTGTGTGTGAGTGAGTGAGATGGGGTGTGTGTGTGTGTGTGAGATGAGGTGTGTGTGTGTGCGAGTGAGTGAGATGGGGTGTGTGTGAGTGAGTGAGATGAGGTGTGTGTGAGTGAGTGAGATGAGGTGTGTGTGTGTGCGAGTGAGTGAGATGGGGTGTGTGTGAGTGAGTGAGATGAGGTGTGTGTGTGTGCGAGTGAGTGAGATGGGGTGTGTGTGAGTGAGTGAGTGAGATGGGGTGTGAGTGAGTGAGTGAGATGGGGTGTGTGTGTGTGAGTGAGGAGATGGGGTGTGTGTGTGAGTGAGTGAGATGGGGTGTGTGTGAGTGAGTGAGATGGGGAGTGTGTGAGTGAGTGAGTGAGATGGGGTGTGTGTGAGTGAGTGAGATGGGGTGTATGTGAGTGAGTGAGTGAGATGGGGTGTGTGTGAGTGAGTGAGTGAGATGGGGTGTGTGTGTGTGAGTGAGTGAGATGGGGTGTGTTTGAGTGAGTGAGTGAGATGGGGTGTGTGTGAGTGAGTGAGTGAGATGGGGTGTGTGTGAGTGAGTGAGATGGGGTGTGTGTGAGTGAGTGAGATGGGGTGTGTGTGAGTGAGTGAGATGGGGTGTGTGTGTGTGTGTGAGCGAGTGAGATGGGGTGTGTGTGTGTGAGCGAGTGAGATGGGGTGTGTGTGAGTGCGTGAGATGGGGTGTGTGTGAGTGAGTGAGATGGGGTGTGTGCGAGTGAGTGAGATGGGGTGTGTGTGAGTGAGTGAGATGAGGTGTTTGTGTGTGCGAGTGAGTGAGATGGGGTGTGTGTGAGTGAGTGAGTGAGATGGGGTGTGTGTGAGTGAGTGAGTGAGATGGGATGTGTGTGTGTGAGTGAGGAGATGGGGTGTGTGTGTGTGAGTGAGTGAGATGGGGTGTGTGTGTGTGAGTGAGGAGATGGGGTGTGTGTGTGTGAGTGAGTGAGATGGGGTGTGTGTGTGTGAGTGAGGAGATGGGGTGTGTGTGTGTGAGTGAGTGAGATGGGGTGTGTGTGTGTGAGTGAGTGAGATGGGGTGTGTGTGTGTGAGTGAGTGAGATGGGGTGTGTGTGTGTGAGTGAGTGAGATGGGGTGTGTGTGTGTGAGTGAGTGAGATGGGGTGTGTTTGAGTGAGTGAGTGAGATGGGGTGTGTTTGAGTGAGTGAGTGAGATGGGGTGTGTGTGAGTGAGTGAGATGGGGTGTGTGTGAGTGAGTGAGATGGGGTGTGTGTGAGTGAGTGAGATGGGGTGTGTGTGAGTGAGTGAGATGAGGTGTGTGTGTGTGCGAGTGAGTGAGATGGGGTGTGTGTGAGTGAGTGAGATGGGGTGTGTGTGAGTGAGTGAGATGGGGTGCATGTGTGTGAGTGAGTGAGATGGGGTGTGTGTGAGTGAGTGAGTGAGATGGGGTGTGTGTGTGTGTGTGTGTGAGAGAGAGAGATGGGGTGTGTGTGTGTGAGAGCGAGATGGGTGTGTGTGTGTGTGAGAGAGATGGGTGTGTGTGTGTGAGAGAGATGGGGTGTGTGTGTGTGAGATAGATGGGGTGTGTGTGTGTGAGATAGATGGGGTGTGTGTGTGTGAGATAGATGGGGTGTGTGAGTGTGTGAGAGAGATGGGGTGCGTGTGTGTGTGTGTGAGAGAGATGGGGTGCGCGTGTGTGTGTGTGAGAGAGATGGGGTGCATGTGTGTGTGTGTGAGAGAGATGGGGTGCGTGTGTGTGTATGTGAGAGAGATGGGGTGCGTGGGTGTGTGTGTGAGAGAGATGGGGTGCGTGTGAGTGGGTGAGATGGGGGGTGTGTGAGTGAGTGAGTGAGATGGGGTGTGTGTGAATGAGTGAGATGGGGTGTGTGTGAGTGAGTGAGATGGGGTGTGTGTGAGTGAGTGAGATGAGGTGTGTGTGAGTGAGTGAGATGGGGTGTGTGTGAGTGAGTGAGATGGGGTGTGTGTGTGTGAGAGAGATGGGGTGCGTGTGTGTGTGTGTGAGAGAGATGGGGTGCGTGTGTGTGTGTGTGAGAGAGATGGGGTGCGTGTGAGTGGGTGAGATGGGGTGTGTGTGTGTGTGTGAGATGGGGTGTGTGTGTGTGTGTGAGATGGGGTGTGTGTGAGTGAGTGAGTGAGATGGGGTGTGTGTGAGTGAGTGAGATGGGGTGTGTGTGAGTGAGTGAGTGAGATGGGGTGTGAGTGAGTGAGTGAGATGGGGTGTGAGTGAGTGAGTGAGATGGGGTGTGAGTGAGTGAGTGAGATGGGGTGTGAGTGAGTGAGTGAGATGGGGTGTGTGTGTGTGAGTGAGGAGATGGGGTGTGTGTGTGAGTGAGTTAGATGGGGTGTGTGTGAGTGAGTGAGATGGGGTGTATGTGTGTGAGTGAGTGAGATGGGGTGTGTGTGAGTGAGTGAGTGAGATGGGGTGTGAGTGAGTGAGTGAGATGGGGTGTGAGTGAGTGAGTGAGATGGGGTGTGAGTGAGTGAGTGAGATGGGGTGTATGTGTGTGAGTGAGTGAGATGGGGTGTGTGTGTGTGAGTGAGTGAGATGTGTGTTTGAGTGAGTGAGTGAGATGGGGTGTGTGTGAGTGCGTGAGATGGGGTGTGTGTGAGTGAGTGAGATGGGGTGTGTGCGAGTGAGTGAGATGGGGTGTGTGTGAGTGAGTGAGATGAGGTGTTTTTGTGTGCGAGTGAGTGAGATGGGGTGTGTGTGAGTGAGTGAGTGAGATGGGGTGTGTGTGAGTGAGTGAGTGAGATGGGATGTGAGTGTGTGAGTGAGGAGATGGGGTGTGTGTGTGTGAGTGAGTGAGATGGGGTGTGTGTGTGTGAGTGAGTGAGATGGGGTGTGTGTGAGTGAGTGAGTGAGATGGGGTGTGTGTGAGTGAGTGAGTGAGATGGGGTGTGTGTGAGTGAGTGAGTGAGATGGGGTGTGTGTGAGTGAGTGAGTGAGATGGGGTGTGTGTGAGTGAGTGAGATGGGGTGTGTGTGTGTGAGTGAGTGAGATGGGGTGTGTTTGAGTGAGTGAGTGAGATGGGGTGTGTGTGAGTGAGTGAGATGGGGTGTGTCTGAATGAGTGAGTGAGATGGGGTGTGTGTGAGTGAGTGAGATGGGGTGTGTGTGAATGAGTGAGATGGGGTGTGTGTGAATGAGTGAGATGGGGTGTGTGTGAGTGAGTGAGATGGGGTGTGTGTGTGTGTGTGAGCGAGTGAGATGGGGTGTGTGTGTGTGAGCGAGTGAGATGGGGTGTGTGTGTGTGAGCGAGTGAGATGTGGTGTGTGTGTGTGAGTGAGTGAGATGGGGTGTGTGTGTGTGAGCGAGTGAGATGGGGTGTGTGTGAATGAGTGAGATGGGGTGTGTGTGAATGAGTGAGATGGGGTGTGTGTGAGTGAGTGAGATGGGGTGTGTGTGTGTGTGTGTGAGCGAGTGAGATGGGGTGTGTGTGTGTGAGTGAGTGAGATGGGGTGTGTGTGAATGAGTGAGATGGGGTGTGTGTGAATGAGTGAGATGGGGTGTGTGTGAGTGAGTGAGATGGGGTGTGTGTGTGTGTGTGAGCGAGTGAGATGGGGTGTGTGTGTGTGAGCGAGTGAGATGGGGTGTGTGTGTGTGAGCGAGTGAGATGGGGTGTGTGTGTTTGTGAGCGAGTGAGATGGGGTGTGTGTGTGTGAGCAAGTGAGATGGGGTGTGTGTGTGTGTGAGCGAGTGAGATGGGGTGTGTGTGTGTGAGCGAGTGAGATGGGGTGTGTGTGTGTGAGCGAGTGAGATGTGGTGTGTGTGTGTGAGTGAGTGAGATGGGGTGTGTGTGTGTGAGCGAGTGAGATGGGGTGTGTGTGTGTGAGCGAGTGAGATGGGGTGTGTGTGTGTGAGCGAGTGAGATGGGGTGTGTGTGTGTGAGCGAGTGAGATGGGGTGTGTGTGTGTGAGCGAGTGAGATGGGGTGTGTGTGTGTGAGCGAGTGAGATGGGGTGTGTGTGTGTGAGCGAGTGAGATGGGGTGTGTGTGTGTGAGCGAGTGAGATGGGGTGTGTGTGTGTGAGCGAGTGAGATGGGGTGTGTGTGTGTGAGCGAGTGAGATGGGGTGTGTGTGTGTGAGCGAGTGAGATGGGGTGTGTGTGTGTGAGCGAGTGAGATGGGGTGTGTGTGTGTGAGCGAGTGAGATGGGGTGTGTGTGTGTGAGCGAGTGAGATGGGGTGTGTGTGTGTGAGCGAGTGAGATGGGGTGTGTGTGTGTGAGTGAGATGGGGTGTGTGTGAGTGAGTGAGATGAGGTGTGTGTGTGTGCGAGTGAGTGAGATGGGGTGTGTGTGAGTGAGTGAGATGAGGTGTGTGTGTGTGCGAGTGAGTGAGATGGGGTGTGTGTGTGCGAGTGAGTGAGATGGGGTGTGTGTGAGTGAGTGAGTGAGATGGGGTGTGAGTGAGTGAGTGAGATGGGGTGTGTGTGTGTGAGTGAGGAGATGGGGTGTGTGTGAGTGAGTGAGTGAGATGGGGTGTGTGTGAGTGAGTGAGTGAGATGGGGTGTGTGTGAGTGAGTGAGTGAGATGGGGTGTGTGTGAGTGAGTGAGTGAGATGGGGTGTGTGTGAGTGAGTGAGTGAGATGGGGTGTGTGTGTGTGAGTGAGTGAGATGGGGTGTGTTTGAGTGAGTGAGTGAGATGGGGTGTGTGTGAGTGAGTGAGATGGGGTGTGTCTGAATGAGTGAGTGAGATGGGGTGTGTGTGAGTGAGTGAGATGGGGTGTGTGTGAATGAGTGAGATGGGGTGTGTGTGAATGAGTGAGATGGGGTGTGTGTGAGTGAGTGAGATGGGGTGTGTGTGTGTGTGTGAGCGAGTGAGATGGGGTGTGTATGTGTGAGCGAGTGAGATGGGGTGTGTGTGAGTGAGTGAGATGGGGTGTGTGTGAGTGAGTGAGATGGGGTGTGTGTGAGTGAGTGAGTGAGATGGGGTGTGTGTGTGTGTGTGTGTCTGTGAGAGAGAGAGATGGGGTGTGTGTGTGTGAGAGAGAGATGGGTGTGTGTGTGAGAGAGAGAGATGGGTGTGTGTGTGAGAGAGAGAAATGGGTGTGTGTGTGAGAGAGAGAGATGGGTGTGTGTGTGAGAGAGAGAGATGGGTGTGTGTGTGTGTGAGATAGATGGGTGTGTGTGTGTGTGAGATAGATGGGTGTGTGTGTGTGTGAGATAGATGGGGTGTATGTGTGTGAGATAGATGGGGTGTATGTGTGTGAGATAGAAGGGGTGTGTGTGTGTGAGAGAGATGGGGTGCGTGTGTGTGTGTGAGAGAGATGGGGTGCGTGTGTGTGTGTGTGAGAGAGATGGGGTGCGTGTGTGTGTGTGTGAGAGAGATGGGGTGCGTGTGTGTGTGTGTGAGAGAGATGGGGTGCGTGTGTGTGTGTGTGAGAGAGATGGGGTGTGTGTGAGTGAGTGAGATGAGGTGTGTGTGTGTGCGAGTGAGTGAGATGGGGTGTGTGTGAGTGAGTGAGATGAGGTGTGTGTGTGTGCGAGTGAGTGAGATGGGGTGTGAGTGAGTGAGATGAGGTGTGTGTGTGTGCGAGTGAGTGAGATGGGGTGTGAGTGAGTGAGTGAGATGGGGTGTGTGTGTGTGAGTGAGGAGATGGGGTGTGTGTGTGAGTGAGTGAGATGGGGTGTGTGTGAGTGAGTGAGATGGGGTGTATGTGTGTGAGTGAGTGAGATGGGGTGTGTGTGAGTGAGTGAGTGAGATGGGGTGTGAGTGAGTGAGTGAGATGGGGTGTGAGTGAGTGAGTGAGATGGGGTGTGAGTGAGTGAGTGAGATGGGGTGTATGTGTGTGAGTGAGTGAGATGGGGTGTGTGTGTGTGAGTGAGTGAGATGTGTGTTTGAGTGAGTGAGTGAGATGGGGTGTGTGTGAGTGCGTGAGATGGGGTGTGTGTGTGTGAGTGAGATGGGGTGTGTGCGAGTGAGTGAGATGGGGTGTGTGTGAGTGAGTGAGTGAGATGGGGTGTGTGTGAGTGAGTGAGTGAGATGAGGTGTTTGTGTGTGCGAGTGAGTGAGATGGGGTGTGTGTGAGTGAGTGAGTGAGATGGGGTGTGTGTGAGTGAGTGAGTGAGATGGGATGTGAGTGTGTGAGTGAGGAGATGGGGTGTGTGTGTGTGAGTGAGTGAAATGGGGTGTGTGTGTGTGAGTGAGTGAGATGGGGTGTGTGTGAGTGAGTGAGTGAGATGGGGTGTGTGTGTGTGAGTGAGGAGATGGGGTGTGTGTGTGTGAGTGAGGAGATGGGGTGTGTGTGTGTGAGTGAGTGAGATGGGGTGTGTGTGAGTGAGTGAGTGAGATGGGGTGTGTGTGTGTGAGTGAGGAGATGGGGTGTGTGTGTGTGAGTGAGGAGATGGGGTGTGTGTGTGTGAGTGAGTGAGATGGGGTGTGTGTGAGTGAGTGAGTGAGATGGGGTGTGTGTGAGTGAGTGAGTGAGATGGGGTGTGTGTGAGTGAGTGAGTGAGATGGGGTGTGTGTGAGTGAGTGAGTGAGATGGGGTGTGTGTGTGTGAGTGAGTGAGATGGGGTGTGTTTGAGTGAGTGAGTGAGATGGGGTGTGTGTGAGCGAGTGAGATGGGGTGTGTGTGTGTGAGCGAGTGAGATGGGGTGTGTGTGTGTGAGCGAGTGAGATGGGGTGTGTGTGTGTGTGAGCGAGTGAGATGGGGTGTGTGTGTGTGAGCAAGTGAGATGGGGTGTGTGTGTGTGTGAGCGAGTGAGATGGGGTGTGTGTGTGTGAGCGAGTGAGATGGGGTGTGTGTGTGTGAGCGAGTGAGATGGGGTGTGTGTGTGTGAGCGAGTGAGATGGGGTGTGTGTGTGTGAGCGAGTGAGATGGGGTGTGTGTGTGTGAGCGAGTGAGATGGGGTGTGTGTGTGTGAGCGAGTGAAATGGGGTGTGTGTGTGTGAGCGAGTGAGATGGGGTGTGTGTGTGTGAGTGAGATGGGGTGTGTGTGAGTGAGTGAGATGAGGTGTGTGTGTGTGCGAGTGAGTGAGATGGGGTGTGTGTGAGTGAGTGAGATGAGGTGTGTGTGTGTGCGAGTGAGTGAGATGGGGTGTGTGTGAGTGAGTGAGTGAGATGGGGTGTGAGTGAGTGAGTGAGATGGGGTGTGAGTGAGTGAGTGAGATGGGGTGTGTGTGAGTGAGTGAGTGAGATGGGGTGTGTGTGAGTGAGTGAGTGAGATGAGGTGTTTGTGTGTGCGAGTGAGTGAGATGGGGTGTGTGTGAGTGAGTGAGTGAGATGGGGTGTGTGTGAGTGAGTGAGTGAGATGGGATGTGAGTGTGTGAGTGAGGAGATGGGGTGTGTGTGTGTGAGTGAGTGAGATGGGGTGTGTGTGTGTGAGTGAGGAGATGGGGTGTGTGTGTGTGAGTGAGTGAGATGGGGTGTGTGTGAGTGAGTGAGTGAGATGGGGTGTGTGTGAGTGAGTGAGTGAGATGGGGTGTGTGTGAGTGAGTGAGTGAGATGGGGTGTGTGTGAGTGAGTGAGTGAGATGGGGTGTGTGTGTGTGAGTGAGTGAGATGGGGTGTGTTTGAGTGAGTGAGTGAGATGGGGTGTGTGTGAGTGAGTGAGATGGGGTGTGTCTGAATGAGTGAGTGAGATGGGGTGTGTGTGAGTGAGTGAGATGGGGTGTGTGTGAATGAGTGAGATGGGGTGTGTGTGAATGAGTGAGATGGGGTGTGTGTGAATGAGTGAGATGGGGTGTGTGTGAGTGAGTGAGATGGGGTGTGTGTGTGTGTATGAGCGAGTGAGATGGGGTGTGTGTGTGTGAGCGAGTGAGATGGGGTGTGTGTGTGTGAGCGAGTGAGATGGGGTGTGTGTGTGTGAGCGAGTGAGATGGGGTGTGTGTGTGTGAGCGAGTGAGATGGGGTGTGTGTGTGTGAGCGAGTGAGATGGGGTGTGTGTGTGTGAGCGAGTGAGATGGGGTGTGTGTGTGTGAGCGAGTGAGATGGGGTGTGTGTGTGTGAGCGAGTGAGATGGGGTGTGTGTGTGTGAGCGAGTGAGATGGGGTGTGTGTGTGTGAGCGAGTGAGATGGGGTGTGTGTGTGTGAGCGAGTGAGATGGGGTGTGTGTGTGTGAGCGAGTGAGATGGGGTGTGTGTGTGTGAGCGAGTGAGATGGGGTGTGTGTGTGTGAGCGAGTGAGATGGGGTGTGTGTGTGTGAGCGAGTGAGATGGGGTGTGTGTGTGTGAGTGAGATGGGGTGTGTGTGAATGAGTGAGATGGGGTGTGTGTGAATGAGTGAGATGGGGTGTGTGTGTGTGTGTGAGCGAGTGAGATGGGGTGTGTGTGAGTGAGTGAGATGGGGTGTGTGTGAATGAGTGAGATGGGGTGTGTGTGAATGAGTGAGATGGGGTGTGTGTGTGTGTGTGAGCGAGTGAGATGGGGTGTGTATGTGTGAGCGAGTGAGATGGGGTGTGTGTGTGTGAGCGAGTGAGATGGGGTGTGTGTGTGTGAGCGAGTGAGATGGGGTGTGTGTGAGTGAGTGAGATGAGGTGTGTGTGTGTGCGAGTGAGTGAGATGGGGTGTGTGTGAGTGAGTGAGATGAGGTGTGTGTGTGTGCGAGTGAGTGAGATGGGGTGTGTGTGTGCGAGTGAGTGAGATGGGGTGTGTGTGAGTGAGTGAGTGAGATGGGGTGTGTGTGAGTGAGTGAGTGAGATGGGGTGTGTGTGAGTGAGTGAGTGAGATGGGGTGTGTGTGAGTGAGTGAGTGAGATGGGGTGTGTGTGAGTGAGTGAGTGAGATGGGGTGTGTGTGAGTGAGTGAGTGAGATGGGGTGTGTGTGAGTGAGTGAGTGAGATGGGGTGTGTGTGTGTGAGTGAGTGAGATGGGGTGTGTTTGAGTGAGTGAGTGAGATGGGGTGTGTGTGAGTGAGTGAGATGGGGTGTGTCTGAATGAGTGAGTGAGATGGGGTGTGTGTGAATGAGTGAGATGGGGTGTGTGTGAGTGAGTGAGATGGGGTGTGTGTGTGTGTGTGAGCGAGTGAGATGGGGTGTGTGTGTGTGAGTGAGTGCGATGGGGTGTGTGTGTGTGAGCGAGTGAGATGGGGTGTGTGTGTGTGAGCGAGTGAGATGGGGTGTGTGTGTGTGAGCGAGTGAGATGGGGTGTGTGTGTGTGAGTGAGATGGGGTGTGTGTGAGTGAGTGAGATGGGGTGTGTGTGAGTGAGTGAGATGAGGTGTGTGTGTGTGCGAGTGAGTGAGATGGGGTGTGTGTGAGTGAGTGAGATGAGGTGTGTGTGTGTGCGAGTGAGTGAGATGGGGTGTGTGTGTGCGAGTGAGTGAGATGGGGTGTGTGTGTGCGAGTGAGTGAGATGGGGTGTGTGTGAGTGAGTGAGTGAGATGGGGTGTGAGTGAGTGAGTGAGATGGGGTGTGTGTGAGTGAGTGAGTGAGATGGGGTGTGTGTGAGTGAGTGAGTGAGATGGGGTGTGTGTGAGTGAGTGAGTGAGATGGGGTGTGTGTGAGTGAGTGAGTGAGATGGGGTGTGTGTGAGTGAGTGAGTGAGATGGGGTGTGTGTGTGTGAGTGAGTGAGATGGGGTGTGTTTGAGTGAGTGAGTGAGATGGGGTGTGTGTGAGTGAGTGAGATGGGGTGTGTCTGAATGAGTGAGTGAGATGGGGTGTGTGTGAGTGAGTGAGATGGGGTGTGTGTGAATGAGTGAGATGGGGTGTGTGTGAATGAGTGAGATGGGGTGTGTGTGAGTGAGTGAGATGGGGTGTGTGTGTGTGTGTGAGCGAGTGAGATGGGGTGTGTATGTGTGAGCGAGTGAGATAGGGTGTGTGTGTGTGAGCGAGTGAGATGGGGTGTGTGTGTGTGAGCGAGTGAGATGGGGTGTGTGTGTGTGAGCAAGTGAGATGGGGTGTGTGTGTGTGTGAGCGAGTGAGATGGGGTGTGTGTGTGTGAGCGAGTGAGATGGGGTGTGTGTGTGTGAGCGAGTGAGATGGGGTGTGTGTGTGTGAGCGAGTGAGATGGGGTGTGTGTGTGTGAGCGAGTGAGATGGGGTGTGTGTGTGTGAGCGAGTGAGATGGGGTGTGTGTGTGTGAGCGAGTGAGATGGGGTGTGTGTGTGTGAGCGAGTGAGATGGGGTGTGTGTGTGTGAGTGAGATGGGGTGTGTGTGAGTGAGTGAGATGGGGTGTGTGTGAGTGAGTGAGATGAGGTGTGTGTGTGTGCGAGTGAGTGAGATGGGGTGTGTGTGAGTGAGTGAGATGAGGTGTGTGTGTGTGCGAGTGAGTGAGATGGGGTGTGTGTGAGTGAGTGAGATGAGGTGTGTGTGTGTGCGAGTGAGTGAGATGGGGTGTGTGTGTGCGAGTGAGTGAGATGGGGTGTGTGTGTGCGAGTGAGTGAGATGGGGTGTGTGTGAGTGAGTGAGTGAGATGGGGTGTGAGTGAGTGAGTGAGATGGGGTGTGTGTGAGTGAGTGAGTGAGATGGGGTGTGTGTGAGTGAGTGAGTGAGATGGGGTGTGTGTGAGTGAGTGAGTGAGATGGGGTGTGTGTGAGTGAGTGAGTGAGATGGGGTGTGTGTGTGTGAGTGATTGAGATGGGGTGTGTTTGAGTGAGTGAGTGAGATGGGGTGTGTGTGAGTGAGTGAGATGGGGTGTGTCTGAATGAGTGAGTGAGATGGGGTGTGTGTGAGTGAGTGAGATGGGGTGTGTGTGAATGAGTGAGATGGGGTGTGTGTGAATGAGTGAGATGGGGTGTGTGTGAGTGAGTGAGATGGGGTGTGTGTGTGTGTGTGAGCGAGTGAGATGGGGTGTGTATGTGTGAGCGAGTGAGATGGGGTGTGTGTGTGTGAGCGAGTGAGATGGGGTGTGTGTGTGTGAGCGAGTGAGATGGGGTGTGTGTGTGTGAGCGAGTGAGATGGGGTGTGTGTGAGTGAGTGAGATGAGGTGTGTGTGTGTGCGAGTGAGTGAGATGGGGTGTGTGTGAGTGAGTGAGATGAGGTGTGTGTGTGTGCGAGTGAGTGAGATGGGGTGTGTGTGTGCGAGTGAGTGAGATGGGGTGTGTGTGTGCGAGTGAGTGAGATGGGGTGTGTGTGAGTGAGTGAGTGAGATGGGGTGTGAGTGAGTGAGTGAGATGGGGTGTGTGTGAGTGAGTGAGTGAGATGGGGTGTGTGTGTGAGTGAGTGAGTGAGATGGGGTGTGTGTGAGTGAGTGAGTGAGATGGGGTGTGTGTGAGTGAGTGAGTGAGATGGGGTGTGTGTGAGTGAGTGAGTGAGATGGGGTGTGTGTGTGTGAGTGAGTGAGATGGGGTGTGTTTGAGTGAGTGAGTGAGATGGGGTGTGTGTGAGTGAGTGAGATGGGGTGTGTCTGAATGAGTGAGTGAGATGGGGTGTGTGTGAGTGAGTGAGATGGGGTGTGTGTGAATGAGTGAGATGGGGTGTGTGTGAATGAGTGAGATGGGGTGTGTGTGAGTGAGTGAGATGGGGTGTGTGTGTGTGTGTGAGCGAGTGAGATGGGGTGTGTATGTGTGAGCGAGTGAGATGGGGTGTGTGTGTGTGAGCGAGTGAGATGGGGTGTGTGTGTGTGAGCGAGTGAGATGGGGTGTGTGTGAGTGAGTGAGATGAGGTGTGTGTGTGTGCGAGTGAGTGAGATGGGGTGTGTGTGAGTGAGTGAGATGAGGTGTGTGTGTGTGCGAGTGAGTGAGATGGGGTGTGTGTGTGCGAGTGAGTGAGATGGGGTGTGTGTGTGCGAGTGAGTGAGATGGGGTGTGTGTGAGTGAGTGAGTGAGATGGGGTGTGAGTGAGTGAGTGAGATGGGGTGTGTGTGAGTGAGTGAGTGAGATGGGGTGTGTGTGAGTGAGTGAGTGAGATGGGGTGTGTGTGAGTGAGTGAGTGAGATGGGGTGTGTGTGAGTGAGTGAGTGAGATGGGGTGTGTGTGAGTGAGTGAGTGAGATGGGGTGTGTGTGTGTGAGTGAGTGAGATGGGGTGTGTGTGAGTGAGTGAGATGGGGTGTGTCTGAATGAGTGAGTGAGATGGGGTGTGTGTGAATGAGTGAGATGGGGTGTGTGTGAGTGAGTGAGATGGGGTGTGTGTGTGTGTGTGAGCGAGTGAGATGGGGTGTGTGTGTGTGAGTGAGTGCGATGGGGTGTGTGTGTGTGAGCGAGTGAGATGGGGTGTGTGTGTGTGAGCGAGTGAGATGGGGTGTGTGTGTGTGAGCGAGTGAGATGGGGTGTGTGTGTGTGAGTGAGATGGGGTGTGTGTGAGTGAGTGAGATGGGGTGTGTGTGAGTGAGTGAGATGAGGTGTGTGTGTGTGCGAGTGAGTGAGATGGGGTGTGTGTGAGTGAGTGAGATGAGGTGTGTGTGTGTGCGAGTGAGTGAGATGGGGTGTGTGTGTGCGAGTGAGTGAGATGGGGTGTGTGTGTGCGAGTGAGTGAGATGGGGTGTGTGTGAGTGAGTGAGTGAGATGGGGTGTGAGTGAGTGAGTGAGATGGGGTGTGTGTGAGTGAGTGAGTGAGATGGGGTGTGTGTGAGTGAGTGAGTGAGATGGGGTGTGTGTGAGTGAGTGAGATGGGGTGTGTGTGAGTGAGTGAGTGAGATGGGGTGTGTGTGAGTGAGTGAGTGAGATGGGGTGTGTGTGTGTGAGTGAGTGAGATGGGGTGTGTTTGAGTGAGTGAGTGAGATGGGGTGTGTGTGAGTGAGTGAGATGGGGTGTGTCTGAATGAGTGAGTGAGATGGGGTGTGTGTGAGTGAGTGAGATGTGGTGTGTGTGAATGAGTGAGATGGGGTGTGTGTGAATGAGTGAGATGGGGTGTGTGTGAGTGAGTGAGATGGGGTGTGTGTGTGTGTGTGAGCGAGTGAGATGGGGTGTGTATGTGTGAGCGAGTGAGATGGGGTGTGTGTGTGTGAGCGAGTGAGATGGGGTGTGTGTGTGTGAGCAAGTGAGATGGGGTGTGTGTGTGTGTGAGCGAGTGAGATGGGGTGTGTGTGTGTGAGCGAGTGAGATGGGGTGTGTGTGTGTGAGCGAGTGAGATGGGGTGTGTGTGTGTGAGCGAGTGAGATGGGGTGTGTGTGTGTGAGCGAGTCAGATGGGGTGTGTGTGTGTGAGCGAGTGAGATGGGGTGTGTGTGTGTGAGCGAGTGAGATGGGGTGTGTGTGTGTGAGCGAGTGAGATGGGGTGTGTGTGTGTGAGCGAGTGAGATGGGGTGTGTGTGTGTGAGCGAGTGAGATGGGGTGTGTGTGTGTGAGTGAGATGGGGTGTGTGTGAGTGAGTGAGATGGGGTGTGTGTGAGTGAGTGAGATGAGGTGTGTGTGTGTGCGAGTGAGTGAGATGGGGTGTGTGTGAGTGAGTGAGATGAGGTGTGTGTGTGTGCGAGTGAGTGAGATGGGGTGTGTGTGTGCGAGTGAGTGAGATGGGGTGTGTGTGTGCGAGTGAGTGAGATGGGGTGTGTGTGAGTGAGTGAGTGAGATGGGGTGTGAGTGAGTGAGTGAGATGGGGTGTGTGTGTGTGAGTGAGGAGATGGGGTGTGTGTGTGAGTGAGTGAGATGGGGTGTGTGTGAGTGAGTGAGATGGGGAGTGTGTGAGTGAGTGAGTGAGATGGGGTGTGTGTGTGAGTGAGTGAGATGGGGTGTATGTGAGTGAGTGAGTGAGATGGGGTGTGTGTGAGTGAGTGAGTGAGATGGGGTGTGTGTGTGTGAGTGAGTGAGATGGGGTGTGTGTGAGTGAGTGAGATGGGGTGTGTGTGTGAGTGAGTGAGATGGGGTGTGTGTGAGTGAGTGAGTGAGATGGGGTGTGTGTGTGTGAGTGAGTGAGATGGGGTGTGTGTGTGTGAGTGAGTGAGATGGGGTGTGTTTGAGTGAGTGAGTGAGATGGGGTGTGTGTGAGTGAGTGAGATGGGGTGTGTGTGAGTGAGTGAGATGGGGTGTGTGTGAGTGAGTGAGATGGGGTGTGTGTGAGTGAGTGAGATGAGGTGTGTGTGTGTGCGAGTGAGTGAGATGGGGTGTGTGTGAGTGAGTGAGATGGGGTGTGTGTGAGTGAGTGAGATGGGGTGCATGTGTGTGAGTGAGTGAGATGGGGTGCGTGTGAGTGAGTGAGTGAGATGGGGTGTGTGTGTGTGTGTGTGAGAGAGAGAGATGGGGTGTGTGTGTGTGAGAGCGAGATGGGTGTGTGTGTGTGTGTGTGTGAGAGAGATGGGTGTGTGTGTGTGAGAGAGATGGGGTGTGTGTGTGTGAGATAGATGGGGTGTGTGTGTGTGAGATAGATGGGGTGTGTGTGTGTGAGATAGATGGGGTGTGTGAGTGTGTGAGAGAGATGGGGTGCGTGTGTGTGTGTGTGTGAGAGAGATGGGGTGCGCGTGTGTGTGTGTGAGAGAGATGGGGTGCATGTGTGTGTGTGTGAGAGAGATGGGGTGCGTGTGTGTGTATGTGAGAGAGATGGGGTGCGTGGGTGTGTGTGTGAGAGAGATGGGGTGCGTGTGAGTGGGTGAGATGGGGGGTGTGTGAGTGAGTGAGTGAGATGGGGTGTGTGTGAATGAGTGAGATGGGGTGTGTGTGAGTGAGTGAGATGGGGTGTGTGTGAGTGAGTGAGATGAGGTGTGTGTGAGTGAGTGAGATGGGGTGTGTGTGAGTGAGTGAGATGGGGTGTGTGTGTGTGAGAGAGATGGGGTGCGTGTGTGTGTGTGTGAGAGAGATGGGGTGCGTGTGTGTGTGTGTGAGAGAGATGGGGTGCGTGTGAGTGGGTGAGATGGGGTGTGTGTGAGTGAGTGAGTGAGATGGGGTGTGTGTGAGTGAGTGAGATGGGGTGTGTGTGAGTGAGTGAGATGGGGTGTGTGTGAGTGAGTGAGATGGGGTGTGTGTGAGTGAGTGAGATGGGGTGTGAGTGAGTGAGATGGGGTGTGTGTGTGTGTGTCTGTGAGAGAGAGAGATGGGGTGTGTGTGTGTGTGAGAGAGAGATGGGTGTGTGTGTGAGAGAGAGAGATGGGTGTGTGTGTGAGAGAGAGAGATGGGTGTGTGTGTGAGAGAGAGAGATGGGTGTGTGTGTGAGAGAGAGAGATGGGTGTGTGTGTGTGTGAGATAGATGGGTGTGTGTGTGTGTGAGATAGATGGGGTGTCTGTGTGTGAGATAGATGGGGTGTATGTGTGTGAGATAGATGGGGTGTGTGTGTGTGAGAGAGATGGGGTGCGTGTGTGTGTGTGAGAGAGATGGGGTGCGTGTGTGTGTGTGTGTGAGAGAGATGGGGTGCGTGTGTGTGTGTGTGAGAGAGATGGGGTGCGTGTGTGTGTGTGTGAGAGAGATGGGGTGCGTGTGTGTGTGTCTGAGAGAGATGGGGTGTGTGTGAGTGGGTGAGATGGGGTGTGTGTGAGTGAGTGAGATGAGGTGTGTGTGTGTGCGAGTGAGTGAGATGGGGTGTGTGTGAGTGAGTGAGATGAGGTGTGTGTGTGTGCGAGTGAGTGAGATGGGGTGTGAGTGAGTGAGTGAGATGGGGTGTGTGTGTGTGAGTGAGGAGATGGGGTGTGTGTGTGAGTGAGTGAGATGGGGTGTGTGTGAGTGAGTGAGATGGGGTGTATGTGTGTGAGTGAGTGAGATGGAGTGTGTGTGAGTGAGTAAGTGAGATGGGGTGTGTGTGAGTGAGTGAGTGAGATGGGGTGTGTGTGTGTGAGTGAGTGAGATGTGTGTTTGAGTGAGTGAGTGAGATGGGGTGTGTGTGAGTGCGTGAGATGGGGTGTGTGTGAGTGAGTGAGATGGGGTGTGTGCGAGTGAGTGAGATGGGGTGTGTGTGAGTGAGTGAGATGAGGTGTTTGTGTGTGCGAGTGAGATGAGGTGTGTGTGTGTGCGAGTGAGTGAGATGGGGTGTGTGTGAGTGAGTGAGTGAGATGGGGTGTGTGTGAGTGAGTGAGTGAGATGGGATGTGTGTGTGTGAGTGAGGAGATGGGGTGTGTGTGTGTGAGTGAGTGAGATGGGGTGTGTGTGAGTGAGTGAGTGAGATGGGGTGTGTGTGTGAGTGAGTGAGATGGGGTGTGTTTGAGTGAGTGAGTGAGATGGGGTGTGTGTGAGTGAGTGAGATGGGGTGTGTCTGAATGAGTGAGTGAGATGGGGTGTGTGTGAGTGAGTGAGATGGGGTGTGTGTGAATGAGTGAGATGGGGTGTGTGTGAATGAGTGAGATGGGGTGTGTGTGAGTGAGTGAGATGGGGTGTGTGTGTGTGTGTGAGCGAGTGAGATGGGGTGTGTGTGTGTGAGCGAGTGAGATGGGGTGTGTGTGTGTGAGCGAGTGAGATGGGGTGTGTGTGTGTGAGTGAGATGAGGTGTGTGTGTGTGAGAGTGAGTGAGATGGGGTGTGTGTGAGTGAGTGAGATGAGGTGTGTGTGTGTGCGAGTGAGTGAGATGGGGTGTGTGTGTGTGAGTGAGGAGATGGGGTGTGTGTGTGAGTGAGTGAGATGGGGTGTGTGTGAGTGAGTGAGATGGGGAGTGTGTGAGTGAGTGAGTGAGATGGGGTGTGTGAGAGTGAGTGAGATGGGGTGTATGTGAGTGAGTGAGTGAGATGGGGTGTGTGTGAGTGAGTGAGTGAGATGGGGTGTGTGTGTGTGAGTGAGTGAGATGGGGTGTGTGTGTGTGAGTGAGTGAGATGGGGTGTGTTTGAGTGAGTGAGTGAGATGGGGTGTGTGTGAGTGAGTGAGATGGGGTGTGTGTGAGTGAGTGAGATGGGGTGTGTGTGAGTGAGTGAGATGGGGTGTGTGTGAGTGAGTGAGATGGGGTGTGTGTGAGTGAGTGAGATGGGGTGTGTGTGAGTGAGTGAGATGAGGTGTGTGTGTGTGCGAGTGAGTGAGATGGGGTGTGTGTGAGTGAGTGAGATGGGGTGTGTGTGAGTGAGTGAGATGGGGTGCATGTGTGTGAGTGAGTGAGTGAGATGGGGTGTGTGTGTGTGTGTGTGTGAGAGAGAGAGATGGGGTGTGTGTGTGTGAGAGCGAGATGGGGTGTGTGTGTGTGTGAGAGAGATGGGGTGTGTGTGTGTGAGATAGATGGGGTGTGTGTGTGTGAGATAGATGGGGTGTGTGAGTGTGTGAGAGAGATGGGGTGTGTGAGTGTGTGAGAGAGATGGGGTGCGTGTGTGTGTGTGTGAGAGAGATGGGGTGCGCGTGTGTGTGTGAGAGAGATGGGGTGCATGTGTGTGTGTGTGAGAGAGATGGGGTGCGTGTGTGTGTATGTGAGAGAGATGGGGTGCGTGGGTGTGTGTGAGAGAGAGATGGGGTGCGTGTGAGTGGGTGAGATGGGGGGTGTGTGAGTGAGTGAGTGAGATGGGGTGTGTGTGAGTGAGTGAGTGAGATGGGGTGTGTGTGTGTGTGTGTCTGTGAGAGAGAGAGATGGGGTGTGTGTGTGTGAGAGAGAGATGGGTGTGTGTGTGTGAGAGAGAGAGATGGGTGTGTGTGTGAGAGAGAGATGGGTGTGTGTGTGAGAGAGAGAGATGGGTGTGTGTGTGAGAGAGAGAGATGGGTGTGTGTGTGAGTGAGTGAGATGGGGTGTTTGTGTGTGAGCAAGTGAGATGGGGTGTGTGTGTGTGAGCAAGTGAGATGGGGTGTGTGTGTGTGTGAGCGAGTGAGATGGGGTGTGTGTGTGTGAGCGAGTGAGATGGGGTGTGTGTGTGTGAGCGAGTGAGGTGGGGTGTGTGTGTGTGAGCGAGTGAGATGGGGTGTGTGTGTGTGAGCGAGTGAGATGGGGTGTGTGTGTGTGAGTGAGTGAGATGGGGTGTGTGTGTGTGAGCGAGTGAGATGGGGTGTGTGTGTGTGAGCGAGTGAGATGGGGTGTGTGTGTGTGAGCGAGTGAGATGGGGTGTGTGTGTGTGAGCGAGTGAGATGGGGTGTGTGTGTGTGAGTGAGATGGGGTGTGTGTGAGTGAGTGAGATGGGGTGTGAGTGAGTGAGTGAGATGGGGTGTGTGTGAGTGAGTGAGTGAGATGGGGTGTGTGTGAGTGAGTGAGTGAGTGAGATGGGGTGTGTGTGTGTGAGTGAGTGAGTGAGATGGGGTGTGTGTGAGTGAGTGAGTGAGATGGGGTGTGTGTGAGTGAGTGAGTGAGATGGGGTGTGTGTGAGTGAGTGAGTGAGTGAGATGGGGTGTGTGTGAGTGAGTGAGTGAGTGAGATGGGTGTGTGTGAGTGAGTGAGATGGGGTGTGTGTGAGTGAGTGAGATGGGGTGTGTGTGAGTGAGTGAGTGAGATGGGGTGTGTGTGTGTGTGTGTCTGTGAGAGAGAGAGATGGGGTGTGTGTGTGAGAGAGAGAGATGGGTGTGTGTGTGAGAGAGAGAGATGGGTGTGTGTGTGAGAGAGAGAGATGGGTGTGTGTGTGTGAGTGAGTGAGATGGGATGTTTGTGTGTGAGCAAGTGAGATGGGGTGTGTGTGTGTGAGCAAGTGAGATGGGGTGTGTGTGTGTGTGAGCGAGTGAGATGGGGTGTGTGTGTGTGAGCGAGTGAGATGGGGTGTGTGTGTGTGAGCGAGTGAGATGGGGTGTGTGTGTGTGAGCGAGTGAGATGGGGTGTGTGTGTGTGAGCGAGTGTGATGGGGTGTGTGTGTGTGAGCGAGTGAGATGGGGTGTGTGTGTGTGAGCGAGTGAGATGGGGTGTGTGTGTGTGAGCGAGTGAGATGGGGTGTGTGTGTGTGAGCGAGTGAGATGGGGTGTGTGTGTGTGAGCGAGTGAGATGGGGTGTGTGTGTGTGAGCGAGTGAGATGGGGTGTGTGTGTGTGAGTGAGATGGGGTGTGTGTGAGTGAGTGAGATGGGGTGTGAGTGAGTGAGTGAGATGGGGTGTGTGTGAGTGAGTGAGTGAGATGGGGTGTGTGTGAGTGAGTGAGTGAGTGAGATGGGGTGTGTGTGTGTGAGTGAGTGAGTGAGATGGGGTGTGTGTGAGTGAGTGAGTGAGATGGGGTGTGTGTGAGTGAGTGAGTGAGATGGGGTGTGTGTGAGTGAGTGAGTGAGTGAGATGGGTGTGTGTGAGTGAGTGAGATGGGGTGTGTGTGAGTGAGTGAGTGAGTGAGATGGGGTGTGTGTGAGTGAGTGAGTGAGATGGGGTGTGTGTGTGTGAGTGAGTGAGTGAGATGGGGTGTGTGTGTGTGAGTGAGTGAGATGGGGTGTGTGTGTGTGAGTGAGTGAGATGGGGTGTGTGTGAGTGAGTGAGATGGGGTGTGTGTGAGTGAGTGAGTGAGATGGGGTGTGTGTGTGTGTGTGTGTGAGTGAGTGAGTGAGATGGGTTGTGTGTGTGTGAGTGAGTGAGATGGGGTGTGTGTGAGTGAGTGAGATGGGGTGTGTGTGTGTGTGTGAGTGAGTGAGATGGGGTGTGTGTGTGTGAGTGAGTGAGATGGGGTGTGTGTGAGTGAGTGAGTGAGATGGGGTGTGTGTGAGTGAGTGAGTGAGATGGGGTGTGTGTGTGTGAGTGAGTGAGATGGGGTGTGTGTGTGTGAGTGAGTGAGTGAGATGGGGTGTGTGTGTGTGTGTGTGAGTGAGTGAGATGGGGTGTGTGTGAGTGAGTGAGATGGGGTGTGTGTGTGTGTGAGTGAGTGAGATGGGGTGTGTGTGTGTGAGTGAGTGAGATGGGGTGTGTGTGTTTGAGTGAGTGAGATGGGGTGTGTGTGAGTGAGTGAGTGAGATGGGGTGTGTGTGTGTGAGTGAGTGAGTGAGATGGGGTGTGTGTGTGTGTGTGTGAGTGAGTGAGATGGGGTGTGTGTGTGTGTGAGTGAGTGAGTGAGATGGGGTGTGTGTGTCTGTGTGAGTGAGTGAGATGGGGTGTGTGTGTGTGAGTGAGTGAGATGGGGTGAGTGTGTGTGAGTGAGTGAGTGAGATGGGGTGTGTGTGTGAGTGAGTGAGTGAGATGGGGTGTGTGTGTGTGTGTGAGTGAGTGAGATGGTGTGTGTGTGTGTGAGTGAGTGAGTGAGATGGGGTGTGTGTGTGAGTGAGTGAGTGAGATGGGGTGTGTGTGTGTGAGTGACTGTGATGGGGTGTGTGTGTGTGAGTGAGTGTGATGGGGTGTGTGTGTGTGAGTGAGTGTGATGGGGTGTGTGTGTGTGAGTGAGTGAGATGGGGAGTGTGTGAGTGAGTGAGTGAGAAGGGGTGTGTGTGAGTGAGTGAGGTGGGGTGTGTGTGAGTGAGTGAGGTGGGGTGTGTGTGAGTGAGTGAGATGGGGTGTGTGTGTGAGCGAGGGAGATGGGGTGTGTGTGAGTGAGTGAGATGGGGAGTGTGTGAGTGAGTGAGTGAGATGGGGAGTGTGTGAGTGAGTGAGTGAGAAGGGGTGTGTGTGAGTGAGTGAGGTGGGGTGTGTGAGTGAGTGAGTGAGATGGGGTGTGTGTAAGTGAGTGAGATGGGGTGTGTGTGTGTGTGTGAGTGAGATGGGGTGTGTGTGTGAGAGAGAGAGAGATGGGGTGTGTGTGTGTGAGAGAGAGAGATGGGGTGTGTGTGTGTGTGAGAGAGAGAGATGGGGTATGTGTGTGTGAGAGAGAGAGATGGGGTGTGTGTGTGAGAGAGAGAGATGGGGTGGGTGTGTGTGAGAGAGAGAGAGATGGGGTGGGTGTGTGTGAGAGAGAGAGAGATGGGGTGTGTGTGTGTGAGAGAGAGAGAGAAGGGGTGCGTGTGTGTGTGTGTGTGTGTGTATGAGAGAGAGAGATGGGGTGTGTGTGTGAGAGAGATGGGGTGTGTGTGTGAGATAGATGGGGTGTGTGTGAGAGATGGGGTGTGTGTGTGAGAGAGAGAGAGATGGGGTGTGTGTGAGTGAGTGAGTGAGATGGGGTGTGTGTGTGTGAGAGATGGGGTGTGTGTGTGAGAGGTGAGGTGTGTGTGTGAGAGATGGGGTGGGTGTGTGAGAGAGAGATGGGGTGGGTGTGTGAGAGAGAGATGGGGTGGGTGTCTGTGAGTGAGTGAGTGAGATGGGGTGTGTGTGTGTGAGTGAGTGAGATGGGGTGTGTGTGTGTGTGAGTGAGTGAGATGCGGTGTGTGTGTGTGAGTGAGTGAGATGGGGTGTGTGTGTGTGAGTGAGTGAGATGGGGTGTGTGTGTGTGTGAGTGAGTGAGATGGGGTGTGTGTGTGTGAGTGAGTGAGATGGGGTGTGTGTGAGTGAGTGAGATGGGGTGTGTGTGAGTGAGTGAGAAGGGGTGTGTGTGTGTGTGAGTGAGTGAGATGCGGTGTGTGTGTGTGAGTGAGTGAGATGGGGTGTGTGTGTGTGAGTGAGTGAGATGGGGTGTGTGTGTGTGTGAGTGAGTGAGATGGGGTGTGTGTGTGTGAGTGAGTGAGATGGGGTGTGTGTGAGTGAGTGAGATGGGGTGTGTGTGAGTGAGTGAGATGGGGTGTGTGTGAGTGAGTGAGATGGGGTGTGTGTGAGTGAGTGAGTGAGATGGGGTGTGTGTGTGTGAGTGAGTGAGATGGGGTGTGTGTGAGTGAGTCAGTGAGATGGGGTGTGTGTGAGTGAGTGAGTGAGATGGGGTGTGTGTGTGTGAGTGAGTGAGATGGGGTGTGTGTGTGTGAGTGAGTGAGATGGGGTGTGTGAGTGAGTGAGATGGGGTGTGTGTGTGTGAGTGAGTGAGTGAGATGGGGTGTGTGTGTGTGAGTGAGTGAGTGAGATGGGGTGTGTGTGTGTGTGTGTGAGTGAGTGAGATGGGGTGTGTGTGAGTGAGTGAGATGGGGTGTGTGTGAGTGAGTGAGATGGGGTGTGTGTGAGTGAGTGAGTGAGATGGGGTGTGTGTGTGTGAGTGAGTGAGATGGGGTGTGTGTGAGTGAGTCAGTGAGATGGGGTGTGTGTGAGTGAGTGAGTGAGATGGGGTGTGTGTGTGTGAGTGAGTGAGATGGGGTGTGTGTGTGTGAGTGAGTGAGATGGGGTGTGTGAGTGAGTGAGATGGGGTGTGTGTGTGTGAGTGAGTGAGTGAGATGGGGTGTGTGTGTGTGAGTGAGTGAGTGAGATGGGGTGTGTGTGTGTGAGTGAGTGAGTGAGATGGGGTGTGTGTGTGTGAGTGAGTGAGATGGGGTGTGTGTGTGTGAGTGAGTGAGATGGGGTGTGTGTGTGTGAGTGAGTGAGATGGGGTGTGTGTGTGAGTGAGTGAGTGAGTGAGATGGGGTGTGTGTGAGTGAGTGAGATGGGGTGTGTGTGTGTGTGAGTGAGTGAGATGGGGTGTTTGTGAGTGAGTGAGTGAGATGGGGTGTGTGTGAGTGAGTGAGATGGGGTGTGAGTGAGTGAGTGAGATGGGGTGTGTGTGTGTGTGTGAGTGAGTGAGTGAGATGGGTTGTGTGTGTGTGTGAGTGAGTGAGTGAGATGGGGTGTGTGTGAGTGAGTGAGATGGGGTGTGTGTGTGTGAGTGAGTGAGATGGGGGTGTGTGTGTGTGAGTGAGTGAGATGGGGTGTGTGTGAGTGAGTGAGTGAGATGGGGTGTGTGTGTGTGTGAGTGAGTGAGTGAGATGGGGTGTGTGTGTTTGAGTGAGTGAGATGGGGTGTGTGTGAGTGAGTGAGTGAGATGGGGTGTGTGTGTGTGAGTGAGTGAGTGAGATGGGGTCTGTGTGTGTGAGTGAGTGAGTGAAATGGGGTCTGTGTGTGTGTGAGTGAGTGAGTGAGATGGGGTGTGTGTGTGTGAGTGAGTGAGTGAGATGGGGTGTGTGTGTGTGAGTGAGTGAGTGAGATGGGGTGTGTGTGTGTGAGTGAGTGAGTGAGTGAGATGGGGTGAGTGTGTGTGAGTGAGTGAGTGAGATGGGGTGTGTGTGTGTGAGTGAGTGAGTGAGATGGGGTGTGTGTGTGTGCGTGAGTGAGTGAGATGGGGTGTGTGTGTGTGAGTGAGTGAGTGAGATGGGGTGTGTGTGTGTGAGTGAGTGAGTGAGATGGGGTGTGTGTGAGTGAGTGAGATGGGGTGTGTGTGAGTGAGTGAGGTGGGGTGTGTGTGTGTGTGTGAGTGAGTGAGATGGGGTGTGTGTGTGAGCGAGTGAGATGGGGTGTGTGTGTGAGCGAGGGAGATGGGGTGTGTGTGTGTGAGCGAGGGAGATGGGGTGTGTGTGTGAGCGAGGGAGATGGGGTGTGTGTGTGAGCGAGGGAGATGGGGTGTGTGTGTGTGAGCGAGTGAGATGGGGTGTGTGTGTGAGCGAGTGAGATGGGGTTTGTGTGTGAGCGTGTGAGATGGGGTGTGTGTGTGTGTGAGAGAGATGGGGTGCGTGTGTGTGAGAGAGATGGGGTGTGTGTGTGTGTGAGAGAGATGGGGTGCGTGTGTGTGAGAGAGATGGTGTGTGTGTGTATGTGTGAGAGAGATGGTGTGTGTGTGTATGTGTGAGAGAGATGGTGTGCGTGTGTATGTGTGAGAGAGATGGGGTACGTGTGCGTGTGTGTGAGAGAGCTGGGGTGCGTGTGTGTGAGAGAGATGGGGGTGTGTGTGAGAGAGATGGGGTGTGTGTATGTGAGAGAGAGAGAGAAGGGGTGCGTGTGTGTGTGTGTATGAGAGAGAGAGAGATGGGGTGTGTGTGTGTGAGAGAGATGGGGTGTTTGTGAGAGAGATGGGGTGTGTGTGTGAGATAGATGGGGTGTGTGTGAGAGATGGGGTGTGTGTGTGAGAGATGAGGTGTGTGTGTGAGAGATGGGGTGGGTGTGTGAGAGAGAGATGGGGTGGGTGTGGGAGAGAGAGATGGGGTGGGTGTGGGAGAGAGAGATGGGGTGGGTGTGTGAGAGAGAGATGGGGTGGGTGTGTGAGAGAGAGATGGGATGGGTGTGTGAGAGAGAGATGGGGTGCGTGTGTGTGTGAGAGAGATGGGGTGCGTGTGCGCGTGTGAGAGAGATGGGGTGTGTGTGCGTGTGTGTGAGAGAGATGGGGTGCGTGTGTGTGAGAGAAATGGGGTGCGTGTATGTGTGAGAGAGAGAGAGATGGGGTGCGTGTGTGCGTGAGAGAGAGAAATGGGATGCGTGTGTGTGAGAGACAGATGGTGTGTGAGTGAGTGAGATGGGGTGTGTGTGAGTGAGTGAGTGAGATGGGGTGTGTGTGAGTGAGTGAGTGAGATGGGATTTGTGTGAGTGAGTGAAATGGGGTGTGTTTGAGTGAGTGAGTGAGATGGGGTGTGTGTGAGTGAGTGAGATGGGGTGTGTCTGAGTAAGTGAGTGAGATGGGGTGTGTCCGAGTGAGTGAGTGAGATGGGATGTGTCCGAGTGAGTGAGTGAGATGGGGTGCGTGTGAGTGAGTGAGAGAGATGGTGTGCGTGTGCGTGTGTGTGAGAGAGATGGGGTGCGTGTGTGTGTGTGTGTGTGAGAGAGATGGGCTGTGTGTGTGTGAGAGAGCGTGATGGGGTGTGTGTGTGAGAGAGCGTGATGGGGTGTGTGTGTGAGAGAGATGGGGTGTGTGTGTGTGAGAGAGATGGGGTGTGTGTGTGTGAGAGATGGGGTGTGTGCGTGAGAGATGGGATGTGTGCGTGAGAGATGGGGTATGTGTGTGAGAGATGGGGTGGGTGTGTGAGAGATGGGGTTTGTGTGTGGGAGATGGGGTGGTTGTTTGAGAGAGAGATGGGGTGGGTGTGTGAGAGATGGGGTGGGTGTGTGAGAGATGGGGTGCGTGTGTGTGTGTGAGAGAGATGGGGTGCGTGTGTGTGTGAGAGACAGATGGGGTGCGTGTGCGTGTGTGTGAGAGAGATGGGGTGCTTGTGTGTGAGAGAGATGGGGTGTATGTGAGAGAGATGGGGTGTGTGTGAGAGAGATGGGGTGTGTGTGAGAGAGATGGGGTGTGTGTGAGAGAGATGGGGTGTGTGTGAGAGAGATGGGGTGTGTGTGAGAGAGATGGGGTGTATGTGAGAGAGATGGGGTGTGTGTATGAGAGAGATGGGGTGCGTGTGTTTGTGAGATGGGGTGTGTGTGAGAGAGATGGGGTGTGTGTGAGAGAGATGGGGTGTGTGTGAGAGAGATGGGGTTTGTGTGTGGGAGATGGGGTGGTTGTTTGAGAGAGAGATGGGGTGCGTGTGAGAGAGATGGGGTGCATGTGTGTGTGTGTGTGAGAGAGAGAGATGGGGTGTGTGTGTGAGAGAGATGGGGTGTGTGTGTGAGAGAGATGGGGTGTGTGTGTGTGAGAGATGGGGTGTGTGTGTGTGAGAGATGGGGTGTGTGTATGAGAGATGGGGTGTGTGTGTGAGAGATGGGGTTATGTGTGTGAGAGATGGAGTGAGTGTGTGAGAGATAGGGTGGGTGTGTGAGAGAGAGATGGGGTGGGTGTGTGAGAGAGAGATGGGGTGGGTGTGTGAGAGAGAGATGGGGTGCGTGGGTGTGTGTGTGAGAGAGATGGGGTGCGTGGGTGTGTGTGAGAGAGATGGGGTGCGTGTGTGTGTGAGAGAGATGGTGTGCGTGTGTGTGTATGAGAGAGATGGGGTCCGTGTGTGTGTGAGAGAGATGGGCTGTGTGTGTGTGAGAGAGCGTGATGGGGTGTGTTTGTGAGAGAGCGTGATGGGGTGTGTGGGTGTGAGAGAGATGTGTGTGTGTGTGAGAGATGGGGTGTGTGTGTGAGAGATGGGGTGTGTGCGTGAGAGATGGGGTGGGTGTGTGAGAGATGGGGTGCGTGTGTTTGTGAGAGAGAGATGGGGTGCGTGTGTGTGTGTGAGAGAGATGGGCTGCGTGTGTGTGTGAGAGACAGATGGGGTGCGTGTGCGTGTGTGTGAGAGAGATGGGGTGCGTGTGCGTGTGTGTGAGAGAGATGGGGTGCGTGTGTGTGAGAGAGATGGGGTGTGTATGTGAGAGAGAGATGGGGTGCTTGTGTGTGAGAGAGATGGGGTGCACTTGTGTGAGAGAGAGATGGGGTGTGTGTGAGAGAGATGGGGTGTGTGTGAGAGAGATGGGGTGTGTGTGAGAGAGATGGGGTGTGTGTGAGAGACAGATGGGGTGTGTGTATGAGAGAGATGGGGTGTGTGTATGAGAGAGATGGGGTGTGTGTATGAGAGAGATGGGGTGCGTGTGTTTGAGAGATGGGGTGTGTGTGAGAGAGATGGGGTGTGTGTGAGAGAGATGGGGTGTGTGTGAGAGAGATGGGGTGTGTGTGAGAGAGATGGGGTTTGTGTGTGGGAGATGGGGTGGTTGTTTGAGAGAGAGATGGGGTGCGTGTGAGAGAGATGGGGTGCGTGTGCGTGAGAGAGATGGGATGTGTGTGTGAGAGAGAGATGGGGTGCATGTGTGTGTGTGTGTGAGAGAGAGAGATGGGGTGTGTGTGTGAGAGAGATGGGGTGTGTGTGTGTGTGAGAGATGGGGTGTGTGTGTGAGAGATGGGGTGTGTGTGAGAGAGATGGGGTGCACTTGTGTGAGAGATGGAGTGAGTGTGTGAGAGATGGGGTGGGTGTGTGAGTGAGAGATGGGGTGGATGTGTGAGAGAGAGATGGGGTGGGTGTGTGAGAGAGAGATGGGGTGCGTGGGTGTGTGAGAGAGAGATGGGGTGCGTGTGTGTGTGAGAGAGATGGGGTGCGTGTGTGTGTGAGAGAGATGGGGTGCGTGTATGTGTGTGTGAGAGAGATGTGTGTGTGCATGAGAGAGATGGGGTGTGTGTATGAGAGAGATGGGGTGTGTGTGAGAGAGATGGGGTGTGTGTGAGAGAGATGGGGTGTGTGTGAGAGAGATGGGGTGTGTGTGAGAGAGATGGGGTTTGTGTGTGGGGGATTGGGTGGTTGTTTGAGAGAGAGATGGGGTGCGTGTGAGAGAGATGGGGTGCATGTGCGTGAGAGAGATGGGATGTGTGTGTGAGAGAGAGATGGGGTGCATGTGTGTGTGTGTGTGAGAGAGAGAGATGGGGTGGGTGTGTGAGAGAGAGATGGGGTGGGTGTGTGAGAGAGAGATGGGGTGGGTGTGTGAGAGAGAGATGGGGTGCGTGGGTGTGTGAGAGAGAGATGGGGTGCGTGGGTGTGTGAGAGAGAGATGGGGTGCGTGGGTGTGTGTGAGAGAGATGGGGTGCGTGTGTGTGAGAGAGATGGGGTGCGTGTGTGAGAGAGAGATGGGGTGGGTGTGTGTGAGAGAGATGGGGTGTGTGTGAGTGAGTGAGTGAGATGGGGTGTGTGTGAGTGAGTGAGATGGGGTGTGTGTGAGTGAGTGAGTGAGATGGGGTGTGTGTGAGTGAGTGAGATGGGGTGTGTGTGAGTGAGTGAGTGAGATGGGGTGTGTGTGAGTGAGTGAGATGGGGTGTGTGTGAGTGAGTGAGTGAGATGGGGTGTGCGTGTGTGAGTGAGTGAGATGGGGTGTGTGTGAGTGAGTGAGTGAGATGGGGTGTGTGTGAGTGAGTGAGATGGGGTGTGTGTGAGTGAGTGAGTGAGATGGGGTGTGCGTGTGTGAGTGAGTGAGATGGGGTGTGTTTGAGTGAGTGAGTGAGATGGGGTGTGTGTGTGAGTGAGTGAGATGGGGTGTGTTTGTGAGTGAGTGAGATGGGGTGTGTGTGTGTGAGTGAGTGAGTGAGATGGGGTGTGTCCGAGTGAGTGAGTGAGATGGGGTGCATTTGAATGAGTGAGTGAGATGGGGTGCGTGTGAGTGAGTGAGAGAAATGGGGTTCATGTGTGTGTGTGTGTGAGAGAGATGGGGTCCATGTGTGTGTGAGAGAGATGGGGTGCGTGTGTGTGAGATAGAGATGGTCTGTGTGTGTGTGTGAGAGAGAGAGAGATGGGGTGTGTGTGTGTGAGAGATATGGGGTGTGTGTGTGTGAGAGAGATGGGGTGTGTGTGTGTGAGAGAGATGGGGTGTGTGTGTGAGAGAGAGATGGGGTGCGTGTGTTTGTGAGAGAGAGCTGGGGTGAGTGTGTGTGTGTGAGAGAGCTGGGGTGAGTGTGTGTGTGTGAGAGAGATGGGGTGTGTGTGTGTGTGTGAGAGAGATGGGGTGCGTGTGTGTGTGAGAGAGATGGTCTGTGTGTGTGTGTGAGAGAGAGAGAGATGGGGTGCGTGTGTGTGTGAGAGAGATGGTCTGTGTGCGGGTGTGTGTGAGAGAGATGGGGTGTGTGTGAGAGACAGATGGGGGGTGTGTGTGAGAGACAGATGGGTGTGTGTGAGAGACAGATGGGTGTGTGTGAGAGACAGATTGGGTGTGTGTATGAGAGAGATGGGGTGCGTGTGTTTGAGAGATGGGGTGTGTGTTTGAGAGATGGGGTGTGTGTTTGAGAGATGGGGTGTGTGAGAGAGAGATGGGGTGCGTGTGTTTGTGAGAGAGAGATGGGGTGCGTGTGTTTGTGAGAGAGATGGGGTGCGTGTGTGTGAGAGCGATGGGGTGCGTGTGTGTGAGAGCGATGGGGTGCGTGTGTGTGAGAGCGATGGGGTGCGTGTGTGTGAGAGCGATGGGGTGCGTGTGTGTGAGAGCGATGGGGTGTGTGTGTGTGAGAGAGATGGGGTGCGTGTGTGTGAGAGCGATGGGGTGCGTGTGTGTGAGAGCGATGGGGTGCGTGTGTGTGAGAGCGATGGGGTGCGTGTGTGTGAGAGCGATGGGGTGCGTGTGTGTGAGAGCGATGGGGTGCGTGTGTGTGAGAGCGATGGGGTGCGTGTGTGTGAGAGCGATGGGGTGCGTGTGTGTGAGAGCGATGGGGTGCGTGTGTGTGAGAGCGATGGGGTGCGTGTGTGTGAGAGCGATGGGGTGCGTGTGTGTGAGAGCGATGGGGTGCGTGTGTGTGAGAGCGATGGGGTGCGTGTGTGTGAGAGCGATGGGGTGCGTGTGTGTGAGAGCGATGGGGTGCGTGTGTGTGAGAGCGATGGGGTGCGTGTGTGTGAGAGCGATGGGGTGCGTGTGTGTGAGAGCGATGGGGTGCGTGTGTGTGAGAGCGATGGGGTGCGTGTGTGTGAGAGCGATGGGGTGCACGTGTGTGAGAGAGATGGGGTGCATGTGTGTCTGTGAGAGAGATGTGGTGCGTGTGCGTGTGTGAGAGAGATGGGGTGCGTGTGTGTGAGAGAGATGGGGTGTGTGTGTGAGAGAGAGATGGGGTGCACGTGTGTGAGAGAGATGGGGTGCGTGTGTGTGAGAGAGAGAGATCGGGTGTGTGTGAGAGACAGATGGGGTGTGTGTGAGAGAGATAGCGTTTGTATGTGGGAGATGGGGTGGTTGTTTGAGAGAGAGATGGGGTGCGTGTGTGTCTGTGAGAGAGATGTGGTGCGTGTGCGTGTGTGAGAGAGATGGGGTGCGTGTGTGTGAGAGAGATGGGGTGTGTGTGTGAGAGAGAGATGGGGTGCACGTGTGTGAGAGAGAGATGGGGTGCACGTGTGTGAGAGAGATGGGGTGCGTGTGTGTGAGAGAGATGGGGTGCGTGTGTGTGAGAGAGAGCGATCGGGTGTGTGTGAGTGAGATGGGGTGTGTGTGAGAGACAGATGGGGTGTGTGTGTTTGAGAGATGGGGTGTGTGTGTGTGTGAGAGATGGGGTGTGTGTGTGTGAGAGATGGGGTGTGTGTGTGTGTGAGAGATGGGGTGTGTGTGTGTGAGAGATGGGGTGTGTGTGTGTGAGAGATGGGGTGTGTGTGTGAGAGAGATAGAGAGATGGGGTGGGTGTGTGTGTGAGAGAGACAGATGGGGTGTGTGTGTGTGTGAGAGAGAGAGAGATCGGGGGTGTGTGTGTGTGAGAGAGAGAGATGGGGTTTGTGTGTGAGAGAGAGAGATGGGGTGTGTGTGTGTGAGAGAGAGAGAGATGGGGTGTGTGTGTGTGAGAGAGAGAGAGATGGGGTGTGTGTGTGTGAGAGAGAGAGAGATGGGGTGTGTGTGTGTGAGAGAGAGAGAGATGGGGTGTGTGTGTGTGAGAGAGAGAGAGATGGGGTGTGTGTGTGAGAGAGAGAGAGAGATGGGGTGGGTGTGTGTGTGAGAGAGACAGATGGGGTGTGTGTGTGTGTGAGAGAGAGAGAGATCGGGGGTGTGTGTGTGTGAGAGAGAGAGATGGGGTGTGTGTGTGAGAGAGAGAGATGGGGTGTGTGTGTGAGAGAGAGAGATGGGGTGTGTGTGTGTGAGAGAGAGAGAGATGGGGTGTGTGTGTGTGTGAGAGAGAGAGAGAGATGGGGTGTGTGTGTGAGAGAGAGAGAGAGATGGGGTGTGTGTGTGTGTGAGAGAGAGAGATGGGGTGTGTGTGTGTGTGAGAGAGAGAGAGATGGGGTGTGTGTGTGTGTGAGAGAGAGAGAGATGGGGTGTGTGTGAGAGAGAGAGAGATGGGGTGTGTGTGTGTGAGAGAGAGAGAGATGGGGTGTGTGTGTGAGAGAGAGAGATGGGGTGTGTGTGTGTGAGAGAGAGAGAGATGGGGTGTGTGTGTGTGAGAGAGAGAGAGATGGGGTGTGTGTGTGAGAGAGAGAGAGAGATGGGGTGTGTGTGTGTGTGAGAGAGAGAGATGGGGTGTGTGTGTGTGTGAGAGAGAGAGAGATGGGGTGTGTGTGTGTGTGAGAGAGAGAGAGATGGGGTGTGTGTGAGAGAGAGAGAGATGGGGTGTGTGTGTGTGAGAGAGAGAGAGATGGGGTGTGTGTGTGTGAGAGAGAGAGATGGGTGTGTGTGTGTGTGTGAGAGAGATGGGTGTGTGTGTGTGTGTGAGATAGATGGGCTGTGTGTGTGTGTGTGTGAGATAGATGGGGTGTGTGTGTGTGTGAGATAGATGGGGTGTGTGTGTGTGTGAGATAGATGGTGTGTGTGTGTGTGAGAGAGATGGGGTGTGTGTGTGTGAGAGAGATGGGGTGCGTGTGTGTGTGTGTGAGAGAGATGGGGTGCGTGTGTGTGTGTGTGTGTGTGTGTGAGAGAGATGGGGTGCATGTGCATGTGTATGAGAGAGATGGGGTGTGTGTGAGTGGGTGAGATGGGGTGTGTGTGAGTGAGTGAGATGAGGTGTGTGTGTGTGAGTGAGTGAGATGAGGTGTGTGTGTGTGAGTGAGTGAGATGGAGTGTGTGTGAGTGAGTGAGTGAGATGGAGTGTGTGTGAGTGAGTGAGTGAGATGGGGTGTGTGTGAGTGAGTGAGTGAGATGGGGTGTGTGTGTGTGAGTGAAATGGGCTGTGTGTGAGAGTGAGTGAGATGGGGTGTGTGTGAGTGAGTGAGTGAGATGGGGAGTGTGTGAGTGAGCGAGTGAGATGGGGAGTGTGTGAGTGAGCGAGTGAGATGGGGAGTGTGTGAGTGAGTGAGTGAGATGGGGTTTGTGAGTGAGTGAGATGGGGTGTGTGAGTGAGTGAGATGGGGTGTGTGTGAGTGAGTGAGATGGGGTGTGTGAGTGAGTGAGATGGGGTGTGTGAGTGAGTGAGATGGGGAGTGTGTGAGTGAGTGAGTGAGATGGGGTGTGTGTGAGTGAGTGAGATGGGGTGTGTGTGAGTGAGTGAGATGGGGTGTGTGTGAGTGAGTGAGATGGGGTGTGAGTGAGTGAGTGAGATGGGGTGTGTGAGTGAGTGAGATGGGGTGTGAGTGAGTGAGATGGGGTGTGTGTGAGTGAGTGAGTGAGATGGGGTGTGTGTGTGAGTGAGATGGGGTGTGTGTGTGAGTGAGATGGGGTGTGTGTGTGAGTGAGATGGGGTGTGTGTGTGAGATGGGGTGTGTGTGAGTGAGTGAGTGAGATGGGGTGTGTGTGAGTGAGTGAGATGGGGTGTGTGTGAGTGAGTGAGTGAGATGGGGTGTGAGTGAGTGAGTGAGATGGGGTGTGTGTGAGTGAGTGAGATGGGGTGTGTGTGAGTGAGTGAGTGAGATGGGGTGTGTGTGTGTGTGTGAGCAGGTGAGATGGGGTCCGTGTGTGTGTGAGTGAGATGGGGTCCGTGTGTGTGTGAGCGAGTGAGATGGGGTCCGTGTGTGTGTGAGCGAGTGAGATGGGGTCCGTGTGTGTGTGAGTGAGATGGGGTCCGTGTGTGTGTGAGAGAGATACCCCAAGGTCGTCTCTGAAAGACCTCATTTGGAAGCTGTCTGTCTCTCTCACACCCCATCTCACTCACTCACGCACATGCACCCCATCTCTCTCTCTCTCACACACACACGGACCCCATCTCACTCGCTCACACACAAACCCCATCTCACTCGCTCAGACACACACCCCATCTCACTCGCTCACACACACACACACCCCATCTCACCTGCTCACACACACACACACACCCCATCTCACTCACTCACACACACACCGCATCTCACTCACTCACACACACCCCACTCCCCATCTCTCACACACACAAACCCCATCTCTCAAACACACACACCCCATCTGTCTCTCACACACACCCCATCTCACTCACACACACCCGATCGCTCTCTCTCACACATACGCACCCCATCTCTCTCACACACGTGCACCCCATCTCTCTCTCACACACACGCACCCCATCTCTCTCACACACGCACATGCACCATATCGCTCTCACAGACACACACGCACCCCATCTCTCTCTCAAACAACCACCCCATCTCCCACACACAAACCCTATCTCTCACACACAAACCCTATCTCTCACACACACACCCCATCTCTCACACGCACACACCCCATCTCTCTCACACACACCCCATCTCTCACACGCACACACCCCATCTCTCACACACACACACCCCATCTGTGTCTCACACACACCCGATCTCTCTCACACACACCCGATCTCTCTCTCTCACACAGATGCACCCCATCTCCCTCACACACACGCACCCCATCTCTCTCACACACATGCACCCCATCTCTCTCACACAAGTGCACCCCATCTCTCTCACACACGTGCACCCCATCTCTCTCACACACGTGCACCCCATCTCTCTCACACACACGCACCCCATCTCTCTCACACACACACACACACACACCCCATCACTCTCTCTCTCACACACACACACCCCATCTCTCTCTCTCTCACACACACACACCCCATCTCTCTCTCTCTCACACACATACACCCCATCACTCTCTCTCTCACACACACACCCCATCTCTCTCTCACACATACACACGCACCCCATCTCACTCACACACATGCACCCCATCTCTCTCACACACATGCACCCCATCTCCCTCACACACACACGGACCCCATCTCACTCACACACACACGGACCCCATCTCACTCACACACACACGCACCCCATCTCTCTCACACACAAGCACACATACCCCATGTCTCTCACACATACACACGCACCCCATCTCTCTCACACATACACACGCACCCCATCTCACTCACACACATGCACCCCATCTCTCTCACACACATGCACCCCATCTCACTCACACACACACGGACCCCATCTCACTCGCTCACACACAAACCCCATCTCACTCGCTCAGACACACACCCCATCTCACTCGCTCACACACACACACCCCATCTCACCTGCTCACACACACACACACACCCCATCTCACTCACTCACACACACACCCCATCTCACTCACTCACTCACACACACCCCATCTCACTCACTCACACACACACCCC
Source organism: Chiloscyllium plagiosum (assembly GCF_037043375.1). NCBI lineage: Eukaryota > Metazoa > Chordata > Chondrichthyes > Orectolobiformes > Hemiscylliidae > Chiloscyllium > Chiloscyllium plagiosum. Next base: position 143,027,085 of record NW_028270142.1, read on the forward strand.
ATCTCACTCACTCACTCACACACACCCCATCTCACTCACTCACCCACACACACCCCATCTCACTCACTCACTCACACACACCCCAGCTCACTCACTCACTCACACCCCATCTCACTCACTCACACACACCCCATCTCACTCACTCACACACACCCCATCTCACTCACTCACACACACCCCATCACACTCACTCACACACACCCCATCTCACTCACTCACTCACACACACTCCATCTCTCTCACTCACTCACACACACACACCCATCTCACTCACTCACTCACACACACACACCCCATCTCACTCGCTCACTCACACACACACACCCCATCTCACTCGCTCACACACACACACCCCATCTCACTCGCTCACACGCACACACCCCATCTCACTCACTCACTCACACACACCCCATCTCACTCGCTCACACACGCACACCCCATCTCACTCGCTCACACACGCACACCCCATCTCACTCGCTCACACACACACACCCCATCTCACTCGCTCACACACACACACCCCATCTCACTCGCTCACACACACACACCCCATCTCACTCACTCACTCACACACCCCATCTCACTCACTCACTCACACACACCCCATCTCATTCGCTCACACACACACCCCATTTCACTCGCTCACACACACACCCCATCTCACTCGCTCACACACACACACCCCATCTCACTCGCTCACACACACACACCCCATCTCACTCGCTCACACACACACACCCCATCTCACTCGCTCACACACACACACCCCATCTCACTCACTCACTCACACACCCCATTTCACTCGCTCACACACACACCCCATTTCACTCGCTCACACACACACCCCATCTCACTCGCTCACACACACACACCCCATCTCACTCGCTCACACACACACACCTCATCTCACTCCCTCACACACACACCCCATCTCTCTCACACACACACGCACCCCATCTCACTCACACACACACGGACCCCATCTCACTCGCTCACACACAAACCCCATCTCACTCGCTCACTCACACCCCATCTCACTCACTCACTCACACCCCATCTCACTCACTCACACCCCATCTCACTCACTCGCTCACACCCCATCTCACTCACTCACACACACCCCATCTCACTCACTCACTCACACCCCATCTCACTCACTCACACACACCCCATCTCACTCACTCACTCACACCCCATCTCACTCACTCACTCACACACACCCCATCTCACTCACTCACACACCCCATCTCACTCACTCACACACACCCCATCTCACTCACTCACACACACCTCATCTCACTCACTCACTCACACCCCATCTCACTCACTCACTCACACACACCCCATCTCACTCACTCACTCACACACTCCCCATCTCACTCACTCACTCACACACACCCCATCTCACTCACTCTCACACACACCCCATTTCACTCACTCACACACACACACCCCATCTCACTCACTCACTCACACACACCCCATCTCACTCACTCACACACACACCTCATCTCACTCACTCACACCACGTGTGATGCGTGTGGTGCGTGTGCGTGTGTGAGAGAGATGGGGTGCGTGTGTGAGTGAGATGGGGTGCGTGTGTATGTGTGAGAGAGAGATGGGGTGTGTGTGTGTGAGAGAGAGAGATGGGGTGTGTGTGTGTGAGAGAGAGAGAGATGGGGTGTGTGTGTGTGAGAGAGAGAGAGATGGGGTGTGTGTGTGTGAGAGAGAGAGAGATGGGGTGTGTGTGTGTGTGAGAGAGAGAGAGATGGGGTGTGTGTGTGTGAGAGAGAGAGTGATGGGGTGTGTGTGTGTGTGTGTGTGTGTGTGAGAGAGATGGGGTGCGTGTGTGTGAGAGAGATGGGGTGCGTGTGTGTGAGAGAGATGGGGTGCACGTGTGTGAGAGAGATGGGGTGCACGTGTGTGAGAGAGATGGGGTGCACTTGTGTGAGAGAGATGGGGTGTACTTGTGTGAGAGAGATGGGGTGCATGTGTGTGAGAGAGAGAGATCGGGTGTGTGTGAGAGAGATCGGGTGTGTGTGAGACACAGATGGGGTGTGTGCGTGTGAGAGATGGGGTGTGTGCGTGTGAGAGATGGGGTGTGTGCGTGTGAGAGATGGGGTGTGTGTGAGAGAGATGGGGTGTGTGTGAGAGAGAGATGGGGTGCGTGTGTGTCTGTCAGAGAGATGTGGTGCGTGTGCGTGTGTGAGAGAGATGGGGTGCGTGTGTGTGAGAGAGATGGGGTGTGTATATGAGAGAGAGATGGGGTGTGTGTGTGAGAGAGAGATGGGGTGCACGTGTGTGAGAGAGATGGGGTGCGTGTGTGTGAGAGAGAGCGATCGGGTGTGTGTGAGTGAGATGGGGTGTGTGTGAGAGACAGATGGGGTGTGTGTGTTTGAGAGATGGGTTTTGTGTGTGTGAGAGATGGGGTGTGTGTGTGTGAGAGATGGGGTGTGTGTGTGTGAGAGATGGGGTGTGTGTGTGTGAGAGAGAGAGAGATGGGGTGTGTGTGTGAGAGAGAGAGAGAGATCGGGGGTGTGTGTGTGTGAGAGAGAGATGGGGTGTGTGTGTGTGTGAGAGAGAGAGAGATGGGGTGTGTGTGTGTGTGAGAGAGAGAGATGGGGTGTGTGTGTGTGAGAGAGAGAGAGATGGGGTGTGTGTGTGTGTGAGAGAGAGAGAGAGATGGGGTGTGTGTGTGTGAGAGAGAGAGAGATGGGGTGTGTGTGTGTGAGAGAGAGAGAGATGGGGTGTGTGTGTGTGAGAGAGAGAGAGATGGGGAGCGTATGTGTCTGTGAGAGAGATGTGGTGCGTGTGCGTGTGTGAGAGAGATGGGGTGCGTGAGTGTGAGAGAGATGGGGTGTGTGTGTGAGAGAGAGATGGGGTGCACGTGTGTGAGAGAGATGGGGTGCGTGTGTGTGAGAGAGAGCGATCGGGTGTGTGTGAGTGAGATGGGGTGTGTTGAGAGACAGATGGGGTGTGTGTGTTTGAGAGATGGGGTGTGTGTGTGTGTGAGAGATTGGGTGTGTGTGTGTGATAGATGGGGTGTGTGTGTGTGAGAGATGGGGTGTGTGTGTGAGAGAGAGAGAGATGGGGTGGGTGTGTGTGTGAGAGAGAGAGATGGGGTGTGTGTGTGTGTGTGAGAGAGAGAGAGAGATGGGGTGTGTGTGTGTGAGAGAGAGAGAGATGGGGTGTGTGTGTGTGAGAGAGAGAGAGATGGGGTGTGTGTGTGTGTGAGAGAGAGAGAGATGGGGTGTGTGTGTGTGAGAGAGAGAGAGATGGGGTGTGTGTGTGTGAGAGAGAGAGAGATGGGGTGTGTGTGTGTGTGAGAGAGAGAGATGGGGTGTGTGTGTGTGAGAGAGAGAGAGATGGGGTGTGTGTGTGTGTGAGAGAGAGAGAGAGATGGGGTGTGTGTGTGTGAGAGAGAGAGATGGGGTGTGTGTGTGTGAGAGAGAGAGATGGTGTGTGTGTGTGTAAGAGAGAGAGAGATGGGTGTGTGTGTGTGTGTGAGAGAGATGGGTGTGTGTGTGTGAGAGAGATGGGCTGTGTGTGTGTGTGTGTGTGAGAGAGATGGGGTGTGTGTGTGTGAGATACATGGGGTGTGTGTGTGTGTGAGATAGATGGTGTGTGTGTGAGAGAGATTGGGTGCGTGTGTGTGTGAGAGAGATGGGGTGCGTGTGTGTGTGTGTGAGAGAGATGGGGTGTGTGTGTGTGTGTGAGAGAGATGGGGTGCGTGTGTGTGTGTGTGTGAGAGAGATGGGGTGCATGTGCATGTGTGTGAGAGAGATGGGGTGTGTGTGAGTGGGTGAGATGGGGTGTGTGTGAGTGGGTGAGATGGGGTGTGTGTGAGTGGGTGAGATGGGGTGTGTGTGAGTGAGTGAGATGAGGTGTGTGTGTGTGTGTGAGTGAGTGAGATGGGGTGTGTGTGTGTGAGTGAGTGAAATGGGTGTGTGTGAGAGTGAGTGAGATGGGGTGTGTGTGAGAGTGAGTGAGATGGGGAGTGTGTGAGTGAGTGACTGAGATGGGGAGTGTGTGAATGAGTGAGTGAGATGGGGTGTGTGAGTGAGTGAGATGGGGTGTGTGAGTGAGTGAGATGGGGTGTGTGAGTGAGTGAGATGGGGTGTGTGTGAGTGAGTGAGTGAGATGGGGTGTGTGAGTGAGTGAAATGGGGTGTGTGTGTGAGCGAATGAGATGGGGTTTGTGTGTGAGCGAGTGAGATGGGGTGCGTGTGTGTGAGAGAGATGGGGTGTGTGTGTGTGAGAGAGATGGGGTGTGTGTGTGAGGGAGTGAGATGGGGTGTGTGTGTGAGTGAGTGAGATGGGGTGTGTGTGTGAGTGAGTGAGATGGGGTGTGTGTGAGTGAGTGAGTGAGATGGGGTGTGTGTGAGTGAGTGAGTGAGATGGGGTGTGTGTGAGTGAGTGAGTGAGATGGGGTGTGTGTGAGTGAGTGAGTGAGATGGGGAGTGTGTGAGTGAGTGAGTGAGATGGGGTGAGTGAGTGAGTGAGATGGGGTGTGTGAGTGAGAGAGATGGGGTGTGTGTGAGTGAGTGAGTGAGATGGGGTGTGAGTGAGTGAGTGAGATGGGGTGTGTGAGTGAGTGAGATGGGGTGTGTGAGTGAGTGAGATGGGGTGTGTGTGAGTGAGTGAGTGAGATGGGGTGTGTGTGAGTGAGTGAGTGAGATGGGGTGTGAGTGAGTGAGTGAGTTGGGGTGTGAGTGAGTGAGTGAGATGGGGTGTATGTGAGTGAGTGAGATGGGGTGTGAGTGAGTGAGATGGGGTGTGAGTGAGTGAGTGAGATGGGGTGTGTGTGAGTGAGTGAGTGAGATGAGGTGTGTGTGTGAGTGAGTGAGATGGGGTGTGTGTGTGTGAGTGAGTGAGATGAGGTGTGTGTGTGAGTGAGTGAGATGGGGTGTGTGTGTGTGAGCGAGTGAAATGGTGTGTGTGTGTGAGCGAGTGAGATGGGGTGTGTGTGAGTGAGTGAGTTGGGGTGTGAGTGAGTGAGTGAGATGGGGTGTGTGTGAGTGAGATGGGGTGTGAGTGAGTGAGTGAGATGGGGTGTGTGTGAGTGAGTGAGTGAGATGAGGTGTGTGTGTGAGTGAGTGAGATGGGGTGTGTGTGTGTGAGTGAGTGAGATGAGGTGTGTGTGTGAGTGAGTGAGATGGGGTGTGTGTGTGTGAGCGAGTGAAATGGTGTGTGTGTGTGAGCGAGTGAGATGGGGTGTGTGTGAGTGAGTGAGTTGGGGTGTGAGTGAGTGAGTGAGATGGGGTGTGTGTGAGTGAGTGAGATGGGGTGTGAGTGAGTGAGATGGGGTGTGAGTGAGTGAGTGAGATGGGGTGTGTGTGAGCGAGTGAGATGGGGTGTGTGTGTGTGAGCGAGTGAGATGGGGTGTGTGTGTGTGAGCGAGTGAGATGGGGTGTGTGTGTGTGAGCGAGTGAGATGGGGTGTGTGTGTGTGAGCGAGTGAGATAGGGTGTGTGTGTGAGTGAGTGAGTGAGATGGGGTGTGTGTGAGTGAGTGAGTGAGATGGGGTGTGTGTGAGTGAGTGAGTGAGATGGGGTGTGTGTGAGTGAGTGAGTGAGATGGGGTGTGTGTGAGTGAGTGAGATGGGGTGTGTGTGAGTGAGTGAGATGGGGTGTGTGTGAGTGAGTGAGATGGGGTGTGTGTGAGTGAGTGAGTGAGATGGGGTGTGTGTGAGTGAGTGAGTGAGATGGGGTGTGAGTGAGTGAGTGAGATGGGGTGTGAGTGAGTGAGTGAGATGGGGTGTGTGTGAGTGAGTGAGATGGGGTGTGTGTGAGTGAGTGAGATGGGGTGTGAGTGAGTGAGATGGGGTGTGAGTGAGTGAGTGAGATGGGGTGTGTGTGAGTGAGTGAGATGAGGTGTCTGTGTGTGAGTGAGCAGGTGAGATGGGGTGTGTGTGTGTGCGCGAGTGAGATGGGGTGTGTGTGAGCGAGTGAGATGGGGTGTGTGTGTGTGTGAGTGAGTGAGTGAGATGGGGTGTGTGTGAGTGAGTGAGTGAGATGGGGTGTGAGTGAGTGAGTGAGATGGGGTGTGAGTGAGTGAGTGAGATGGGGTGTGTGTGAGTGAGTGAGATGGGGTGTGAGTGAGTGAGATGGGGTGTGAGTGAGTGAGTGAGATGGGGTGTGTGTGAGTGAGTGTGATGAGGTGTGTGTGTGTGAGTGAGCAGGTGAGATGGGGTGTGTGTGTGTGCGTGAGTGAGATGGGGTGTGTGTGTGTGAGCGAGTGAGATGGGGTGTGTGTGTGAGCGAGTGAGATGGGGAGTGTGTGAGTGAGTGAGTGAGATGGGGAGTGTGTGTGTGAGTGAGTGAGATGGGGTGTGAGTGAGTGAGTGAGATGGGGTGTGTGTGAGTGAGTGAGTGAGATGGGGAGTGTGTGAGTGAGTGAGTGAGATGGGGAGTGTGTGTGTGAGTGAGTGAGATGGGGTGTGAGTGAGTGAGTGAGATGGGGTGTGTGTGAGTGAGTGAGTGAGATGGGGTGTGTGTGTGAGTGAGTGAGATGGGGTGTATGTGTGTGAGTGAGCAGGTGAGATGGGGTGTGTGTGTGTGCGCGAGTGAGATGGGGTGTGTGTGTGTGAGCGAGTGAGATGGGGTGTGTGTGAGCGAGTGAGATGGGGTGTGTGTGAGCGAGTGAGATGGGGTGTGTGTGAGCGAGTGAGATGGGGTGTGTGTGAGCGAGTGAGATGGGGTGTGTGTGTGTGTGAGTGAGTGAGTGAGATGGGGTGTGTGTGAGTGAGTGAGTGAGATGGGGTGTGAGTGAGTGAGTGAGATGGGGTGTGTGTGAGTGAGTGAGATGGGGTGTGAGTGAGTGAGATGGGGTGTGAGTGAGTGAGATGAGGTGTGAGTGAGTGAGATGGGGTGTGTGTGAGTGAGTGAGTGAGATGGGGTGTGTGTGAGTGAGCAGGTGAGATGGGGTGTGTGTGTGTGCGCGAGTGAGATGGGGTGTGTGTGTGTGAGCGAGTGAGATGGGGTGTGTGTGTGAGCGAGTGAGATGGGGAGTGTGTGAGTGAGTGAGTGAGATGGGGAGTGTGTGTGTGAGTGAGTGAGATGGGGTGTGAGTGAGTGAGTGAGATGGGGTGTGTGTGAGTGAGTGAGTGAGATGGGGTGTGTGTGAGTGAGTGGGTGAGATGGGGTGTGTGTGTGAGTGAGTGAGATGGGGTGTATGTGTGTGAGTGAGCAGGTGAGATGGGGTGTGTGTGTGTGAGCGAGTGAGATGGGGTGTGTGTCTGAGCGAGTGAGATGGGGTGTGTGTGTGTGAGCGAGTGAGATGGGGTGTGTGTGTGTGAGCGAGTGAGATGGGGTGTGTGTGTGTGAGCGAGTGAGATGGGGTGTGTGTGTGTGAGCGAGTGAGATAGGGTGTGTGTGTGAGTGAGTGAGTGAGATGGGGTGTGTGTGAGTGAGTGAGTGAGATGGGGTGTGTGTGAGTGAGTGAGTGAGATGGGGTGTGTGTGAGTGAGTGAGTGAGATGGGGTGTGTGTGAGTGAGTGAGATGGTGTGTGTGTGAGTGAGTGAGATGGGGTGTGTGTGAGTGTGTGAGTGAGATGGGGTGTGAGTGAGTGAGTGAGATGGGGTGTGAGTGAGTGAGATGGGGTGTGTGTGAGTGAGTGAGATGGGGTGTGAGTGAGTGAGATGGGGTGTGAGTGAGTGATTGAGATGGGGTGTGTGTGAGTGAGTGAGATGGGGTGTGTGTGAGTGAGTGAGATGAGGTGTGTGTGTGTGAGTGAGCAGGTGAGATGGGGTGTGTGTGTGTGCGCGAGTGAGATGGGGTGTGTGTGAGCGAGTGAGATGGGGTGTGTGTGAGTGAGTGAGATGGGGTGTGAGTGAGTGAGTGAGATGGGGTGTGAGTGAGTGAGTGAGATGGGGTGTGTGTGAGTGAGTGAGATGTGGTGTGTGTGAGTGAGTGAGTGAGATGGGGTGTGTGTGAGTGAGTGAGTGAGATGGGGTGTGAGTGAGTGAGTGAGATGGGGTGTGTGTGAGTGAGTGAGTGAGATGGGGTGTGAGTGAGTGAGTGAGATGGGGTGTGAGTGAGTGAGTGAGATGGGGTGTGTGTGAGTGAGTGAGTGAGATGGGGTGTGAGTGAGTGAGTGAGATGGGGTGTGAGTGAGTGAGTGAGATGGGGTGTGTGTGTGTGAGTGAGATAGATGGGGTGTGTGTGTGTGTGAGATAGATGGTGTGTGTGTGTGAGAGAGATGGGGTGCGTGTCTGTGTGTGTGAGAGAGATGGGGTGCATGTGTGTGTGTGTGTGAGAGAGATGGGGTGCGTGTGTGTGTGTGTGAGAGAGAGATGGGGTGCGTGTGTGTGTGTGTGAGAGAGATGGGGTGTGTGTGAGTGGGTGAGATGGGGTGTGTGTGTGTGTGTGAGTGAGTGAGATGGAGTGTGTGGGAGTGAGTGAGTGAGATGGGGTGTGAGTGAGTGAGTGAGATGGGGTGTGTGTGAGTGAGTGAGATGGGGTGCGTGTGTGAGTGAGTGAGTGAGATGGGGTGTGAGTGAGTGAGTGAGATGGGGTGTGAGTGAGTGAGTGAGATGGGGTGTGTGTGAGTGAGTGAGTGAGATGGGGTGTGAGTGAGTGAGTGAGATGGGGTGTGAGTGAGTGAGTGAGATGGGGTGTGTGTGTGTGAGTGAGATAGATGGGGTGTGTGTGTGTGTGAGATAGATGGTGTGTGTGTGTGAGAGAGATGGGGTGCGTGTCTGTGTGTGTGAGAGAGATGGGGTGCATGTGTGTGTGTGTGAGAGAGATGGGGTGCGTGTGTGTGTGTGTGAGAGAGATGGGGTGCGTGTGTGTGTGTGTGAGAGAGATGGGGTGTGTGTGAGTGGGTGAGATGGGGTGTGTGTGTGTGTGTGAGTGAGTGAGATGGAGTGTGTGGGAGTGAGTGAGTGAGATGGGGTGTGAGTGAGTGAGTGAGATGGGGTGTGTGTGAGTGAGTGAGATGGGGTGCGTGTGTGAGTGAGTGAGTGAGATGGGGTGTGTGTGAGTGAGTGAGTGAGATGGGGTGTGTGTGAGTGAGTGAGTGAAATGGGGTGTGTGTGTGAGCGAATGAGATGGGGTGTGTGTGTGAGTGAGTGAGATGGGGTGTGTGTGAGTGAGTGAGTGAGATGGGGTGTGAGTGAGTGAGTGAGATGGGGTGTGAGTGAGTGAGTGAGATGGGGTGTGTGTGAGTGAGTGAGTGAGATGGGGTGTGAGTGAGTGAGTGAGATGGGGTGTGAGTGAGTGAGTGAGATGGGGTGTGTGTGTGTGAGTGAGATAGATGGGGTGTGTGTGTGTGTGAGATAGATGGTGTGTGTGTGTGTGTGTGTGTGAGAGAGATGGTGTGTGTGTGTGTGTGTGTGTGAGAGAGATGGGGTGCGTGTCTGTGTGTGTGAGAGAGATGGGGTGCATGTGTGTGTGTGTGAGAGAGATGGGGTGCGTGTGTGTGTGTGTGAGAGAGATGGGGTGCGTGTGAGTGGGTGAGATGGGGTGTGTGTGTGTGTGTGAGTGAGTGAGATGGAGTGTGTGGGAGTGAGTGAGTGAGATGGGGTGTGTGTGAGTGAGGGAGTGTGTGGGAGTGAGTGAGTGAGATGGGGTGCGTGTGTGTGAGAGAGAGATGGGGTGCGTGTGTGTGTGTGAGAGAGATGGGGTGCGTGTGTGTGTGTGTGAGAGAGATGGGGTGTGTGTGAGTGGGTGAGATGGGGTGTGTGTGAGTGAGTGAGATGAGGTGTGTGTGTGTGTGAGTGAGTGAGATGGAGTGTGTGTGAGTGAGTGAGTGAGATGGGGTGTGAGTGAGTGAGTGAGATGGGGTGTGTGTGAGTGAGTGAGTGAGATGGGGTGTGTGTGAGTGAGTGAGTGAGATGGGGTGTGTGTGAGTGAGTGAGTGAGATGGGGAGTGTGTGAGTGAGTGAGTGAGATGGGGTGAGTGAGTGAGTGAGATGGGGTGTGTGAGTGAGAGAGATGGGGTGTGTGTGAGTGAGTGAGTGAGATGGGGTGTGAGTGAGTGAGTGAGATGGGGTGTGTGAGTGAGTGAGATGGGGTGTGTGAGTGAGTGAGATGGGGTGTGTGAGTGAGTGAGATGGGGTGTGTGTGAGTGGGTGAGATGGGGTGTGTGTGTGTGTGTGAGTGAGTGAGATGGAGTGTGTGGGAGTGAGTGAGTGAGATGGGGTGTGAGTGAGTGAGTGAGATGGGGTGTGTGTGAGTGAGTGAGATGGGGTGCGTGTGTGAGTGAGTGAGTGAGATGGGGTGTGTGTGAGTGAGTGAGTGAGATGGGGTGTGTGTGAGTGAGTGAGTGAAATGGGGTGTGTGTGTGAGCGAATGAGATGGGGTGTGTGTGTGAGTGAGTGAGATGGGGTGTGTGTGAGTGAGTGAGTGAGATGGGGTGTGAGTGAGTGAGTGAGATGGGGTGTGAGTGAGTGAGTGAGATGGGGTGTGTGTGAGTGAGTGAGTGAGATGGGGTGTGAGTGAGTGAGTGAGATGGGGTGTGAGTGAGTGAGTGAGATGGGGTGTGTGTGTGTGAGTGAGATAGATGGGGTGTGTGTGTGTGTGAGATAGATGGTGTGTGTGTGTGTGTGTGTGTGAGAGAGATGGGGTGCGTGTCTGTGTGTGTGAGAGAGATGGGGTGCATGTGTGTGTGTGTGTGAGAGAGATGGGGTGCGTGTGTGTGTGTGTGAGAGAGATGGGGTGCGTGTGTGTGTGTGTGAGAGAGATGGGGTGTGTGTGAGTGGGTGAGATGGGGTGTGTGTGTGTGTGTGAGTGAGTGAGATGGAGTGTGTGGGAGTGAGTGAGTGAGATGGGGTGTGTGTGAGTGAGGGAGTGTGTGGGAGTGAGTGAGTGAGATGGGGTGCGTGTGTGTGAGAGAGAGATGGGGTGCGTGTGTGTGTGTGAGAGAGATGGGGTGCGTGTGTGTATGTGTGAGAGAGATGGGGTGCGTGTGTGTGTGTGTGAGAGAGATGGGGTGTGTGTGAGTGGGTGAGATGGGGTGTGTGTGAGTGAGTGAGATGAGGTGTGTGTGTGTGTGAGTGAGTGAGATGGAGTGTGTGTGAGTGAGTGAGTGAGATGGGGTGTGAGTGAGTGAGTGAGATGGGGTGTGTGTGAGTGAGTGAGTGAGATGGGGTGTGTGTGAGTGAGTGAGTGAGATGGGGTGTGTGTGAGTGAGTGAGTGAGATGGGGTGAGTGAGTGAGTGAGATGGGGTGTGTGAGTGAGAGAGATGGGGTGTGTGTGAGTGAGTGAGTGAGATGGGGTGTGAGTGAGTGAGTGAGATGGGGTGTGTGAGTGAGTGAGATGGGGTGTGTGAGTGAGTGAGATGGGGTGTGTGAGTGAGTGAGATGGGGTGTGTGTGAGTGAGTGAGTTGGGGTGTGAGTGAGTGAGTGAGATGGGGTGTATGTGAGTGAGTGAGATGGGGTGTGAGTGAGTGAGATGGGGTGTGAGTGAGTGAGTGAGATGGGGTGTGTGTGAGTGAGTGAGTGAGATGAGGTGTGTGTGTGAGTGAGTGAGATGGGGTGTGTGTGTGTGAGTGAGTGAGATGAGGTGTGTGTGTGAGTGAGTGAGATGGGGTGTGTGTGTGTGAGCGAGTGAAATGGTGTGTGTGTGTGAGCGAGTGAGATGGGGTGTGTGTGAGTGAGTGAGTTGGGGTGTGAGTGAGTGAGTGAGATGGGGTGTGTGTGAGTGAGTGAGATGGGGTGTGAGTGAGTGAGATGGGGTGTGAGTGAGTGAGTGAGATGGGGTGTGTGTGAGTGAGTGAGATGGGGTGTGAGTGAGTGAGATGGTGTGTGAGTGAGTGAGTGAGATGGGGTGTGTGTGAGTGAGTGAGTGAGATGAGGTGTGTGTGTGAGTGAGTGAGATGGGGTGTGTGTGTGTGAGCGAGTGAAATGGTGTGTGTGTGTGAGCGAGTGAGATGGGGTGTGTGTGAGTGAGTGAGATGGGGTGTGAGTGAGTGAGTGAGATGGGGTGTGAGTGAGTGAGTGAGATGGGGTGTGTGTGAGTGAGTGAGATGGGGTGTGAGTGAGTGAGATGGGGTGTGAGTGAGTGAGTGAGATGGGGTGTGTGTGAGTGAGTGAGTGAAATGGGGTGTGTGTGTGAGCGAATGAGATGGGGTGTGTGTGTGAGTGAGTGAGATGGGGTGTGTGTGAGTGAGTGAGTGAGATGGGGTGTGTGTGAGTGAGTGAGTGAGATGGGGTGTGAGTGAGTGAGTGAGATGGGGTGTGAGTGAGTGAGTGAGATGGGGTGTGTGTGAGTGAGTGAGTGAGATGGGGTGTGAGTGAGTGAGTGAGATGGGGTGTGAGTGAGTGAGTGAGATGGGGTGTGTGTGTGTGAGTGAGATAGATGGGGTGTGTGTGTGTGTGAGATAGATGGTGTGTGTGTGTGTGTGTGTGAGAGAGATGGGGTGCGTGTCTGTGTGTGTGAGAGAGATGGGGTGCATGTGTGTGTGTGTGAGAGAGATGGGGTGCGTGTGTGTGTGTGTGAGAGAGATGGGGTGCGTGTGTGTGTGTGTGAGAGAGATGGGGTGTGTGTGAGTGGGTGAGATGGGGTGTGTGTGTGTGTGTGAGTGAGTGAGATGGAGTGTGTGGGAGTGAGTGAGTGAGATGGGGTGTGAGTGAGTGAGTGAGATGGGGTGTGTGTGAGTGAGTGAGATGGGGTGCGTGTGTGAGTGAGTGAGTGAGATGGGGTGTGTGTGAGTGAGTGAGTGAGATGGGGTGTGTGTGAGTGAGTGAGTGAAATGGGGTGTGTGTGTGAGCGAATGAGATGGGGTGTGTGTGTGAGTGAGTGAGATGGGGTGTGTGTGAGTGAGTGAGTGAGATGGGGTGTGAGTGAGTGAGTGAGATGGGGTGTGAGTGAGTGAGTGAGATGGGGTGTGTGTGAGTGAGTGAGTGAGATGGGGTGTGAGTGAGTGAGTGAGATGGGGTGTGAGTGAGTGAGTGAGATGGGGTGTGTGTGTGTGAGTGAGATAGATGGGGTGTGTGTGTGTGTGAGATAGATGGTGTGTGTGTGTGTGTGTGTGTGAGAGAGATGGGGTGCGTGTCTGTGTGTGTGAGAGAGATGGGGTGCATGTGTGTGTGTGTGAGAGAGATGGGGTGCGTGTGTGTGTGTGTGAGAGAGATGGGGTGCGTGTGTGTGTGTGTGAGAGAGATGGGGTGTGTGTGAGTGGGTGAGATGGGGTGTGTGTGTGTGTGTGAGTGAGTGAGATGGAGTGTGTGGGAGTGAGTGAGTGAGATGGGGTGTGTGTGAGTGAGGGAGTGTGTGGGAGTGAGTGAGTGAGATGGGGTGCGTGTGTGTGAGAGAGAGATGGGGTGCGTGTGTGTGTGTGAGAGAGATGGGGTGCGTGTGTGTATGTGTGAGAGAGATGGGGTGCGTGTGTGTGTGTGTGAGAGAGATGGGGTGTGTGTGAGTGGGTGAGATGGGGTGTGTGTGAGTGAGTGAGATGAGGTGTGTGTGTGTGTGAGTGAGTGAGATGGAGTGTGTGTGAGTGAGTGAGTGAGATGGGTTGTGAGTGAGTGAGTGAGATGGGGTGTGTGTGAGTGAGTGAGTGAGATGGGGTGTGTGTGAGTGAGTGAGTGAGATGGGGTGTGTGTGAGTGAGTGAGTGAGATGGGGAGTGTGTGAGTGAGTGAGATGGGGTGAGTGAGTGAGTGAGATGGGGTGTGTGAGTGAGAGAGATGGGGTGTGTGTGAGTGAGTGAGTGAGATGGGGTGTGAGTGAGTGAGTGAGATGGGGTGTGAGTGAGTGAGTGAGATGGGGTGTGAGTGAGTGAGTGAGATGGGGTGTGTGAGTGAGTGAGATGGGGTGTGTGAGTGAGTGAGATGGGGTGTGTGTGAGTGAGTGAGTGAGATGGGGTGTGAGTGAGTGAGTGAGTTGGGGTGTGAGTGAGTGAGTGAGATGGGGTGTATGTGAGTGAGTGAGATGGGGTGTGAGTGAGTGAGTGAGATGGGGTGTGTGTGAGTGAGTGAGATGAGGTGTGTGTGTGAGTGAGTGAGATGGGGTGTGTGTGTGAGTGAGTGAGATGAGGTGTGTGTGTGAGTGAGTGAGATGGGGTGTGAGTGAGTGAGTGAGATGGGGTGTGTGTGAGTGAGTGAGTGAGATGGGGTGTGTGTGAGTGAGTGAGTGAGATGGGGTGTGTGTGAGTGAGTGAGTGAGATGGGGAGTGTGTGAGTGAGTGAGATGGGGTGAGTGAGTGAGTGAGATGGGGTGTGTGAGTGAGAGAGATGGGGTGTGTGTGAGTGAGTGAGATGGGGTGTGTGAGTGAGAGAGATGGGGTGTGTGTGTGTGAGTGAGTGAGATGAGGTGTGTGTGAGTGAGTGAGATGGGGTGTATGTGTGTGAGTGAGCAGGTGAGATGGGGTGTGTGTGAGTGAGTGAGTGAGATGGGGTGTGTGTGTGTGAGCGAGTGAGATGGGGTGTGTGTGAGCGAGTGAGATGGGGTGTGTGTGAGCGAGTGAGATGGGGTGTGTGTGAGCGAGTGAGATGGGGTGTGTGTGAGTGAGTGAGTGAGATGGGGTGTGTGTGAGTGAGTGAGTGAGATGGGGTGTATGTGTGTGAGTGAGCAGGTGAGATGGGGTGTGTGTGTGTGCGCGAGTGAGATGGGGTGTGTGTGTGTGAGCGAGTGAGATGGGGTGTGTGTCTGAGCGAGTGAGATGGGGTGTGTGTGTGTGAGCGAGTGAGATGGGGTGTGTGTGTGTGAGCGAGTGAGATGGGGTGTGTGTGTGTGAGCGAGTGAGATGGGGTGTGTGTGTGTGAGCGAGTGAGATAGGGTGTGTGTGTGAGTGAGTGAGTGAGATGGGGTGTGTGTGAGTGAGTGAGTGAGATGGGGTGTGTGTGAGTGAGTGAGTGAGATGGGGTGTGTGTGAGTGAGTGAGTGAGATGGGGTGTGTGTGAGTGAGTGAGTGAGATGGGGTGTGTGTGAGTGAGTGAGATGGGGTGTGTGTGAGTGAGTGAGATGGGGTGTGTGTGAGTGAGTGAGATGGGGTGTGTGTGAGTGTGTGAGTGAGATGGGGTGTGAGTGAGTGAGTGAGATGGGGTGTGAGTGAGTGAGTGAGATGGGGTGTGTGTGAGTGAGTGAGATGGGGTGTGTGTGAGTGAGTGAGATGGGGTGTGTGTGAGTGAGTGAGATGGGGTGTGAGTGAGTGAGTGAGATGGGGTGTGTGTGAGTGAGTGAGATGAGGTGTGTGTGTGTGAGTGAGCAGGTGAGATGGGGTGTGTGTGTGTGCGCGAGTGAGATGGGGTGTGTGTGAGCGAGTGAGATGGGGTGTGTGTGTGTGTGAGTGAGATGGGGTGTGTGTGAGTGAGTGAGATGGGGTGTGAGTGAGTGAGTGAGATGGGGTGTGAGTGAGTGAGTGAGATGGGGTGTGAGTGAGTGAGTGAGATGGGGTGTGAGTGAGTGAGTGAGATGGGGTGTGTGTGAGTGAGTGAGATGGGGTGTGAGTGAGTGAGATGGGGTGTGAGTGAGTGAGTGAGATGGGGTGTGTGTGAGTGAGTGAGATGAGGTGTGTGTGTGTGAGTGAGCAGGTGAGATGGGGTGTGTGTGTGTGAGCGAGTGAGATGGGGTGTGTGTGTGAGCGAGTGAGATGGGGAGTGTGTGAGTGAGTGAGTGAGATGGGGAGTGTGTGTGTGAGTGAGTGAGATGGGGTGTGAGTGAGTGAGTGAGATGGGGTGTGTGTGAGTGAGTGAGTGAGATGGGGTGTGTGTGTGAGTGAGTGAGATGGGGTGTATGTGTGTGAGTGAGCAGGTGAGATGGGGTGTGTGTGTGTGCGCGAGTGAGATGGGGTGTGTGTGTGTGAGCGAGTGAGATGGGGTGTGTGTGTCTGAGCGAGTGAGATGGGGTTTGTGTGTGAGCGAGTGAGATGGGGTTTGTGTGTGAGCGAGTGAGATGGGGTCCGTGTGTGTGTGAGTGAGATGGGGTCCGTGTGTGTGTGAGTGAGCTGGGGTCCGTGTGTGTGGGAGTGACATGGGGTGCGTGTGTGTGAGAGAGAGATGGGGTGCGTGTGTGTGTGTGTGAGAGAGATGGGGAGCGTGTGTGTGTGTGTGAGAGAGATGGGGTGTGTGTGTGTGTGAGATAGATGGGGTGTGTGTGTGTGTGAGATAGATGGTGTGTGTGTGTGTGTGTGTGTGTGAGAGAGATGGGGTGCGTGTCTGTGTGTATGAGAGAGATGGGGTGCATGTGTGTGTGTGTGAGAGAGATGGGGTGCGTGTGTGTGTGTGTGAGAGAGATGGGGTGTGTGTGAGTGGGTGAGATGGGGTGTGTGTGAGTGGGTGAGATGGGGTGTGTGTGAGTGAGTGAGATGAGGTGTGTGTGTGTGTGAGTGAGTGAGATGGAGTGTGTGTGAGTGAGTGAGATGGGGTGTGAGTGAGTGAGTGAGATGGGGTGTGTGTGAGTGAGTGAGTGAGATGGGGAGTGTGTGAGTGAGTGAGTGAGTGAGATGGGGTGTGTGAGTGAGTGAGATGGGGTGTGTGAGTGAGAGAGATGGGGTGTGTGTGAGTGAGTGAGTGAGATGGGGTGTGAGTGAGTGAGTGAGATGGGGTGTGTGAGTGAGTGAGATGGGGTGTGTGAGTGAGTGAGATGGGGTGTGTGTGAGTGAGTGAGTGAGATGGGGTGTGAGTGAGTGAGTGAGTTGGGGTGTGAGTGAGTGAGTGAGATGGGGTGTGTGTGAGTGAGTGAGATGGGGTGTGAGTGAGTGAGATGGGGTGTGAGTGAGTGAGTGAGATGGGGTGTGTGTGAGTGAGTGAGTGAGATGAGGTGTGTGTGTGAGTGAGTGAGATGGGGTGTGTGTGTGTGTGTGTGTGAGCGAGTGAAATGGTGTGTGTGTGTGAGCGAGTGAGATGGGGTGTGTGTGTGAGCGAGTGAGATGGGGTGTGTGTGTGAGGGAGTGAGATGGGGTGTGTGTGTGTGAGGGAGTGAGATAGGGTGTGTGTGTGTGAGCGAGTGAGATGGGGTGTGTGTGTGTGAGCGAGTGAGATGGGGTGTGTGTGTGTGAGCGAGTGAGATGGGGTGTGTGTGTGTGAGCGAGTGAGATGGGGTGTGTGTGTGTGAGCGAGTGAGATGGGGTGTGTGTGTGTGAGCGAGTGAGATGGGGTGTGTGTGTGTGAGCGAGTGAGATGGGGTGTGTGTGTGTGAGCGAGTGAGATGGGGTGTGTGTGTGTGAGCGAGTGAGATGGGGTGTGTGTGTGTGAGCGAGTGAGATGGGGTGTGTGTGTGTGAGCGAGTGAGATGGGGTGTGTGTGTGTGAGCGAGTGAGATGGGGTGTGTGTGTGTGAGCGAGTGAGATGGGGTGTGTGTGTGTGAGCGAGTGAGATAGGGTGTGTGTGTGAGTGAGCGAGTGAGATAGGGTGTGTGTGTGAGTGAGCGAGTGAGATGGGGTGTGTGTGAGTGAGTGAGTGAGATGGGGTGTGTGTGAGTGAGTGAGTGAGATGGAGTGTGTGTGAGTGAGTGAGTGAGATGGGGTGTGTGTGAGTGAGTGAGATGGGGTGTGTGTGAGTGAGTGAGATGGGGTGTGTGTGAGTGAGTGAGATGGGGTGTGAGTGAGTGAGTGAGATGGGGTGTGTGTGTGTGAGTGAGATGGGGTGTGAGTGAGTGAGATGGGGTGTGAGTGAGTGAGTGAGATGGGGTGTGTGTGAGTGAGTGAGATGAGGTGTGTGTGTGTGAGTGAGCAGGTGAGATGGGGTGTGTGTGTGTGCGCGAGTGAGATGGGGTGTGTGTGAGCGAGTGAGATGGGGTGTGTGTGTGTGTCTGAGCGAGTGAGATGGGGTTTGTGTGTGAGCGAGTGAGATGGGGTTTGTGTGTGAGCGAGTGAGATGGGGTCCGTGTGTGTGTGAGTGAGATGGGGTCCGTGTGTGTGGGAGAGAGATGGGGTGCGTGTGTGTGTGTGTGAGAGAGATGGGGAGCGTGTGTGTGTGTGTGAGAGAGATGGGGTGTGTGTGTGTGTGTGAGATAGATGGTGTGTGTGTGTGTGTGTGTGTGAGAGAGATGGGGTGTGTGTGTGTGTGTGAGATAGATGGTGTGTGTGTGTGTGTGTGTGTGAGAGAGATGGGGTGCGTGTCTGTGTGTGTGAGAGAGATGGGGTGCATGTGTGTGTGTGTGAGAGAGATGGGGTGTGTGTGAGTGGGTGAGATGGGGTGTGTGTGTGTGTGAGTGAGTGAGATGGAGTGTGTGTGAGTGAGTGAGATGGGGTGTGAGTGAGTGAGTGAGATGGGGTGTGTGTGAGTGAGTGAGTGAGATGGGGAGTGTGTGAGTGAGTGAGTGAGATGGGGTGTGTGAGTGAGTGAGATGGGGTGTGTGAGTGAGAGAGATGGGGTGTGTGTGAGTGAGTGAGTGAGATGGGGTGTGAGTGAGTGAGTGAGATGGGGTGTGTGAGTGAGTGAGATGGGGTGTGAGTGAGTGAGTGAGATGGGGTGTGTGTGAGTGAGTGAGATGGGGTGTGAGTGAGTGAGATGGGGTGTGAGTGAGTGAGTGAGATGGGGTGTGTGTGAGTGAGTGAGATGAGGTGTGTGTGTGTGAGTGAGCAGGTGAGATGGGGTGTGTGTGTGTGCGCGAGTGAGATGGGGTGTGTGTGAGCGAGTGAGATGGGGTGTGTGTGTGTGTCTGAGCGAGTGAGATGGGGTTTGTGTGTGAGCGAGTGAGATGGGGTCCGTGTGTGTGTGAGTGAGATGGGGTCCGTGTGTGTGGGAGAGAGATGGGGTGTGTGTGAGTGGGTGAGATGGGGTGTGTGTGTGTGTGAGTGAGTGAGATGGAGTGTGTGTGAGTGAGTGAGATGGAGTGTGTGTGAGTGAGTGAGATGGGGTGTGAGTGAGTGAGTGAGATGGGGTGTGTGTGAGTGAGTGAGTGAGATGGGGAGTGTGTGAGTGAGTGAGTGAGATGGGGTGTGTGAGTGAGTGAGATGGGGTGTGTGAGTGAGAGAGATGGGGTGTGTGTGAGTGAGTGAGTGAGATGGGGTGTGAGTGAGTGAGTGAGATGGGGTGTGTGAGTGAGTGAGATGGGGTGTGTGAGTGAGTGAGATGGGGTGTGAGTGAGTGAGTGAGATGGGGTGTGTGTGAGTGAGTGAGATGGGGTGTGAGTGAGTGAGATGGGGTGTGAGTGAGTGAGTGAGATGGGGTGTGTGTGAGTGAGTGAGATGAGGTGTGTGTGTGTGAGTGAGCAGGTGAGATGGGGTGTGTGTGTGTGCGCGAGTGAGATGGGGTGTGTGTGAGCGAGTGAGATGGGGTGTGTGTGTGTGTGAGTGAGTGAGTGAGATGGGGTGTGTGTGAGTGAGTGAGATGGGGTGTGAGTGAGTGAGATGGGGTGTGAGTGAGTGAGTGAGATGGGGTGTGTGTGAGTGAGTGAGATGAGGTGTGTGTGTGTGAGTGAGCAGGTGAGATGGGGTGTGTGTGTGTGCGCGAGTGAGATGGGGTGTGTGTGAGCGAGTGAGATGGGGTGTGTGTGTGTGTGAGTGAGTGAGTGAGATGGGGTGTGTGTGAGTGAGTGAGTGAGATGGGGTGTGTGTGAGTGAGTGAGTGAGATGGGGTGTGTGTGAGTGAGTGAGATGGGGTGTGTGTGAGTGAGTGAGTGAGATGGGGTGTGTGTGAGTGAGTGAGTGAGATGGGGTGTGTGTGAGTGAGTGAGATGGATGTGTGTGTGAGTGAGTGAGTGAGATGGGGTGTGAGTGAGTGAGTGAGATGGGGTGTGAGTGAGTGAGTGAGATGGGGTGTGTGTGTGTGAGTGAGTGAGATGGGGTGTGTGTGTGTGAGTGAGTGAGATGGGGTGTGTGTGAGTGAGTGAGTGAGATGGGGTGTGAGTGAGTGAGTGAGATGGGGTGTGTGTGAGTGAGTGAGATGGGGTGTGAGTGAGTGAGATGGGGTGTGAGTGAGTGAGTGAGATGGGGTGTGTGTGAGTGAGCGAGTGAGATGGGGTGTGTGTGAGTGAGCAGGTGAGATGGGGTGTGTGTGTGCGCGAGTGAGATGGGGTGTGTGTGTGTGAGTGAGATGGGGTCCGTGTGTGTGTGAGTGAGATGGGGTCCGTGTGTGTGTGAGTGAGATGGGGTGCGTGTGTGTGTGAGAGAGATGGGGTGCATGTGTGTGAGAGAGATGGGGTGTGTGTGTATATGTGAGAGAGATGGGGTGCGTGTGTATGTGTGAGAGAGATGGGGTGCGTGTGTATGTGTGAGAGAGAGATGGGGTGCGTGTGTGTGTGTGAGAGAGATGGGGTGCGTGTGTGTGTGTGTGAGAGAGATGGGGTGCGTGTGTGTGTGTGTGAGAGAGATGGGGTGTGTGTGTGTGAGATAGATGGGGTGTGTGTGTGTGTGAGATAGATGGGGTGTGTGTGTGTGTGAGATAGATGGGGTGTGTGTGTGTGTGAGATAGATTGTGTGTGTGTGTGTGTGAGAGATGGGGTGCATGTGTGTGAGAGAGATGGGGTGCGTGTGTATGTGTGAGAGAGAGATGGGGTGCGTGTGTGTGTGTGAGAGAGATGGGGTGTGTGTGTGTGTGAGATAGATGGGGTGTGTGTGTGTGTGAGATAGATGGTGTGCGTGTGTGTGTGTGTGAGAGAGATGGGGTGCGTGTGTGTGTGTGAGAGAGATGGGGTGTGTGTGTGTGTGAGACAGATGGGGTGTGTGTGTGTGTGAGATAGATGGTGTGCGTGTGTGTGTGTGTGAGAGAGATGGGGTGCGTGTGTGTGTGTGTGTGAGAGCGATGGGGTGCGTGTGTGTGTGTGTGAGAGAGATGGGGTGCGTGTGTGTGTGTGTGAGAGAGATGGGGTGCGTGTGTGTGTGTGAGAGAGATGGGGTGCGTGTGTGTGTGTGTGAGAGAGATGGGGTGTGTGTGAGTGGGTGAGATGGGGTGTGTGTGAGTGAGTGAGATGAGGTGTGTGTGTGTGTGAGTGAGTGAGATGGAGTGTGTGTGAGTGAGTGAGTGAGATGGGGTGTGTGTGAGTGAGTGAGTGAGATGGGGTGTGTGTGAGTGAGTGAGTGAGATGGGGTGTGTGTGAGTGAGTGAGTGAGATGGGGAGTGTGTGAGTGAGTGAGTGAGATGGGGTGTGTGAGTGAGTGAGATGGGGTGTGTGAGTGAGTGAGATGGGGTGTGTGTGAGTGAGTGAGTGAGATGGGGTGTGAGTGAGTGAGTGAGATGGGGTGTGTGTGAGTGAGTGAGTGAGATGGGGTGTGAGTGAGTGAGTGAGATGGGGTGTGTGAGTGAGTGAGATGGGGTGTGTGAGTGAGTGAGATGGGGTGTGTGTGTGTGAGTGACTGAGATGGGGTGTGAGTGAGTGAGTGAGATGGGGTGTGTGAGTGAGTGAGATGGGGTGTGTGAGTGAGTGAGATGGGGTGTGTGAGTGAGTGAGATGGGGTGTGTGAGTGAGTGAGATGGGGTGTGTGTGAGTGAGTGAGTGAGATGGGGTGTGAGTGAGTGAGTGAGGTGGGGTGTGAGTGAGTGAGTGAGATGGGGTGTGTGTGTGTGAGTGAGTGAGATGGGGTGTGAGTGAGTGAGATGGGGTGTGAGTGAGTGAGTGAGATGGGGTGTGCGTGAGTGAGTGAGTGAGATGCGGTGTGTGTGTGTGAGTGAGCAGGTGAGATGGGGTGTGTGTGTGTGCGCGAGTGAGATGGGGTGTGTGTGTGTGAGTGAGTGAGATGGGGTGTGTGTGTGTGAGTGAGCAGGTGAGATGGGGTGTGTGTCTGAGCGAGTGAGATGGGGTGTGTGTGTCTGAGCGAGTGAGATGGGGTTTGTGTGTGAGCGAGTGAGATGGGGTCCGTGTGTGTGTGAGTGAGATGGGGTCCGTGTTTGTGTGAGTGAGATGGGGTGCGTGTGTGTGTGAGAGAGATGGGGTGCATGTGTGTGAGAGAGATGGGGTGCATGTGTGTGAGAGAGATGGGGTGCGTGTGTATGTGTGAGAGAGATGGGTTGCGTGTGTATGTGTGAGAGAGAGATGGGGAGCGTGTGTGTGTGTGTGTGAGAGAGATGGGGTGCGTGTGTTTGTGTGTGAGAGAGATGGGGTGTGTGTGTGTGTGAGATAGATGGGGTGTGTGTGTGTGTGAGATAGATGGTGTGTGTGTGTGTGAGAGAGATGGGGGGCATGTGTGTGAGAGAGATGGGGTGTGTGTGTATGTGTGAGTGAGATGGGGTGCGTGTGTATGTGTGAGAGAGAGATGGGGTGCGTGTGTGTGTGTGTGAGAGAGATGGGGTGTGTGTGTGTGTGAGATAGATGGGGTGTGTGTGTGTGTGTGAGATAGATGGTGTGCGTGTGTGTGTGTGTGAGAGAGATGGGGTGTGTGTGTGAGGGAGTGAGATGGGGTGTGTGTGTGTGAGCAAGTGAGATGGGGTGTGTGTGCGTGAGCGAGTGAGATGGGGTGTGTGTGCGTGAGCGAGTGAGATGGGGTGTGTGTGTGCGTGAGCGAGTGAGATGGGGTGTGTGTGTGTGAGCAAGTGAGATGGGGTGTGTGTGTGTGAGTGAGTGAGATGGGGTGTGTGTGTGTGAGCGAGTGAGATGGGGTGTGTGTGTGTGAGCGAGTGAGATGGGGTGTGTGTGTGTGAGCGAGTGAGATGGGGTGTGTGTGTGTGAGCGAGTGAGATGGGGTGTGTGTGTGTGAGCGAGTGAGATGGGGTGTGTGTGTGTGAGCGAGTGAGATGGGGTGTGTGTGTGTGAGCGAGTGAGATGGGGTGTGTGTGTGAGTGAGATGGGGTGTGTGTGAGTGAGTGAGCGAGTGAGATGGGGTGTGTGTGTGAGTGAACGAGTGAGATGGGGTGTGTGTGTGTGAGTGAGTGAGTGAGATGGGGTGTGTGTGTGTGAGTGAGTGAGTGAGATGGGGTGTGTGTGAGTGAGTGAGTGAGATGGGGTGTGTGTGAGTGAGTGAGATGGGGTGTGTGTGAGTGAGTGAGATGGGGTGTGTGTGAGTGAGTGAGTGAGATGGGGTGTGAGTGAGTGAGTGAGATGGGGTGTGTGTGAGTGAGTGAGATGGGGTGTGAGTGAGTGAGATGGGGTGTGAGTGAGTGAGATGGGGTGTGAGTGAGTGAGTGAGATGGGGTGTGTGTGAGTGAGTGAGTGAGATGAGGTGTGTGTGTGTGAGTGAGCAGGTGAGATGGGGTGTGTGTGAGTGAGTGAGTGAGATGGGGTGTGTGTGAGTGAGTGAGTGAGATGGGGTGTGAGTGAGTGAGTGAGATGGGGTGTGAGTGAGTGAGTGAGATGGGGTGTGAGTGAGTGAGTGAGATGGGGTGTGTGTGAGTGAGTGAGTGAGATGAGGTGTGTGTGTGTGAGTGAGCAGGTGAGATGGGGTGTGTGTGTGTGTGAGCGAGTGAGATGGGGTGTGTGTGAGCGAGTGAGATGGGGTGTGTGTGAGTGAGTGAGATGGGGTGTGTGTGAGTGAGTGAGATGGGGTGTGTGTGAGTGAGTGAGATGGGGTGTGTGTGAGTGAGTGAGTGAGATGGGGTGTGAGTGAGTGAGTGAGATGGGGTGTGTGTGAGTGAGTGAGATGGGGTGTGTGTGAGTGAGTGAGTGAGATGAGGTGTGTGTGTGTGAGTGAGCAGGTGAGATGGGGTGTGTGTGAGTGAGTGAGTGAGATGGGGTGTGTGTGAGTGAGTGAGTGAGATGGGGTGTGTGTGAGTGAGTGAGTGAGATGGGGTGTGAGTGAGTGAGTGAGATGGGGTGTGAGTGAGTGAGTGAGATGGGGTGTGTGTGTGTGAGTGAGTGAGATGGTGTGTGTGTGTGTGAGCGAGTGAGATGGGGTGTGTGTGTGTGTGAGCGAGTGAGATGGGGTGTGTGTGTGAGCGAGTGAGATGGGGTTTGTGTGTGAGCGAGTGAGATGGGGTCCGTGTGTGTGTGAGTGAGATGGGGTCCGTGTGTGTGTGAGTGAGATGGGGTCCGTGTGTGTGCGAGTGAGATGGGGTCCGTGTGTGTGTGAGTGAGATGGGGTCCGTGTGTGTGTGAGCGAGTGAGATGGGGAGTGTGTGTGTGAGCGAGTGAGATGGGGTGTGTGTGTGTGAGCGAGTGAGATGGGGTGTGTGTGTGTGAGCGAGTGAGATGGGGTGTGTGTGTGTGAGCGAGTGAGATGGGGTGTGTGTGTGTGAGCGAGTGAGATGGGGTGTGTGTGTGTGAGCGAGTGAGATGGGGTGTGTGTGTGTGAGCGAGTGAGATGGGGTGTGTGTGTGTGAGTGAGTGAGATGGGTGTGTGTGTGTGAGTGAGTGAGTGAGATGGGGTGTGTGTGAGTGAGTGAGTGAGATGGGGTGTGAGTGAGTGAGTGACATGGGGTGTGTGTGAGTGAGTGAGATGGGGTGTGAGTGAGTGAGATGGGGTGTGAGTGAGTGAGTGAGATGGGGTGTGTGTGAGTGAGTGAGTGAGATGAGGTGTGTGTGAGTGAGTGAGTGAGATGAGGTGTGTGTGTGTGTGAGTGAGCAGGTGAGATGGGGTGTGTGTGAGTGAGTGAGTGAGATGGGGTGTGTGTGAGTGAGTGAGTGAGATGGGGTGTGAGTGAGTGAGTGAGATGGGGTGTGAGTGAGTGAGTGAGATGGGGTGTGTGTGAGTGAGTGAGTGAGATGAGGTGTGTGTGTGTGAGTGAGCAGGTGAGATGGGGTGTGTGTGTGTGTGAGCGAGTGAGATGGGGTGTGTGTGAGTGAGTGAGATGGGGTGTGTGTGAGTGAGTGAGATGGGGTGTGAGTGAGTGAGTGAGATGGGGTGTGTGTGAGTGAGTGAGATGGGGTGTGAGTGAGTGAGATGGGGTGTGAGTGAGTGAGATGGGGTGTGAGTGAGTGAGTGAGATGGGGTGTGTGTGAGTGAGTGAGTGAGATGAGGTGTGTGTGTGTGAGTGAGCAGGTGAGATGGGGTGTGTGTGAGTGAGTGAGTGAGATGGGGTGTGTGTGAGTGAGTGAGTGAGATGGGGTGTGAGTGAGTGAGTGAGATGGGGTGTGAGTGAGTGAGTGAGATGGGGTGTGAGTGATTGAGTGAGATGGGGTGTGTGTGAGTGAGTGAGTGAGATGAGGTGTGTGTGTGTGAGTGAGCAGGTGAGATGGGGTGTGTGTGTGTGTGAGCGAGTGAGATGGGGTGTGTGTGAGCGAGTGAGATGGGGTGTGTGTGAGCGAGTGAGATGGGGTGTGTGTGAGTGAGTGAGATGGGGTGTGTGTGAGTGAGTGAGATGGGGTGTGTGTGAGTGAGTGAGTGAGATGGGGTGTGAGTGAGTGAGTGAGATGGGGTGTGTGTGAGTGAGTGAGATGGGGTGTGAGTGAGTGAGATGGGGTGTGAGTGAGTGAGTGAGATGGGGTGTGTGTGAGTGAGTGAGTGAGATGAGGTGTGTGTGTGTGAGTGAGCAGGTGAGATGGGGTGTGTGTGAGTGAGTGAGTGAGATGGGGTGTGTGTGAGTGAGTGAGTGAGATGGGGTGTGTGTGAGTGAGTGAGTGAGATGGGGTGTGAGTGAGTGAGTGAGTGAGATGGGGTGTGAGTGAGTGAGTGAGATGGGGTGTGAGTGAGTGAGTGAGTGAGATGGGGTGTGAGTGAGTGAGTGAGATGGGGTGTGTGTGAGTGAGTGAGATGAGGTGTGTGTGTGTGAGTGAGCAGGTGAGATGGGGTGTGTGTGAGTGAGTGAGTGAGATGGGGTGTGTGTGAGTGAGTGAGTGAGATGGGGTGTGAGTGAGTGAGTGAGATGGGGTGTGAGTGAGTGAGTGAGATGGGGTGTGTGTGAGTGAGTGAGTGAGATGGGGTGTGTGTGTGTGTGAGCGAGTGAGATGGGGTGTGTGTGTGTGTGAGCGAGTGAGATGGGGTGTGTGTGTGTGAGCGAGTGAGATGGGGTGTGTGTCTGAGCGAGTGAGATGGGGTTTGTGTGTGAGCGAGTGAGATGGGGTCCGTGTGTGTGTGAGTGAGATGGGGTCCGTGTGTGTGTGAGCGAGTGAGATGGGGAGTGTGTGTGTGAGCGAGTGAGATGGGGTGTGTGTGTGTGAGCGAGTGAGATGGGGTGTGTGTGTGTGAGCGAGTGAGATGGGGTGTGTGTGTGTGAGCGAGTGAGATGGGGTGTGTGTGTGTGAGCGAGTGAGATGGGGTGTGTGTGTGTGAGCGAGTGAGATGGGGTGTGTGTGTGTGAGCGAGTGAGATGGGGTGTGTGTGTGTGAGTGAGTGAGTGAGATGGGGTGTGTGTGAGTGAGTGAGTGAGATGGGGTGTGAGTGAGTGAGTGAGATGGGGTGTGTGTGAGTGAGTGAGATGGGGTGTGAGTGAGTGAGTGAGATGGGGTGTGTGTGAGTGAGTGAGTGAGATGAGGTGTGTGTGAGTGAGTGAGTGAGATGAGGTGTGTGTGTGTGTGAGTGAGCAGGTGAGATGGGGTGTGTGTGAGTGAGTGAGTGAGATGGGGTGTGTGTGAGTGAGTGAGTGAGATGGGGTGTGAGTGAGTGAGTGAGATGGGGTGTGAGTGAGTGAGTGAGATGGGGTGTGTGTGAGTGAGTGAGTGAGATGAGGTGTGTGTGTGTGAGTGAGCAGGTGAGATGGGGTGTGTGTGTGTGTGAGTGAGTGAGATGGGGTGTGTGTGAGTGAGTGAGATGGGGTGTGTGTGAGTGAGTGAGATGGGGTGTGAGTGAGTGAGTGAGATGGGGTGTGTGTGAGTGAGTGAGATGGGGTGTGAGTGAGTGAGATGGGGTGTGAGTGAGTGAGATGGGGTGTGAGTGAGTGAGTGAGATGGGGTGTGTGTGAGTGAGTGAGTGAGATGAGGTGTGTGTGTGTGAGTGAGCAGGTGAGATGGGGTGTGTGTGAGTGAGTGAGTGAGATGGGGTGTGTGTGAGTGAGTGAGTGAGATGGGGTGTGAGTGAGTGAGTGAGATGGGGTGTGAGTGAGTGAGTGAGATGGGGTGTGAGTGAGTGAGTGAGATGGGGTGTGTGTGAGTGAGTGAGTGAGATGAGGTGTGTGTGTGTGAGTGAGCAGGTGAGATGGGGTGTGTGTGTGTGTGAGCGAGTGAGATGGGGTGTGTGTGAGCGAGTGAGATGGGGTGTGTGTGAGTGAGTGAGATGGGGTGTGTGTGAGTGAGTGAGATGGGGTGTGTGTGAGTGAGTGAGTGAGATGGGGTGTGAGTGAGTGAGTGAGATGGGGTGTGTGTGAGTGAGTGAGATGGGGTGTGAGTGAGTGAGTGAGTGAGATGGGGTGTGTGTGAGTGAGTGAGTGAGATGTGGTGTGTGTGAGTGAGTGAGATGGGGTGTGTGTGAGTGAGTGAGTGAGATGGGGTGTGAGTGAGTGAGTGAGATGGGGTGTGAGTGAGTGAGTGAGTGAGATGGGGTGTGTGTGAGTGAGTGAGTGAGATGGGGTGTGTGTGAGTCAGTGAGTGAGATGGGGTGTGAGTGAGTGAGTGAGATGGGGTGTGAGTGAGTGAGTGAGATGGGGTGTGTGTGAGTGAGTGAGTGAGATGAGGTGTGTGTGTGTGAGTGAGCAGGTGAGATGGGGTGTGTGTGAGTGAGTGAGTGAGATGGGGTGTGTGTGAGTGAGTGAGTGAGATGGGGTGTGTGTGAGTGAGTGAGTGAGATGGGGTGTGAGTGAGTGAGTGAGATGGGGTGTGAGTGAGTGAGTGAGATGGGGTGTGAGTGAGTGAGTGAGTGAGATGGGGTGTGTGTGAGTGAGTGAGTGAGATGGGGTGTGTGTGAGTGAGTGAGTGAGATGGGGTGTGAGTGAGTGAGTGAGATGGGGTGTGAGTGAGTGAGTGAGATGGGGTGTGTGTGAGTGAGTGAGTGAGATGAGGTGTGTGTGTGTGAGTGAGCAGGTGAGATGGGGTGTGTGTGAGTGAGTGAGTGAGATGGGGTGTGTGTGAGTGAGTGAGTGAGATGGGGTGTGTGTGAGTGAGTGAGTGAGATGGGGTGTGAGTGAGTGAGTGAGATGGGGTGTGAGTGAGTGAGTGAGATGGGGTGTGTGTGAGTGAGTGAGTGAGATGGGGTGTGTGTGTGTGAGCGAGTGAGATGGGGTGTGTGTGTGTGTGAGCGAGTGAGATGGGGTGTGTGTGTGTGAGCGAGTGAGATGGGGTGTGTGTCTGAGCGAGTGAGATGGGGTTTGTGTGTGAGCGAGTGTGATGGGGTCCGTGTGTGTGCGAGTGAGATGGGGTCCGTGTGTGTGTGAGTGAGATGGGGTCAGTGTGTGTGTGAGCGAGTGAGATGGGGAGTGTGTGTGTGAGCGAGTGAGATGGGGTGTGTGTGTGTGAGCGAGTGAGATGGGGTGTGTGTGTGTGAGCGAGTGAGATGGGGTGTGTGTCTGAGCGAGTGAGATGGGGTTTGTGTGTGAGCGAGTGTGATGGGGTCCGTGTGTGTGCGAGTGAGATGGGGTCCGTGTGTGTGTGAGTGAGATGGGGTCAGTGTGTGTGTGAGCGAGTGAGATGGGGAGTGTGTGTGTGAGCGAGTGAGATGGGGTGTGTGTGTGTGAGCGAGTGAGATGGGGTGTGTGTGTGTGAGCGAGTGAGATGGGGTGTGTGTGCGTGAGCAAGTGAGATGGGGTGTGTGTGCGTGAGCGAGTGAGATGGGGTGTGTGTGTGTGAGCGAGTGAGTTGGGGTGTGTGTGCGTGAGCGAGTGAGTTGGGGTGTGTGTGCGTGAGCGAGTGAGATGGGGTGTGTGTGCGTGAGCGAGTGAGATGGGGTGTGTGTGTGTGAGCGAGTGAGATGGGGTGTGTGTGTGTGAGCGAGTGAGATGGGGTGTGTGTGTGTGAGCGAGTGAGATGGGGTGTGTGTGTGTGAGCGAGTGAGATGGGGTGTGTGTGTGTGAGCGAGTGAGATGGGGTGTGTGTGTGTGAGCGAGTGAGATGGGGTGTGTGTGTGTGTGAGCGAGTGAGATGGGGTGTGTGTGTGTGAGCGAGTGAGATGGGGTGTGTGTGTGTGAGCGAGTGAGATGGGGTGTGTGTGTGTGAGCGAGTGAGATGGGGTGTGTGTGTGTGAGCTAGTGAGATGGGGTGTGTGTGTGTGAGCGAGTGAGTGAGATGGGGTGTGTGTGAGTGAGTGAGTGAGATGGGGTGTGAGTGAGTGAGTGAGATGGGGTGTGTGTGAGTGAGTGAGATGGGGTGTGAGTGAGTGAGATGGGGTGTGAGTGAGTGAGTGAGATGGGGTGTGTGTGAGTGAGTGAGTGAGATGAGGTGTGTGTGAGTGAGTGAGTGAGATGAGGTGTGTGTGTGTGTGAGTGAGCAGGTGAGATGGGGTGTGTGTGAGTGAGTGAGTGAGATGGGGTGTGTGTGAGTGAGTGAGTGAGATGGGGTGTGAGTGAGTGAGTGAGATGGGGTGTGAGTGAGTGAGTGAGATGGGGTGTGTGTGAGTGAGTGAGTGAGATGAGGTGTGTGTGTGTGAGTGAGCAGGTGAGATGGGGTGTGTGTGTGTGTGAGCGAGTGAGATGGGGTGTGTGTGAGTGAGTGAGATGGGGTGTGTGTGAGTGAGTGAGATGGGGTGTGTGTGAGTGAGTGAGTGAGATGGGGTGTGAGTGAGTGAGTGAGATGGGGTGTGTGTGAGTGAGTGAGATGGGGTGTGAGTGAGTGAGATGGAGTGTGAGTGAGTGAGTGAGATGGGGTGTGTGTGAGTGTGTGAGTGAGATGAGGTGTGTGTGTGTGAGTGAGCAGGTGAGATGGGGTGTGTGTGTGTGTGTGAGTGAGTGAGATGGGGTGTGTGTGTGTGAGCGAGTGAGATGGGGTGTGTGTGTGTGAGCGAGTGAGATGGGGTGTGTGTCTGAGCGAGTGAGATGGGGTTTGTGTGTGAGCGAGTGAGATGGGGTCCGTGTGTGTGCGAGTGAGATGGGGTCCGTGTGTGTGTGAGCGAGTGAGATGGGGAGTGTGTGTGTGAGCGAGTGAGATGGGGTGTGTGTGTGTGAGCGAGTGAGATGGGGTGTGTGTGTGTGAGTGAGTGAGTGAGATGGGGTGTGTGTGAGTGAGTGAGTGAGATGGGGTGTGTGTGAGTGAGTGAGATGGGGTGTGTGTGAGTGAGTGAGATGGGGTGTGTGTGTGTGTGAGTGAGTGAGATGGGGTGTGTGTGAGTGAGTGAGATGGGGTGTGTGTGAGTGAGTGAGATGGGGTGTGTGTGAGTGAGTGAGATGGGGTGTGTGTCTGAGCGAGTGAGATGGGGTTTGTGTGTGAGCGAGTGAGATGGGGTCCGTGTGTGTGCGAGTGAGATGGGGTCCGTGTGTGTGTGAGTGAGATGGGGTCCGTGTGTGTGTGAGTGAGATGGGGTGCGTGTGTGTGTGAGAGAGATGGGGTTCATGTGTGTGAGAGAGATGGGATGCATGTGTGTGAGAGAGATGGGGTGCGTGTGTATGTGTGAGAGAGATGGGGTGCGTGTGTATGTGTGAGAGAGAGATGGGGTGCGTGTGTGTGTGTGTGAGAGAGATGGGGTGCGTGTGTTTGTGTGTGAGAGAGATGGGGTGTGTGTGTGTGTGAGATAGATGGGGTGTGTGTGTGTGTGAGATAGATGGGGTGTGTGTGTGTGTGAGATAGATGGTGTGTGTGTGTGTGAGAGAGATGGGGGGCATGTGTGTGAGAGAGATGGGGTGTGTGTGTATGTGTGAGAGAGATGGGGTGCGTGTGTATGTGTGAGAGAGAGATGGGGTGCGTGTGTGTGTGTGTGAGAGAGGTGGGGTGCGTGTGTGTGTGTGAGAGAGATGGGGTGTGTGTGTGTGTGTGAGATAGATGGGGTGTGTGTGTGTGTGTGAGATAGATGGTGTGCGTGTGTGTGTGTGTGAGAGAGATGGGGTGTGTGTGTGAGGGAGTGAGATGGGGTGTGTGTGCGTGAGCAAGGGAGATGGGGTGTGTGTGCGTGAGCGAGTGAGATGGGGTGTGTGTGCGTGAGCGAGTGAGTTGGGGTGTGTGTGCGTGAGCGAGTGAGATGGGGTGTGTGTGTGTGAGCGAGTGAGATGGGGTGTGTGTGTGTGAGCGAGTGAGATGGGGTGTGTGTGTGTGAGCGAGTGAGATGGGGTGTGTGTGTGTGAGCGAGTGAGATGGGGTGTGTGTGTGTGAGCGAGTGAGATGGGGTGTGTGTGTGTGAGCGAGTGAGATGGGGTGTGTGTGTGTGAGCGAGTGAGATGGGGTGTGTGTGTGTGAGTGAGCGAGTGAGATGGGGTGTGTGTGAGTGAGCGAGTGAGATGGGGTGTGTGTGTGTGAGTGAACGAGTGAGATGGGGTGTGTGTGTGTGAGTGAGTGAGTGAGATGGGGTGTGTGTGAGTGAGTGAGTGAGATGGGGTGTGTGTGAGTGAGTGAGATGGGGTGTGTGTGAGTGAGTGAGATGGGGTGTGTGTGAGTGAGTGAGTGAGATGGGGTGTGTGTGAGTGAGTGAGTGAGATGGGGTGTGAGTGAGTGAGTGAGATGGGGTGTGTATGAGTGAGTGAGATGGGGTGTGAGTGAGTGAGTGAGATGGGGTGTGTGTGAGTGAGTGAGTGAGATGGGGTGTGTGTGAGTGAGTGAGTGAGATGAGGTGTGTGTGTGTGAGTGAGCAGGTGAGATGGGGTGTGTGTGAGTGAGTGAGTGAGATGGGGTGTGTGTGAGTGAGTGAGTGAGATGGGGTGTGAGTGAGTGAGTGAGATGGGGTGTGTGTGAGTGAGTGAGTGAGATGGGGTGTGTGTGAGTGAGTGAGTGAGATGGGGTGTGTGTGAGTGAGTGAGTGAGATGAGGTGTGTGTGTGTGAGTGAGCAGGTGAGATGGGGTGTGTGTGTGTGAGCGAGTGAGATGGGGTGTGTGTGTGTGAGCGAGTGAGATGGGGTGTGTGTGTGTGAGCGAGTGAGATGGGGTGTGTGTGTGTGAGCGAGTGAGATGGGGTGTGTGTGTGTGAGCGAGTGAGATGGGGTGTGTGTGTGTGAGCGAGTGAGATGGGGTGTGTGTGTGTGAGCGAGTGAGATGGGGTGTGTGTCTGAGCGAGTGAGATGGGGTGTGTGTGTGTGAGCGAGTGAGCAGGTGAGATGGGGTGTGTGTCTGAGCGAGTGAGATGGGGTCCGTGTGTGTGCGAGTGAGATGGGGTCCGTGTGTGTGTGAGTGAGATGTGGTCCGTGTGTGTGAGCGAGTGAGATGGGGTGTGTGTGTGTGAGCGAGTGAGATGGGGTGTGTGTGTGTGAGCGAGTGAGATGGGGTGTGTGTGTGTGAGCGAGTGAGATGGGGTGTGTGTGTGTGAGTGAGTGAGTGAGATGGGGTGTGTGTGAGTGAGTGAGTGAGATGGGGTGTGTGTGAGTGAGTGAGATGGGGTGTGTGTGAGTGAGTGAGATGGGGTGTGTGTGTGTGTGAGTGAGTGAGATGGGGTGTGTGTGTGTATGAGTGAGTGAGATGGGGTGTGTGTGAGTGAGTGAGATGGGGTGTGTGTGAGTGAGTGAGATGGGGTGTGTGTGTGTGAGTGAGTGAGATGGGGTGTGTGTGTGTGAGTGAGTGAGATGGGGTGTGTGTGTGTGAGTGAGTGAGATGGGGTGTGTGTGTGTGAGTGAGTGAGATGGGGTGTGTGTGAGTGAGTGAGATGGGGTGTGTGTGAGTGAGTGAGATGGGGTGTGTGTGAGTGAGTGAGTGAGATGGGGTGTGTGTGAGTGAGTGAGTGAGATGGGGTGTGAGTGAGTGAGTGAGATGGGGTTTGTGTGAGTGAGTGAGTGAGATGGGGTGTGTGTGAGTGAGTGAGATGGGGTGTGAGTGAGTGAGATGGGGTGTGAGTGAGTGAGTGAGATGGGGTGTGTGTGAGTGAGTGAGTGAGATGAGGTGTGTGTGTGTGAGTGAGCAGGTGAGATGGGGTGTGTGTGTGTGAGCGAGTGAGATGGGGTGTGTGTGTGTGTGAGCGAGTGAGATGGGGTGTGTGTGTGTGTGAGCGAGTGAGATGGGGTGTGTGTGTGTGAGCGAGTGAGATGGGGTGTGTGTGTGTGAGCGAGTGAGATGGGGTGTGTGTCTGAGCGAGTGAGATGGGGTGTGTGTGTGTGAGCGAGTGAGATGGGGTGTGTGTGTGTGAGCGAGTGAGATGGGGTGTGTGTGTGTGAGCGAGTGAGATGGGGTGTGTGTGTGAGCGAGTGAGATGGGGTTTGTGTGTGAGCGAGTGAGATGGGGTGTGTGTGTGTGAGCGAGTGAGATGGGGTGTGTGTCTGAGCGAGTGAGATGGGGTGTGTGTGTGTGAGCGAGTGAGATGGGGTGTGTGTGTGAGCGAGTGAGATGGGGTTTGTGTGTGAGCGAGTGAGATGGGGTCCGTGTGTGTGAGAGAGATGGGGTGCATGTGTATGTGTGAGAGAGATGGGGTGCGTGTGTATGTGTGAGAGAGATGGGGTGCGTGTGTATGTGTGAGAGAGATGGGGTGCGTGTGTGTGTGTGTGAGAGGGATGGGGTGTGTGTGTGTGTGAGTGAGTGAGATGGGGTGTGTGTGAGTGAGTGAGATGGGGTGTGTGTGAGTGAGTGAGATGGGGTGTGAGTGAGTGAGATGGGGTGTGTGTGAGTGAGTGAGATGGGGTGTGTGTGAGTGAGTGAGATGGGGTGTGTGTGAGTGAGTGAGTGAGATGGGGTGTGTGTGAGTGAGTGAGTGAGATGGGGTGTGAGTGAGTGAGTGAGATGGGGTGTGTATGAGTGAGTGAGATGGGGTGTGAGTGAGTGAGTGAGATGGGGTGTGTGTGAGTGAGTGAGTGAGATGGGGTGTGTGTGAGTGAGTGAGTGAGATGAGGTGTGTGTGTGTGAGTGAGCAGGTGAGATGGGGTGTGTGTGAGTGAGTGAGTGAGATGGGGTGTGTGTGAGTGAGTGAGTGAGATGGGGTGTGAGTGAGTGAGTGAGATGGGGTGTGTGTGAGTGAGTGAGTGAGATGGGGTGTGTGTGAGTGAGTGAGTGAGATGGGGTGTGTGTGAGTGAGTGAGTGAGATGAGGTGTGTGTGTGTGAGTGAGCAGGTGAGATGGGGTGTGTGTGTGTGAGCGAGTGAGATGGGGTGTGTGTGTGTGAGCGAGTGAGATGGGGTGTGTGTGTGTGAGCGAGTGAGATGGGGTGTGTGTGTGTGAGCGAGTGAGATGGGGTGTGTGTGTGTGAGCGAGTGAGATGGGGTGTGTGTGTGTGAGCGAGTGAGATGGGGTGTGTGTGTGTGAGCGAGTGAGATGGGGTGTGTGTCTGAGCGAGTGAGATGGGGTGTGTGTGTGTGAGCGAGTGAGCAGGTGAGATGGGGTGTGTGTCTGAGCGAGTGAGATGGGGTCCGTGTGTGTGCGAGTGAGATGGGGTCCGTGTGTGTGTGAGTGAGATGTGGTCCGTGTGTGTGAGCGAGTGAGATGGGGTGTGTGTGTGTGAGCGAGTGAGATGGGGTGTGTGTGTGTGAGCGAGTGAGATGGGGTGTGTGTGTGTGAGCGAGTGAGATGGGGTGTGTGTGTGTGAGTGAGTGAGTGAGATGGGGTGTGTGTGAGTGAGTGAGTGAGATGGGGTGTGTGTGAGTGAGTGAGATGGGGTGTGTGTGAGTGAGTGAGATGGGGTGTGTGTGTGTGTGAGTGAGTGAGATGGGGTGTGTGTGTGTATGAGTGAGTGAGATGGGGTGTGTGTGAGTGAGTGAGATGGGGTGTGTGTGAGTGAGTGAGATGGGGTGTGTGTGTGTGAGTGAGTGAGATGGGGTGTGTGTGTGTGAGTGAGTGAGATGGGGTGTGTGTGTGTGAGTGAGTGAGATGGGGTGTGTGTGTGTGAGTGAGTGAGATGGGGTGTGTGTGAGTGAGTGAGATGGGGTGTGTGTGAGTGAGTGAGATGGGGTGTGTGTGAGTGAGTGAGTGAGATGGGGTGTGTGTGAGTGAGTGAGTGAGATGGGGTGTGAGTGAGTGAGTGAGATGGGGTTTGTGTGAGTGAGTGAGTGAGATGGGGTGTGTGTGAGTGAGTGAGATGGGGTGTGAGTGAGTGAGATGGGGTGTGAGTGAGTGAGTGAGATGGGGTGTGTGTGAGTGAGTGAGTGAGATGAGGTGTGTGTGTGTGAGTGAGCAGGTGAGATGGGGTGTGTGTGTGTGAGCGAGTGAGATGGGGTGTGTGTGTGTGTGAGCGAGTGAGATGGGGTGTGTGTGTGTGTGAGCGAGTGAGATGGGGTGTGTGTGTGTGAGCGAGTGAGATGGGGTGTGTGTGTGTGAGCGAGTGAGATGGGGTGTGTGTCTGAGCGAGTGAGATGGGGTGTGTGTGTGTGAGCGAGTGAGATGGGGTGTGTGTGTGTGAGCGAGTGAGATGGGGTGTGTGTGTGTGAGCGAGTGAGATGGGGTGTGTGTGTGAGCGAGTGAGATGGGGTTTGTGTGTGAGCGAGTGAGATGGGGTGTGTGTGTGTGATCGAGTGAGATGGGGTGTGTGTCTGAGCGAGTGAGATGGGGTGTGTGTGTGTGAGCGAGTGAGATGGGGTGTGTGTGTGAGCGAGTGAGATGGGGTTTGTGTGTGAGCGAGTGAGATGGGGTCCGTGTGTGTGAGAGAGATGGGGTGCATGTGTATGTGTGAGAGAGATGGGGTGCGTGTGTATGTGTGAGAGAGATGGGGTGCGTGTGTATGTGTGAGAGAGATGGGGTGCGTGTGTGTGTGTGTGAGAGGGATGGGGTGTGTGTGTGTGTGAGTGAGTGAGATGGGGTGTGTGTGAGTGAGTGAGATGGGGTGTGTGTGAGTGAGTGAGATGGGGTGTGAGTGAGTGAGATGGGGTGTGTGTGAGTGAGTGAGATGGGGTGTGTGTGAGTGAGTGAGTGAGGTGAGGTGTGTGTGAGTGAGCAGGTGAGATGGGGTGTGTGTGTGTGCGCGAGTGAGATGGGGTGTGTGTGTGTGAGCGAGTGAGATGGGGTGTGTGTCTGAGCGAGTGAGATGGGGTTTGTGTGTGAGCGAGTGAGATGGGGTCCGTGTGTGTGTGAGTGAGATGGGGTCCGTGTGTGTGTGAGTGAGATGGGGTGCGTGTGTGTGTGAGAGAATGGGGTGCATGTGTGTGAGAGAGATGGGGTGCATGTGTGTGAGAGAGATGGGGTGCGTGTGTATGTGTGAGAGAGATGGGGTGCGTGTGTATGTGTGAGAGAGAGATGGGGTGTGTGTGTGTGTGTGTGTGAGAGAGATGGGGTGCGTGTGTGTGTGTGTGAGAGAGATGGGGTGTTGTGTGTGTGAGATAGATGGGGTGTGTGTGTGTGTGAGATAGATGGTGTGTGTGTGTGTGTGAGAGAGATGGGGTGCATGTGTGTGAGAGAGATGGGGTGCGTGTGTGTATGTGTGAGAGAGATGGGGTGCGTGTGTATGTGTGAGAGAGAGATGGGGTGCGTGTGTGTGTGTGTGAGAGAGATGGGGTGCGTGTGTGTGTGTGAGAGAGATGGGGTGTGTGTGTGTGTGAGATAGATGGGGTGTGTGTGTGTGTGAGATAGATGGGGTGTGTGTGTGTGTGAGATAGATGGGGTGTGTGTGTGTGTGAGATAGATGGTGTGCGTGTGTGTGTGTGTGAGAGAGATGGTGTGCGTGTGTGTGTGTGTGAGAGAGATGGGGTGCGTGTGTGTCGGTGAGAGAGATGGGGTGCGTGTGTGTGTGTGTGAGAGAGATGGCGTGCGTGTGTGTGTGTGAGAGAGTGATGGGGTGTGTGTGAGTGGGTGAGATGGGGTGTGTGTGAGTGAGTGAGATGAGGTGTGTGTGTGTGTGAGTGAGTGAGATGGAGTGTGTGTGAGTGAGTGAGTGAGATGGGGTGTGTGTGTGTGAGTTAGTGAGATGGGGTGTGTGTGTATGAGTGAGTGAGATGGGGTGTGTGTGTATGAGTGAGTGAGATGGGGTGTGTGTGTATGAGTGAGTGAGATGGGGTGTGTGTGTGTGAGTGAGTGAGATGGGGTGTGTGTGAGTGAGTGAGATGGGGTGTGTGTGAGTGAGTGAGATGGGGTGTGTGTGAGTGAGTGAGATGGGGTGTGTGTGAGTGAGTGAGATGGGGTGTGTGTGAGTGAGTGAGATGGGGTGTGTGTGAGTGAGAGAGATGGGGGTGTGTGTGAGAGAGATGGGGTGTGTGTATGTGAGAGAGATGGGGTGTGTGTATGTGAGAGAGATGGGGTGTGTCTGTGTGAGAGAGAGAGATGGTGTGTGTGTGTGAGAGAGATGGGGTGTGTGTGTGAGAGAGATGGGGTGTGTGTGTGTGAGAGATGGGGTGTGTGTGTGAGAGATGGGGTGTGTGTGTGAGAGATGGGGTGTGTGTGTGAGTGAGATGGGGTGTGAGTGATTGAGTGAGATGGGGTGTGTGTGAGTGAGTGAGTGAGATGGGGTGTGTGTGAGTGAGTGAGTGAGATGGGGTGTGTGTGAGTGAGTGAGTGAGATGGGGTGTGTGTGAGTGAGTGAGTGAGATGAGGTGTGTGTGTGTGAGTGAGTGAGATGGGGTGTGTGTGAGTGAGTGAGTGAGATGGGGTGTGTGTGAGTGAGTGAGTGAGATGGGGTGTGTGTGTGTGCGCGAGTGAGATGGGGTGTGTGTGTGTGAGCGAGTGAGATGGGGTGTGTGTCTGAGCGAGTGAGATGGGGTTTGTGTGTGAGCGAGTGAGATGGGGTAGGTGTGTGTGCGAGTGAGATGGGGTCCGTGTGTGTGTGAGTGAGATGGGGTCCGTGTGTGTGTGAGTGAGATGGGGTGCGTGTGTGTGTGAGAGAGATGGGGTGCGTGTGTATGTGTGAGAGAGATGGGGTGCGTGTGTATGTGTGAGAGAGAGATGGGGTGCGTGTGTGTGTGTGTGAGAGAGATGGGGTGCGTGTGTTTGTGTGTGAGAGAGATGGGGTGTGTGTGTGTGTGAGATAGATGGGGTGTGTGTGTGTGTGAGATAGATGGGGTGTGTGTGTGTGTGAGATAGATGGTGTGTGTGTGTGTGAGAGAGATGGGGGGCATGTGTGTGAGAGAGATGGGGTGTGTGTGTATGTGTGAGAGAGATGGGGTGCGTGTGTATGTGTGAGAGAGAGATGGGGTGCGTGTGTGTGTGTGTGAGAGAGGTGGGGTGCGTGTGTGTGTGTGAGAGAGATGGGGTGTGTGTGTGTGTGTGAGATAGATGGGGTGTGTGTGTGTGTGTGAGATAGATGGTGTGCGTGTGTGTGTGTGTGAGAGAGATGGGGTGTGTGTGTGAGGGAGTGAGATGGGGTGTGTGTGCGTGAGCAAGGGAGATGGGGTGTGTGTGCGTGAGCGAGTGAGATGGGGTGTGTGTGCGTGAGCGAGTGAGTTGGGGTGTGTGTGCGTGAGCGAGTGAGATGGGGTGTGTGTGTGTGAGCGAGTGAGATGGGGTGTGTGTGTGTGAGCGAGTGAGATGGGGTGTGTGTGTGTGAGCGAGTGAGATGGGGTGTGTGTGTGTGAGCGAGTGAGATGGGGTGTGTGTGTGTGAGCGAGTGAGATGGGGTGTGTGTGTGTGAGTGAGCGAGTGAGATGGGGTGTGTGTGAGTGAGCGAGTGAGATGGGGTGTGTGTGTGTGAGTGAACGAGTGAGATGGGGTGTGTGTGTGTGAGTGAGTGAGTGAGATGGGGTGTGTGTGAGTGAGTGAGTGAGATGGGGTGTGTGTGAGTGAGTGAGATGGGGTGTGTGTGAGTGAGTGAGATGGGGTGTGTGTGAGTGAGTGAGTGAGATGGGGTGTGTGTGAGTGAGTGAGTGAGATGGGGTGTGAGTGAGTGAGTGAGATGGGGTGTGTATGAGTGAGTGAGATGGGGTGTGAGTGAGTGAGTGAGATGGGGTGTGTGTGAGTGAGTGAGTGAGATGGGGTGTGTGTGAGTGAGTGAGTGAGATGGGGTGTGTGTGAGTGAGTGAGTGAGATGGGGTGTGAGTGAGTGAGTGAGATGGGGTGTGTGTGAGTGAGTGAGTGAGATGGGGTGTGTGTGAGTGAGTGAGTGAGATGGGGTGTGTGTGAGTGAGTGAGTGAGATGAGGTGTGTGTGTGTGAGTGAGCAGGTGAGATGGGGTGTGTGTGTGTGAGCGAGTGAGATGGGGTGTGTGTGTGTGAGCGAGTGAGATGGGGTGTGTGTGTGTGAGCGAGTGAGATGGGGTGTGTGTGTGTGAGCGAGTGAGATGGGGTGTGTGTGTGTGAGCGAGTGAGATGGGGTGTGTGTGTGTGAGCGAGTGAGATGGGGTGTGTGTGTGTGAGCGAGTGAGATGGGGTGTGTGTCTGAGCGAGTGAGATGGGGTGTGTGTGTGTGAGCGAGTGAGCAGGTGAGATGGGGTGTGTGTCTGAGCGAGTGAGATGGGGTCCGTGTGTGTGCGAGTGAGATGGGGTCCGTGTGTGTGTGAGTGAGATGTGGTCCGTGTGTGTGAGCGAGTGAGATGGGGTGTGTGTGTGTGAGCGAGTGAGATGGGGTGTGTGTGTGTGAGCGAGTGAGATGGGGTGTGTGTGTGTGAGCGAGTGAGATGGGGTGTGTGTGTGTGAGTGAGTGAGTGAGATGGGGTGTGTGTGAGTGAGTGAGTGAGATGGGGTGTGTGTGAGTGAGTGAGATGGGGTGTGTGTGAGTGAGTGAGATGGGGTGTGTGTGTGTGTGAGTGAGTGAGATGGGGTGTGTGTGTGTATGAGTGAGTGAGATGGGGTGTGTGTGAGTG
Organism: Chiloscyllium plagiosum; assembly: GCF_037043375.1. Taxonomy (NCBI): domain Eukaryota; kingdom Metazoa; phylum Chordata; class Chondrichthyes; order Orectolobiformes; family Hemiscylliidae; genus Chiloscyllium; species Chiloscyllium plagiosum. The sequence continues at coordinate 143,066,412 of NW_028270142.1, forward strand.
AGTGAGATGGGGTGTGTGTGAGTGAGTGAGATGGGGTGTGTGTGTGTGAGTGAGTGAGATGGGGTGTGTGTGTGTGAGTGAGTGAGATGGGGTGTGTGTGTGTGAGTGAGTGAGATGGGGTGTGTGTGTGTGAGTGAGTGAGATGGGGTGTGTGTGAGTGAGTGAGATGGGGTGTGTGTGAGTGAGTGAGATGGGGTGTGTGTGAGTGAGTGAGTGAGATGGGGTGTGTGTGAGTGAGTGAGTGAGATGGGGTGTGAGTGAGTGAGTGAGATGGGGTTTGTGTGAGTGAGTGAGTGAGATGGGGTGTGTGTGAGTGAGTGAGATGGGGTGTGAGTGAGTGAGATGGGGTGTGAGTGAGTGAGTGAGATGGGGTGTGTGTGAGTGAGTGAGTGAGATGAGGTGTGTGTGTGTGAGTGAGCAGGTGAGATGGGGTGTGTGTGTGTGAGCGAGTGAGATGGGGTGTGTGTGTGTGTGAGCGAGTGAGATGGGGTGTGTGTGTGTGTGAGCGAGTGAGATGGGGTGTGTGTGTGTGAGCGAGTGAGATGGGGTGTGTGTGTGTGAGCGAGTGAGATGGGGTGTGTGTCTGAGCGAGTGAGATGGGGTGTGTGTGTGTGAGCGAGTGAGATGGGGTGTGTGTGTGTGAGCGAGTGAGATGGGGTGTGTGTGTGAGCGAGTGAGATGGGGTTTGTGTGTGAGCGAGTGAGATGGGGTGTGTGTGTGTGAGCGAGTGAGATGGGGTGTGTGTCTGAGCGAGTGAGATGGGGTGTGTGTGTGTGAGCGAGTGAGATGGGGTGTGTGTGTGAGCGAGTGAGATGGGGTTTGTGTGTGAGCGAGTGAGATGGGGTCCGTGTGTGTGAGAGAGATGGGGTGCATGTGTATGTGTGAGAGAGATGGGGTGCGTGTGTATGTGTGAGAGAGATGGGGTGCGTGTGTATGTGTGAGAGAGATGGGGTGCGTGTGTGTGTGTGTGAGAGGGATGGGGTGTGTGTGTGTGTGAGTGAGTGAGATGGGGTGTGTGTGAGTGAGTGAGATGGGGTGTGTGTGAGTGAGTGAGATGGGGTGTGAGTGAGTGAGATGGGGTGTGTGTGAGTGAGTGAGATGGGGTGTGTGTGAGTGAGTGAGTGAGGTGAGGTGTGTGTGAGTGAGCAGGTGAGATGGGGTGTGTGTGTGTGCGCGAGTGAGATGGGGTGTGTGTGTGTGAGCGAGTGAGATGGGGTGTGTGTCTGAGCGAGTGAGATGGGGTTTGTGTGTGAGCGAGTGAGATGGGGTCCGTGTGTGTGTGAGTGAGATGGGGTCCGTGTGTGTGTGAGTGAGATGGGGTGCGTGTGTGTGTGAGAGAATGGGGTGCATGTGTGTGAGAGAGATGGGGTGCATGTGTGTGAGAGAGATGGGGTGCGTGTGTATGTGTGAGAGAGATGGGGTGCGTGTGTATGTGTGAGAGAGAGATGGGGTGTGTGTGTGTGTGTGTGTGAGAGAGATGGGGTGCGTGTGTGTGTGTGTGAGAGAGATGGGGTGTTGTGTGTGTGAGATAGATGGGGTGTGTGTGTGTGTGAGATAGATGGTGTGTGTGTGTGTGTGAGAGAGATGGGGTGCATGTGTGTGAGAGAGATGGGGTGCGTGTGTGTATGTGTGAGAGAGATGGGGTGCGTGTGTATGTGTGAGAGAGAGATGGGGTGCGTGTGTGTGTGTGTGAGAGAGATGGGGTGCGTGTGTGTGTGTGAGAGAGATGGGGTGTGTGTGTGTGAGATAGATGGGGTGTGTGTGTGTGTGAGATAGATGGGGTGTGTGTGTGTGTGAGATAGATGGGGTGTGTGTGTGTGTGAGATAGATGGTGTGCGTGTGTGTGTGTGTGAGAGAGATGGTGTGCGTGTGTGTGTGTGTGAGAGAGATGGGGTGCGTGTGTGTCGGTGAGAGAGATGGGGTGCGTGTGTGTGTGTGTGAGAGAGATGGCGTGCGTGTGTGTGTGTGAGAGAGTGATGGGGTGTGTGTGAGTGGGTGAGATGGGGTGTGTGTGAGTGAGTGAGATGAGGTGTGTGTGTGTGTGAGTGAGTGAGATGGAGTGTGTGTGAGTGAGTGAGTGAGATGGGGTGTGTGTGTGTGAGTGAGATGGGGTGTGAGTGATTGAGTGAGATGGGGTGTGTGTGAGTGAGTGAGTGAGATGGGGTGTGTGTGAGTGAGTGAGTGAGATGGGGTGTGTGTGAGTGAGTGAGTGAGATGAGGTGTGTGTGTGTGAGTGAGCAGGTGAGATGGGGTGTGTGTGTGTGCGCGAGTGAGATGGGGTGTGTGTGTGTGAGCGAGTGAGATGGGGTGTGTGTCTGAGCGAGTGAGATGGGGTTTGTGTGTGAGCGAGTGAGATGGGGTAGGTGTGTGTGCGAGTGAGATGGGGTCCGTGTGTGTGTGAGTGAGATGGGGTCCGTGTGTGTGTGAGTGAGATGGGGTGCGTGTGTGTGTGAGAGAGATGGGGTGCATGTGTGTGAGAGAGATGGGGTGCGTGTGTATGTGTGAGAGAGATGGGGTGCGTGTGTATGTGTGAGAGAGAGATGGTGTGCGTGTGTGTGTGTGTGTGAGAGAGATGGGGTGCGTGTGTGTGTGTGTGAGAGAGATGGGGTGTGTGTGTGTGTGTGAGATAGATGGGGTGTGTGTGTGTGTGAGATAGATGGTGTGTGTGTGTGTGAGAGAGATGGGATGCATGTGTGTGAGAGAGATGGGGTGCGTGTGTGTATGTGTGAGAGAGATGGGGTGCGTGGGTGTGTGTGTGTGAGAGAGATGGGGTGCGTGTGTGTGTGTGTGAGAGAGATGGGGTGTGTGTGTGTGTGAGATAGATGGGGTGTGTGTGTGTGTGTGAGATAGATGGGGTGTGTGTGTGTGTGAGATAGATGGTGTGTGTGTGTGTGAGAGAGAGATGGGGTGCATGTGTGTGTGTGTGTGAGAGAGATGGGGTGCGTGTGTGTGTGAGAGAGAGATGGGGTGCGTGTGTGTGTGAGAGAGATGGGGTGCATGTGTGTGAGAGAGATGGGGTGCGTGTGTATGTGTGAGAGAGATGGGGTGCGTGTGTATGTGTGAGAGAGAGATGGTGTGCGTGTGTGTGTGTGTGTGAGAGAGATGGGGTGCGTGTGTGTGTGTGTGAGAGAGATGGGGTGTGTGTGTGTGTGTGAGATAGATGGGGTGTGTGTGTGTGTGAGATAGATGGTGTGTGTGTGTGTGAGAGAGATGGGATGCATGTGTGTGAGAGAGATGGGGTGCGTGTGTGTATGTGTGAGAGAGATGGGGTGCGTGGGTGTGTGTGTGTGAGAGAGATGGGGTGCGTGTGTGTGTGTGTGAGAGAGATGGGGTGTGTGTGTGTGTGAGATAGATGGGGTGTGTGTGTGTGTGTGAGATAGATGGGGTGTGTGTGTGTGTGAGATAGATGGTGTGTGTGTGTGTGAGAGAGAGATGGGGTGCATGTGTGTGTGTGTGTGAGAGAGATGGGGTGCGTGTGTGTGTGAGAGAGAGATGGGGTGCATGTGTGTGTGTGTGTGAGAGAGATGGGGTGCGTGTGTGTGTGTGTGAGAGAGATGGGGTGTGTGTGTGTGTGAGATAGATGGTGTGCGTGTGTGTGTGAGAGAGATGGGGTGCATGTGTGTGAGAGAGATGGGGTGCGTGTGTGTTTGTGTGAGAGAGATGGGGTGCGTGTGTGTGTGTGTGAGAGAGATGGGGTGCGTGTGTGTGTGTGAGAGAGATGGGGTGTGTGTGTGTGTGAGATAGATGGGGTGTGTGTGTGTGTGTGAGATAGATGGTGTGCGTGTGTGTGTGTGTGAGAGAGATGGGGTGCGTGTGTGTGTGTGTGAGAGAGAGATGGGCTGCGTGTGTGTGTGTGTGAGAGAGATGGGGTGCGTGTGTGTGTGAGATAGATGGGGTGTGTGTGTGTGTGAGATAGATGGTGTGCGTGTGTGTGTGTGTGAGAGAGATGGGGTGCGTGTGTGTGTGTGTGAGAGAGAGATGGGGTGCGTGTGTGTGTGTGTGAGAGAGATGGGGTGCGTGTGTGTGTGTGAGATAGATGGGGTGTGTGTGTGTGAGATAGATGGTGTGCGTGTGTGTGAGAGAGATGGGGTGCATGTGTGTGAGAGAGATGGGGTGCGTGTGTGTTTGTGTGAGAGAGATGGGGTGCGTGTGTGTGTGTGTGAGAGAGATGGGGTGCGTGTGTGTGTGTGAGAGAGATGGGGTGTGTGTGTGTGTGAGATAGATGGGGTGTGTGTGTGTGTGTGAGATAGATGGTGTGCGTGTGTGTGTGTGTGAGAGAGATGGGGTGCGTGTGTGTGTGTGTGAGAGAGAGATGGGCTGCGTGTGTGTGTGTGTGAGAGAGATGGGGTGCGTGTGTGTGTGAGATAGATGGGGGGTGTGTGTGTGTGAGATAGATGGTGTGCGTGTGTGTGTGTGTGAGAGAGATGGGGTGCGTGTGTGTGTGTGTGAGAGAGAGATGGGGTGCGTGTGTGTGTGTGTGAGAGAGATGGGGTGCGTGTGTGTGTGTGTGAGAGAGATGGGGTGCGTGTGTGTGTGTGTGAGAGTGATGGGGTGTGTGTGAGTGAGTGAGATGGGGTGTGTGTGTGTGAGTGAGATGAGGTGTGTGTGTGTGTGAGTGAGATGAGGTGTGTGTGTGTGTGAGTGAGTGAGATGGAGTGTGTGTGAGTGAGTGAGTGAGATGGGGTGTGTGTGAGTGAGTGAGTGAGATGGGGTGTGTGTGAGTGAGTGAGTGAGATGCGGTGTGTGTGAGTGAGTGAGTGAGATGGGGAGTGTGTGAGTGAGTGAGTGAGATGGGGTGTGTGAGTGAGTGAGATGGGGAGTGTGAGTGAGTGAGATGGGGTGTGTGTGAGTGAGTGAGTGAGATGGGGTGTGAGTGAGTGAGTGAGATGGGGTGTGTGAGTGAGTGAGATGGGGTGTGTGAGTGAGTGAGATGGGGTGTGTGTGAGTGAGTGAGATGGGGTGTGAGTGAGTGAGTGAGATGGGGTGTGAGTGAGTGAGTGAGATGGGGTGTGAGTGAGTGAGATGGGGTGTGAGTGAGTGAGTGAGATGGGGTGTGTGTGAGTGAGTGAGTGAGATGAGGTGTGTGTGTGAGTGAGTGAGATGGGGGGTGTGTGTGTGTGTGTGTGAGCAGGTGAGATGGGGTGTATGTGTGAGCGAGTGAAATGGTGTGTGTGTGTGAGCGAGTGAGATGGGGTGTGTGTGTGAGGGAGTGAGATGGGGTGTGTGTGAGGGAGTGAGATGGGGTGTGTGTGTGTGAGCAAGTGAGATGGGGTGTGTGTGTGTGAGCGAGTGAGATGGGGTGTGTGTGTGTGAGCGAGTGAGATGGGGTGTGTGTGTGTGAGCGAGTGAGATGGGGTGTGTGTGTGTGAGTAAGATGGGGTGTGAGTTAGTGAGTGAGATGGGGTGTGAGTGAGTGAGTGAGATGGGGTGTGTGTGAGTGAGTGAGTGAGATGGGGTGTGTGTGAGTGAGTGAGTGAGAGAGTGAGATGGGGTGTGTGTGAGTGAGTGAGTGAGATGGGGTGTGTGTGAGTGAGTGAGTGAGATAGGGTGTGTGTGAGAGAGTGAGTGAGATGGGGTGTGAGTGAGTGAGTGAGATGGGGTGTGTGTGAGTGAGTGAGTGAGATGGGGTGTGTGTGTGAGTGAGTGAGATGGGGTGTGTGTGTGTGAGTGAGCAGGTGAGATGGGGTGTGTGTGTGTGGGCGAGTGAGTTGGGGTGTGTGTGTGTGAGCGAGTGAGATGGGGTGTATGTCTGAGCGAGTGAGATGGGGTTTGTGTGTGTGTGAGTGAGATGGGGTCCGTGTGTGTATGAGTGAGATGGGGTGTGTGTGTGTGAGAGAGGTGGGGTGCATGTGTGTGAGAGAGATGGGGTGCATGTGTGTGAGAGAGATGGGGTGCGTGTGTATGTGTGAGAGAGATGGGGTATCTGTGCGTGTGTGTGAGAGATGGGGTGCGTGTGTGTGAGAGAGATGGGGTGTGTGTGAGAGAGATGGGGGTGTGTGTGAGAGAGATGGGGTGTGTGTATGTGAGAGAGATGGGGTGTGTGTATGTGAGAGAGAGAGATGGGGTGTGTGTGTGTGAGAGAGAGAGATGAGGTGTATGTGTGTGTGTGAGAGAGAGATGGGGTGTGTGTGTGAGAGAGAGAGAGATAGGGTGTGTGTGTGTGAGCGAGTGAGATGGGGTGTGCGTGTGTGAGCGAGTGAGATGGGGTGTGTGTGAGTGAGTGAGTGAGATGGGGTGTGTGCGTGTGAGCGAGTGAGATGGGGTGTGTGTGTGTGAGCGAGTGAGATGGGGTGTGTGTGTGTGAGTGAGCGAGTGAGATGGGGTGTGTGTGTGTGAGTGAGTGAGTGAGATGGGTGTGTGTGTGTGAGTGAGTGAGAGAGATGGAGTGTGTGTGAGTGAGTGAGTGAGATGGGGTGTGTGTGAGTGAGTGTGATGGGGTGTGTGTGAGTGAGTGAGATGGGGTGTGTGTGTGTGGGCGAGTGAGTTGGGGTGTGTGTGTGTGAGCGAGTGAGATGGGGTGTATGTCTGAGCGAGTGAGTTGGGGTGTGTGTGTGTGAGCGAGTGAGATGGGGTGTATGTCTGAGCGAGTGAGATGGGGTTTGTGTGTGTGTGAGTGAGATGGGGTCCGTGTGTGTGTGAGTGAGATGGGGTGCATGTGTGTGAGAGAGGTGGGGTGCATGTGTGTGAGAGAGATGGGGTGCATGTGTGTGAGAGAGATGGGGTGCGTGTGTATGTGTGAGAGAGATGGGGTATCTGTGCGTGTGTGTGAGAGAGATGGGGTGCGTGTGTGTGAGAGAGATGGGGTGTGTGTGAGAGAGATGGGGGTGTGTGTGAGAGAGATGGGGTGTGTGTATGTGAGAGAGATGGGGTGTGTGTATGTGAGAGAGAGAGATGGGGTGTGTGTGTGTGAGAGAGAGAGATGAGGTGTATGTGTGTGTGTGAGAGAGAGATGGGGTGTGTGTGTGAGAGAGAGAGAGATGGGGTGTGTGTGTGTGAGAGAGAGAGAGATGGGGTGCGTGTGTGTATGTGTGAGAGAGATGGGGTGCGTGTGTATGTGTGAGAGAGAGATGGGGTGCGTGTGTGTGTGTGAGAGAGATGGGGTGCGTGTGTGTGTGTGAGAGAGATGGGGTGTGTGTGTGTGTGAGATAGATGGGGTGTGTGTGTGTGTGAGATAGATGGTGTGCGTGTGTGTGTGTGTGTGTGAGAGAGATGGGGTGCGTGTGTGTGTGTGTGTGTGAGAGAGATGGGGTGCGTGTGTGTGTGTGTGAGAGAGAAATGGGGTGCGTGTGTGTGTGTGTGTGAGAGAGATGGGGTGCGTGTGTGTGTGAGATAGATGGGGTGTGTGTGTGTGAGATAGATGGTGTGCGTGTGTGTGTGTGAGAGAGATGGGGTGCGTGTGTGTGTGTGTGAGAGAGAGATGGGGTGCGTGTGTGTGTGTGTGTGAGAGAGATGGGGTGCGTGTGTGTGTGTGAGATAGATGGGGTGTGTGTGTGTGAGATAGATGGGGTGTGTGTGTGTGTGAGATAGATGGTGTGCGTGTGTGTGTGTGTGAGAGAGATGGGGTGCGTGTGTGTGTGTGTGTGAGAGAGATGGGGTGCGTGTGTGTGTGTGTGAGAGAGATGGGGTGCGTGTGTGTGTGTGTGAGAGAGATGGGGTGCGTGTGTGTGTGTGTGTGAGAGTGATGGGGTGTGTGTGAGTGAGTGAGATGGGGTGCGTGTGAGTGAGTGAGATGAGGTGTGTGTGTGTGTGAGTGAGTGAGATGGAGTGTGTGTGAGTGAGTGAGTGAGATGGGGTGTGTGTGAGTGAGTGAGTGAGATGGGGTGTGTGTGAGTGAGTGAGTGAGATGGGGAGTGTGTGAGTGAGTGAGTGAGATGGGGTGTGTGAGTGAGTGAGATGGGGAGTGTGAGTGAGTGAGATGGGGTGTGTGTGAGTGAGTGAGTGAGATGGGGTGTGAGTGAGTGAGTGAGATGGGGTGTGTGAGTGAGTGAGATGGGGTGTGTGAGTGAGTGAGATGGGGTGTGTGAGTGAGTGAGATGGGGTGTGTGTGAGTGAGTGAGTGAGATGGGGTGTGAGTGAGTGAGTGAGATGGGGTGTGAGTGAGTGAGTGAGATGGGGTGTGTGTGAGTGAGTGAGATGGGGTGTGAGTGAGTGAGATGGGGTGTGTGTGAGTGAGTGAGTGAGATGGGGTGTGAGTGAGTGAGTGAGATGGGGAGTGAGTGAGTGAGATGGGGTGTGTGTGAGTGAGTGAGATGGGGTGTGAGTGAGTGAGATGGGGTGTGAGTGAGTGAGTGAGATGGGGTGTGTGTGAGTGAGTGAGTGAGATGAGGTGTGTGTGTGAGTGAGTGAGATGGGGTGTGTGTGTGTGTGTGTGTGTGAGCAGGTGAGATGGGGTGTGTGTGTGAGCGAGTGAAATGGTGTGTGTGTGTGAGCGAGTGAGATGGGGTGTGTGTGTGAGGGAGTGAGATGGGGTGTGTGTGTGAGGGAGTGAGATGGGGTGTGTGTGTGTGTGAGCAAGTGAGATGGGGTGTGTGTGTGTGAGCGAGTGAGATGGGGTGTGTGTGTGTGAGCGAGTGAGATGGGGTGTGTGTGTGTGAGCGAGTGAGATGGGGTGTGTGTGTGTGAGCGAGTGAGATGGGGTGTGTGTGTGTGAGCGAGTGAGATGGGGTGTGTGTGTGTGAGTGAGATGGGGTGTGTGTGTGTGAGTGAGATGGGGTGTGAGTTAGTGAGTGAGATGGGGTGTGAGTGAGTGAGTGAGATGGGGTGTGTGTGAGTGAGTGAGTGAGATGGGGTGTGTGTGAGTGAGTGAGTGAGATGGGGTGTGAGTGAGTGAGTGAGATGGGGTGTGAGTGAGTGAGTGAGATGGGGTGTGTGTGTGAGTGAGTGAGATGGGGTGTGTGTGAGTGAGTGAGTGAGATGGGGTGTGTGTGTGAGTGAGTGAGATGGGGTGTGTGTGTGTGAGTGAGCAGGTGAGATGGGGTGTGTGTGTGTGTGCGAGTGAGTTGGGGTGTGTGTGTGTGAGCGAGTGAGATGGGGTTTGTGTGTGAGTGAGTGAGATGGGGTCCGTGTGTGTGTGAGTGAGATGGGGTGCGTGTGTGTGTGAGAGAGATGGGGTGCATGTGTGTGAGAGAGGTGGGGTGCATGTGTGTGAGAGAGATGGGGTGCGTGTGTATGTGTGAGAGAGATGGGGTATGTGTGCGTGTGTGTGAGAGAGATGGGGTGCGTGTGTGTGAGAGAGATGGGGTGTGTGTGAGAGAGATGGGGGTGTGTGTGAGAGAGATGGGGTGTGTGTGAGAGAGATGGGGTGTGTGTGAGAGAGAGATGGGGTGTGTGTGTGAGAGAGATGGGGTGTGTGTGTGAGAGAGATGGGGTGTGTGTGTGTGAGAGATGGTGTGTGTGTGTGAGAGATGGAGTGTGTGTGTGAGCGAGTGAGATGGGGTGTGTGTGTGTGAGCGAGTGAGATGGGGTGTGTGTGTGTGTGAGCGAGTGAGATGGGGTGTGTGTGTGTGTGAGCGAGTGAGATGGGGTGTGTGTGTGTGTGAGCGAGTGAGATGGTGTGTGTGTATGAGTGAGTGAGATGGGGTGTGTGTGTATGAGTGAGTGAGATGGGGTGTGTGTGTATGAGTGAGTGAGATGGGGTGTGTGTGTATGAGTGAGTGAGATGGGGTGTGTGTGTGTGAGTGAGTGAGATGGGGTGTGTGTGAGTGAGTGAGATGGGGTGTGTGTGAGTGAGTGAGATGGGGTGTGTGTGTGTGTGAGTGATGGGGTGTGTGTGAGTGAGTGAGATGGGGTGTGTGTGAGTGAGTGAGATGGGGTGTGTGTGAGTGAGAGAGATGGGGGTGTGTGTGAGAGAGATGGGGTGTGTGTATGTGAGAGAGATGGGGTGTGTGTATGTGAGAGAGATGGGGTGTGTCTGTGTGAGAGAGAGAGATGGTGTGTGTGTGTGAGAGAGATGGGGTGTGTGTGTGAGAGAGATGGGGTGTGTGTGTGTGAGAGATGGGGTGTGTGTGTGAGAGATGGGGTGTGTGTGTGAGAGATGGGGTGTGTGTGTGAGTGAGATGGGGTGTGTGTGAGTGAGTGAGATGCGGTGTGTATGAGTGAGTGAGATGGGGTGCGTGTGAGTGAGTGAGATGGGGTGTGTGTGAGTGAGTGAGTGAGATGGGGTGTGTGTGAGTGAGTGAGTGAGATGGGGTGTGTGTGAGTGAGTGAGTGAGATGGGGTGTGTGTGAGTGAGTGAGTGAGATGGGGTGTGAGTGAGTGAGTGAGATGGTGTGTGTGTGAGTGAGTGAGTGAGATGGGGTGTGTGTGAGTGAGTGAGTGAGATGGGGTGTGAGTGAGTGAGTGAGATGAGGTGTGTGTGAGTGAGTGAGATGGGGTGTATGTGTGTGAGTGAGCAGGTGAGATGGGGTGTGTGTGTGTGCGCGAGTGAGATGGGGTGTGTGTGTGTGAGCGAGTGAGATGGGGTGTGTGTGTGTGAGCGAGTGAGATGGGGTGTGTGTCTGAGCGAGTGAGATGGGGTTTGTGTGTGAGCGAGTGAGATGGGGTCCGTGTGTGTGCGAGTGAGATGGGGTCCGTGTGTGTGTGAGTGAGATGGGGTCCGTGTGTGTGTGAGTGAGATGGGGTGCGTGTGTGTGTGAGAGAGATGGGGTGCATGTGTGTGAGAGAGATGGGGTGCGTGTGTATGTGTGAGAGAGATGGGGTGCGTGTGTATGTGTGAGAGAGAGATGGGGTGCGTGTGTGTGTGTGAGAGAGATGGGGTGCGTGTGTGTGTGTGTGAGAGAGATGGGGTGTGTGTGTGTGTGAGATAGATGGGGTGTGTGTGTGTGTGAGATAGATGGTGTGTGTGTGTGTGAGAGAGATGGGGTGCATGTGTGTGAGAGAGATGGGGTGCGTGTGTGTATGTGTGAGAGAGATGGGGTGCGTGTGTATGTGTGAGAGAGAGATGGGGTGCGTGTGTGTGTGTGTGAGAGAGATGGGGTGCGTGTGTGTGTGTGAGAGAGATGGGGTGTGTGTGTGTGTGAGATAGATGGGGTGTGTGTGTGTGTGAGATAGATGGGGTGTGTGTGTGTGTGAGATAGATGGTGTGCGTGTGTGTGTGTGTGAGAGAGATGGGGTGCGTGTGTGTGTGTATGAGAGAGAGATGGGGTGCGTGTGTGTGTGTGTGAGAGAGATGGGGTGCGTGTGTGTGTGAGATCGATGGGGTGTGTGTGTGTGTGAGATAGATGGTGTGCGTGTGTGTGTGTGTGTGAGAGAGATGGGGTGCGTGTGTGTGTGTGTGTGAGAGAGAGATGGGGTGCGTGTGTGTGTGTGTGAGAGAGATGGGGTGCGTGTGTGTGTGTGAGATAGATGCGGTGTGTGTGTGTGAGATAGATGGGGTGTGTGTGTGTGTGAGATAGATGGGGTGTGTGTGTGTGTGAGATAGATGGGGTGTGTGTGTGTGTGAGATAGATGGTGTGCGTGTGTGTGTGTGTGAGAGAGATGGGGTGCGTGTGTGTGTGTGTGAGAGAGATGGGGTGCGTGTGTGTGTGTGAGATAGATGCGGTGTGTGTGTGTGAGAGAGATGGGGTGTGTGTGTGTGTGAGATAGATGGGGTGTGTGTGTGTGTGAGATAGATGGTGTGCGTGTGTGTGTGTGTGAGAGAGATGGGGTGCGTGTGTGTGTGTGAGAGAGAGATGGGGTGCGTGTGTGTGTGTGTGAGAGAGATGGGGTGCGTGTGTGTGTGTGAGATAGATGCGGTGTGTGTGTGTGAGATAGATGGGGTGTGTGTGTGTGTGTGAGATAGATGGTGTGCGTGTGTGTGTGTGTGAGAGAGATGGTGTGCGTGTGTGTGTGTGTGAGAGAGATGGGGTGCGTGTGTGTGTGTGTGTGAGAGAGATGGGGTGCGTGTGTGTGTGTGAGAGAGATGGGGTGCGTGTGTGTGTGTGTGTGAGAGAGATGGGGTGTGTGTGAGTGAGTGAGATGAGGTGTGTGTGTGTGTGAGTGAGTGAGATGGAGTGTGTGTGAGTGAGTGAGTGAGATGGAGTGTGTGTGAGTGAGTGAGTGAGATGGGGTGTGTGTGAGTGAGTGAGTGAGTGAGATGGGGTGTGTGTGAGTGAGTGAGTGAGATGGGGTGTGTGTGAGTGAGTGAGTGAGATGGGGAGTGTGTGAGTGAGTGAGTGAGATGGGGTGTGTGAGTGAGTGAGATGGGGAGTGTGAGTGAGTGAGATGGGGTGTGTGTGAGTGAGTGAGTGAGATGGGGTGTGTGTGAGTGAGTGAGTGAGATGGGGTGTGAGTGAGTGAGTGAGATGGGGTGTGTGAGTGAGTGAGATGGGGTGTGTGAGTGAGTGAGATGGGGTGTGTGAGTGAGTGAGATGGGGTGTGTGTGAGTGAGTGAGTGAGATGGGGTGTGAGTGAGTGAGTGAGATGGGGTGTGAGTGAGTGAGTGAGATGGGGGTGTGTGTGAGAGAGATGGGGTGTGTGTATGTGAGAGAGATGGGGTGTGTGTATGTGAGAGAGATGGGGTGTGTCTGTGTGAGAGAGAGAGATGGTGTGTGTGTGTGTGAGAGAGATGGGGTGTGTGTGTGAGAGAGATGGGGTGTGTGTGTGTGAGAGAGATGGGGTGTGTGTGTGTGAGAGATGGTGTGTGTGTGTGAGAGATGGGGTGTGTGTGTGTGAGAGATGGGGTGTGTGTGTGAGAGATGGGGTGTGTGTGTGAGAGATGGGGTGTGTGTGTGAGTGAGATGGGGTGTGTGTGAGTGAGTGAGATGCGGTGTGTATGAGTGAGTGAGATGGGGTGCGTGTGAGTGAGTGAGATGGGGTGTGTGTGAGTGAGTGAGTGAGATGGGGTGTGTGTGAGTGAGTGAGTGAGATGGGGTGTGTGTGAGTGAGTGAGTGAGATGGGGTGTGAGTGAGTGAGTGAGATGGGGTGTGTGTGAGTGAGTGAGTGAGATGGGGTGTGTGTGAGTGAGTGAGTGAGATGGGGTGTGAGTGAGTGAGTGAGATGGTGTGTGTGTGAGTGAGTGAGTGAGATGGGGTGTGTGTGAGTGAGTGAGTGAGATGGGGTGTGAGTGAGTGAGTGAGATGAGGTGTGTGTGTGTGAGTGAGCAGGTGAGATGGGGTGTGTGTGTGTGCGCGAGTGAGATGGGGTGTGTGTGTGTGAGCGAGTGAGATGGGGTGTGTGTGTGTGAGCGAGTGAGATGGGGTGTGTGTCTGAGCGAGTGAGATGGGGTTTGTGTGTGAGCGAGTGAGATGGGGTCCGTGTGTGTGCGAGTGAGATGGGGTCCGTGTGTGTGTGAGTGAGATGGGGTCCGTGTGTGTGTGAGTGAGATGGGGTGCGTGTGTGTGTGAGAGAGATGGGGTTCATGTGTATGTGTGAGAGAGATGGGGTGCGTGTGTATGTGTGAGAGAGAGATGGGGTGCGTGTGTGTGTGTGAGAGAGATGGGGTGCGTGTGTGTGTGTATGAGAGAGAGATGGGGTGCGTGTGTGTGTGTGTGAGAGAGATGGGGTGCGTGTGTGTGTGAGATCGATGGGGTGTGTGTGTGTGTGAGATAGATGGTGTGCGTGTGTGTGTGTGTGAGAGAGATGGGGTGTGTGTGTGTGTGAGATAGATGGGGTGTGTGTGTGTGTGAGATAGATGGTGTGCGTGTGTGTGTGTGTGAGAGAGATGGGGTGCGTGTGTGTGTGTATGAGAGAGAGATGGGGTGCGTGTGTGTGTGTGTGAGAGAGATGGGGTGCGTGTGTGTGTGAGATCGATGGGGTGTGTGTGTGTGTGAGATAGATGGTGTGCGTGTGTGTGTGTGTGAGAGAGATGGGGTGCGTGTGTGTGTGTGTGTGAGAGAGAGATGGGGTGCGTGTGTGTGTGTGTGAGAGAGATGGGGTGCGTGTGTGTGTGTGAGATAGATGCGGTGTGTGTGTGTGAGAGAGATGGGGTGTGTGTGTGTGAGATAGATGGGGTGTGTGTGTGTGTGAGATAGATGGTGTGCGTGTGTGTGTGTGTGAGAGAGATGGGGTGCGTGTGTGTGTGTGTGAGAGAGATGGGGTGCGTGTGTGTGTGTGAGATAGATGCGGTGTGTGTGTGTGAGAGAGATGGGGTGTGTGTGTGTGTGAGATAGATGGGGTGTGTGTGTGTGTGAGATAGATGGTGTGCGTGTGTGTGTGTGTGTGAGAGAGATGGGGTGCGTGTGTGTGTGTGAGAGAGAGATGGGGTGCGTGTGTGTGTGTGTGAGAGAGATGGGGTGCGTGTGTGTGTGTGAGATAGATGCGGTGTGTGTGTGTGAGATAGATGGGGTGTGTGTGTGTGTGAGATAGATGGTGTGCGTGTGTGTGTGTGTGAGAGAGATGGTGTGCGTGTGTGTGTGTGTGAGAGAGATGGGGTGCGTGTGTGTGTGTGTGAGAGAGATGGGGTGCGTGTGTGTGTGTGAGAGAGATGGGGTGTGTGTGTGTGTGAGATAGATGGGGTGTGTGTGTGTGTGAGATAGATGGGGTGTGTGTGTGTGTGTGAGATAGATGGTGTGCGTGTGTGTGTGTGTGAGATAGATGGTGTGCGTGTGTGTGTGAGAGAGATGGGGTGCGTGTGTGTGTGTGTGAGAGAGAGATGTGTGCGTGTGTGTGTGTGTGAGAGAGAGATGGGGTGCGTGTGTGTGTGTGTGAGAGAGATGGGGTGCGTGTGTGTGTGTGTGTGAGAGAGATGGGGTGTGTGTGAGTGAGTGAGATGAGGTGTGTGTGTGTGTGAGTGAGTGAGATGGAGTGTGTGTGAGTGAGTGAGTGAGATGGAGTGTGTGTGAGTGAGTGAGTGAGATGGGGTGTGTGTGAGTGAGTGAGTGAGTGAGATGGGGTGTGTGTGAGTGAGTGAGTGAGATGGGGTGTGTGTGAGTGAGTGAGTGAGATGGGGAGTGTGTGAGTGAGTGAGTGAGATGGGGTGTGTGAGTGAGTGAGATGGGGAGTGTGAGTGAGTGAGATGGGGTGTGTGTGAGTGAGTGAGTGAGATGGGGTGTGTGTGAGTGAGTGAGTGAGATGGGGTGTGTGTGAGTGAGTGAGTGAGATGGGGTGTGAGTGAGTGAGTGAGATGGGGTGTGTGAGTGAGTGAGATGGGGTGTGTGAGTGAGTGAGATGGGGTGTGTGAGTGAGTGAGATGGGGTGTGTGTGAGTGAGTGAGTGAGATGGGGTGTGAGTGAGTGAGTGAGATGGGGTGTGAGTGAGTGAGTGAGATGGGGTGTGAGTGAGTGAGTGAGATGGGGTGTGTGTGAGTGAGTGAGATGGGGTGTGAGTGAGTGAGATGGGGTGTGAGTGAGTGAGTGAGATGGGGTGTGTGTGAGTGAGTGAGTGAGATGAGGTGTGTGTGTGAGTGAGTGAGATGGGGTGTGTGTGAGCAGGTGAGATGGGGTGTGTGTGAGCAGGTGAGATGGGGTGTGTGTGTGAGCGAGTGAAATGGTGTGTGTGTGTGAGCGAGTGAGATGGGGTGTGTGTGTGAGGGAGTGAGATGGGGTGTGTGTGAGGGAGTGAGATGGGGTGTGTGTGTGTGAGCAAGTGAGATGGGGTGTGTGTGTGTGAGCGAGTGAGATGGGGTGTGTGTGTGTGAGCGAGTTAGATGGGGTGTGTGTGTGTGAGCGAGTTAGATGGGGTGTGTGTGTGTGAGCGAGTTAGATGGGGTGTGTGTGTGTGAGCGAGTGAGATGGGGTGTGTGTGTGTGAGTGAGATGGGGTGTGAGTTAGTGAGTGAGATGGGGTGTGAGTGAGTGAGTGAGATGGGGTGTGTGTGAGTGAGTGAGTGAGATGGGGTGTGAGTGAGTGAGTGAGTGAGATGGGGTGTGTGTGAGTGAGTGAGTGAGATGGGGTGTGTGTGAGTGAGTGAGTGAGATGGGGTGTGTGTGAGTGAGTGAGTGAGATGGGGTGTGTGTGTGAGTGAGCGAGATGGGGTGTGTGTGTGTGAGTGAGCAGGTGAGATGGGGTGTGTGTGTGTGGGCGAGTGAGTTGGGGTGTGTGTGTGTGAGCGAGTGAGATGGGGTGTATGTCTGAGCGAGTGAGATGGGGTTTGTGTGTGAGTGAGTGAGATGGGGTCCGTGTGTGTGTGAGTGAGATGGGGTGCGTGTGTGTGTGAGAGAGATGGGGTGCATGTGTGTGAGAGAGGTGGGGTGCATGTGTGTGAGAGAGATGGGGTGCATGTGTGTGAGAGAGATGGGGTGCGTGTGTATGTGTGAGAGAGATGGGGTATGTGTGCGTGTGTGTGAGAGAGATGGGGTGTGTGTGAGAGAGATGGGTGTGTGTGTGAGAGAGATGGGGTGTGTGTATGTGAGAGAGATGGGTGTGTGTATGTGAGAGAGATGGGGTGTGTCTGTGTGAGAGAGAGAGATGGGGTGTGTGTGTGTGAGAGAGAGAGATGAGGTGTATGTGTGTGTGTGAGAGAGAGATGGGGTGTGTGTGTGAGAGAGAGAGAGATGGGGTGTGTGTGTGTGTGAGAGAGAGAGAGATGGGGTGTGTGTGTGTGTGAGAGAGAGAGAGATGGGGTGTGTGTGTGTGAGAGAGAGAGAGATGGGGTGTGTGTGTGTGTGAGAGAGAGAGAGATGGGGTGTGTGTGTGAGAGAGAGAGATGGGGTGTGTGTGTGTGAGAGAGAGAGAGATGGGGTGTGTGTGTGTGTGTGTGTGAGAGAGAAGGGGTGCGTGTGTGTGTGTGTGTATGAGAGAGAGAGAGATGGGGTGTGTGTGTGAGAGAGATGGGGTGTGTGTGTGAGAGAGATGGGGTGTGTGTGAGAGAGATGGGGTGTGTGTGTGAGAGAGATGGGGTGTGTGTGTGAGAGAGATGGGGTGTGTGTGTGTGAGAGATGGGGTGTGTGTGTGTGTGAGAGATGGGGTGTGTGTGTGAGAGATGGGGAGTGTGTGTGAGCGAGTGAGATGGGGTGTGTGTGTGTGAGCGAGTGAGATGGGGTGTGTGTGTGTGTGAGCCATTGAGATGGGGTGTGTGTGTGTGTGTGAGCGAGTGAGATGGGGTGTGTGTGTGAGCGAGTGAGATGGGGTGTGTGTGTGTGAGTGAGTGAGATGGGGTGTGTGTGTATGAGTGAGTGAGATGGGGTGTGTGTGTATGAGTGAGTGAGATGGGGTGTGTGTGTGTGAGTGAGTGAGATGGGGAGTGTGTGAGTGAGTGAGATGGGGTGTGTGTGAGTGAGTGAGATGGGGTGTGTGTGAGTGAGAGAGATGGGGTGTGTGTGAGTGAGAGAGATGGGGGTGTGTGTGAGAGAGATGGGGTGTGTGTATGTGAGAGAGATGGGGTGTGTCTGTGTGAGAGAGAGAGATGGTGTGTGTGTGTGAGAGAGATGGGGTGTGTGTGTGAGAGAGATGGAGTGTGTGTGTGTGAGAGATGGTGTGTGTGTGTGAGAGATGGGGTGTGTGTGTGAGAGATTGGGTGTGTGTGTGAGAGATGGAGTGTGTGTGTGTGAGAGATGGGGTGTGTGTGTGAGCGAGTGAAATGTGGTGTGTGTGTGTGAGCGAGTGAGATGGGGTGTGTGTGTGTGAGCGAGTGAGATGGGGTGTGTGTGTGTGAGCGAGTGAGATGGGGTGTGTGTGTGTGAGCGAGTGAGATGGGGTGTGTGTGTGTGAGTGAGTGAGATGGGGTGTTTGTGAGTGAGTGAGTGAGATGGGGTGTGTGTGTGTGAGTGAGTGAGATGGTGTGTCTTAGTGAGTGAGATGGGGTGTGTGTGAGTGAGTGAGATGGGGTGTGTGTGAGTGAGTGAGATGGTGTGTGTGTGAGTGAGTGAGATGGTGTGTGTGTGAGTGAGTGAGATGGTGTGTGTGTGAGTGAGTGAGATGGGGTGTGTGTGAGTGAGTGAGTGAGATGGGGTGTGTGTGAGTGAGTGAGTGAGATGGGGAGTGTGTGAGTGAGTGAGTGAGATGGGGTGAGTGTGAGTGAGTGAGATGGGGTGTGAGTGAGATGGGGTGTGTGTGAGTGAGTGAGTGAGATGGGGAGTGTGTGAGTGAGTGAGTGAGATGGGGTGAGTGTGAGTGAGTGAGATGGGGTGTGAGTGAGATGGGGTGTTTGTGAGTGAGTGAGTGAGATGGGGTGTGTGTGTGTGAGTGAGTGAGATGGTGTGTGTTAGTGAGTGAGATGGGGTGTGTGTGAGTGAGTGAGATGGGGTGTGTGTGAGTGAGTGAGATGGTGTGTGTGTGAGTGAGTGAGATGGGGTGTGTGTGTGTGAGCGAGTGCGATGTGGTGTGTGTGTGTGAGCGAGTGAGATGGGGTGTGTGTGTGTGAGCGAGTGAGATGGGGTGTGTGTGTGTGAGCGAGTGAGATGGGGTGTGTGTGTGTGTGAGCGAGTGAGATGGGGTGTGTGTGTGTGAGCGAGTGAGATGGGGTGTGTGTGTGTGAGCGAGTGAGATGGGGTGTGTGTGTGTGTGAGCGAGTGAGATGGGGTGTGTTTGTGTGTGAGCGAGTGAGATGGGGTGTGTGTGTGTGTGAGCGAGTGAGATGGGGTCCGTGTGTTTGAGAGCGAGTGAGATGGGGTCCGTGTGTGTGAGAGAGAGATGGGGTCCGTGTGTGTGAGAGAGAGAGATGGGGTCCGTGTGTGTGTGAGAGAGATGGGGTGCGTGTGTGTGTGTGTGAGAGAGATGGGGTGCGTGTGTGTGAGAGAGATGGGGTGCGTGTGTATGTGTGTGAGAGATGGGGTGCGTGTGTTTGTGAGTGAGAGATGGGGTGCGTGTGCGTGTGTGTGAGAGAGATGGGGTGCGTGTGTGTGAGGGAGATGGGGTGTGTGTGTGAGAGAGATGGGGTGCACTTGTGTGAGAGAGATGGGATGTGTGTGTGAGAGAGAGATGGGGTGTGTGTTTGAGAGAGAGATGGGGTGTGTGTGTGAGAGAGAGATGGGGTGTGTGTGTGAGAGAGAGATGGGGTGTGTGTGTGAGAGAGAGATGGGGTGTGTGTGTGTGAGTGAGTGAGATGGGGTGTGTGAGTGAGTGAGATGGGGTGTGTGTGAGTGAGTGAGTGAGATGGGGTGTGTGTGTGTGAGTGAGTGAGATGGTGTGTGTGTGTGTGAGCGAGTGAGATGGGGTGTGTGTGTGTGAGCGAGTGAGATGGGGTGTGTGTGTGTGAGCGAGTGAGATGGGGTGTGTGTGTGTGAGCGAGTGAGATGGGGTGTGTGTGTGTGAGCGAGTGAGATGGGGTGTGTGTCTGAGCGAATGAGATGGGGTGCGTGTGCGTGTGTGTGAGAGAGATGGGGTGCGTGTGTTTGAGGGAGATGGGGTGTGTGTGTGAGAGAGATGGGGTGCACTTGTGTGAGAGAGATGGGATGTGTGTGTGTGAGAGAGATGGGGTGCATGTGTGTGAGGGAGATGGGGTGTGTGTGTGAGAGAGATGGGGTGCACTTGTGTGAGAGAGATGGGATGTGTGTGTGAGAGGGAGATGGGGTGTGTGTTTGAGAGAGAGATGGGGTGTGTGTGTGAGAGAGAGATGGGGTGTGTGTGTGAGAGAGAGATGGGGTGTGTGTTTGAGAGAGAGATGGGGTGTGTGTGTGAGAGAGAGATGGGGTGTGTGTGTGAGAGAGAGATGGGGTGTGTGTGTGTGAGTGAGTGAGATGGGGTGTGTGAGTGAGTGAGATGGGGTGTGTGTGAGTGAGTGAGTGAGATGGGGTGTGTGTGTGTGAGTGAATGAGATGGTGTGTGTGAGTGAGTGAGATGGGGTGTGTGTGAGTGAGTGAGATGGGGTGTGTGTGAGTGAGTGAGTGAGATGGGGTGTGTGTGAGTGAGTGAGTGAGATGGGGAGTGTGTGAGTGAGTGAGTGAGATGGGGTGTGTGTGAGTGAGTGAGATGGGGTGTGAGTGAATGAGATGGGGTGTGTGTGAGTGAGTGAGTGAGATGGGGTGTGTGTGTGAGTGAGTGAGATGGGGTTTGTGTGTATGTGTGTGTGAGCAGGTGAGATGGGGTGTGTGTGTGTGAGCGAGTGAGATGGGGTGTGTGTGTGTGAGCGAGTGAGATGGGGTGTGTGTGTGTGAGCGAGTGAGATGGGGTGTGTGTGTGTGAGCGAGTGAGATGGGGTGTGTGTGTGTGAGCGAGTGAGATGGGGTGTGTGTGTGTGAGCGAGTGAGATGGGGTGTGTGTGTGTGAGCGAGTGAGATGGGGTGTGTGTGTGCGAGTGAGATGGGGTGTGTTACTGAGCGAATGAGATGGGGTTTGTGTGTGTGTGAGCGAGTGAGATGGGGTCCGTGTGTGTGTGAGTGAGATGGGGTCCGTGTGTGTGAGAGAGAGATGGGGTCCGTGTGTGTGAGAGAGAGATGGGGTGTGTGTGTGAGAGAGAGATGGGGTGTGTGTGTGTGAGTGAGTGAGATGGGGTGTGTGAGTGAGTGAGATGGGGTGTGTGTGAGTGAGTGAGTGAGATGGGGTGTGTGTGTGTGAGTGAGTGAGATGGGGTGTGTGTGAGTGAGTGAGATGGGGTGTGTGTGAGTGAGTGAGATGGGGTGTGTGTGAGTGAGTGAGATGTGGTGTGTGTGAGTGAGTGAGTGAGATGGGGTGTGTGTGAGTGAGTGAGTGAGATGGGGAGTGTGTGAGTGAGTGAGTGAGATGGGGTGTGTGTGAGTGAGTGAGATGGGGTGTGAGTGAGTGAGATGGGGTGTGTGTGAGTGAGTGAGTGAGATGGGGTGTGTGTGTGAGTGAGTGAGATGGGGTTTGTGTGTATGTGTGTGTGAGCAGGTGAGATGGGGTGTGTGTGTGTGAGCGAGTGAGATGGGGTGTGTGTGTATGAGCGAGTGAGATGGGGTGTGTGTGTGTGAGCGAGTGAGATGGGGTGTGTGTGTGTGAGCGAGTGAGATGGGGTGTGTGTGTGTGAGCGAGTGAGATGGGGTGTGTGTGTGTGAGCGAGTGAGATGGGGTGTGTGTGTGTGAGCGAGTGAGATGGGGTGTGTGTGTGTGAGCGAGTGAGGTGGGGTGTGTGTGTGTGAGCGAGTGAGATGGGGTGTGTGTGTGTGAGCGAGTGAGATGGGGTGTGTGTGTGTGAGCGAGTGAGATGGGGTGTGTGTCTGAGCGAATGAGATGGGGTGCGTGTGCGTGTGTGTGAGAGAGATGGGGTGCGTGTGTGTGAGGGAGATGGGGTGTGTGTGTGAGAGAGATGGGGTGCACTTGTGTGAGAGAGATGGGATGTGTGTGTGAGAGGGAGATGGGGTGTGTGTTTGAGAGAGAGATGGGGTGTGTGTGTGAGAGAGAGATGGGGTGTGTGTGTGAGAGAGAGATGGGGTGTGTGTTTGAGAGAGAGATGGGGTGTGTGTGTGAGAGAGAGATGGGGTGTGTGTGTGAGAGAGAGATGGGGTGTGTGTGTGTGAGTGAGTGAGATGGGGTGTGTGAGTGAGTGAGATGGGGTGTGTGTGAGTGAGTGAGTGAGATGGGGTGTGTGTGTGTGAGTGAATGAGATGGTGTGTGTGAGTGAGTGAGATGGGGTGTGTGTGAGTGAGTGAGATGGGGTGTGTGTGAGTGAGTGAGTGAGATGGGGTGTGTGTGAGTGAGTGAGTGAGATGGGGAGTGTGTGAGTGAGTGAGTGAGATGGGGTGTGTGTGAGTGAGTGAGATGGGGTGTGAGTGAATGAGATGGGGTGTGTGTGAGTGAGTGAGTGAGATGGGGTGTGTGTGTGAGTGAGTGAGATGGGGTTTGTGTGTATGTGTGTGTGAGCAGGTGAGATGGGGTGTGTGTGTGTGAGCGAGTGAGATGGGGTGTGTGTGTGTGAGCGAGTGAGATGGGGTGTGTGTGTGTGAGCGAGTGAGATGGGGTGTGTGTGTGTGAGCGAGTGAGATGGGGTGTGTGTGTGTGAGCGAGTGAGATGGGGTGTGTGTGTGTGAGCGAGTGAGATGGTGTGTGTGTGTGCGAGTGAGATGGGGTGTGTGTCTGAGCGAATGAGATGGGGTTTGTGTGTGTGTGAGCGAGTGAGATGGGGTCCGTGTGTGTGTGAGTGAGATGGGGTCCGTGTGTGTGAGAGAGAGATGGGGTCCGTGTGTGTGAGAGAGAGATGGGGTGCGTGTGTGTGTGTGTGAGAGAGATGGGGTGCGTGTGTGTGAGAGAGATGGGGTGCGTGTGTATGTGTGTGAGAGATGGGGTGCGTGTGTTTGTGAGAGAGAGATGGGGTGCGTGTGTGTGAGGGAGATGGGGTGAGTGTGTGAGAGAGAGATGGGGTGTGTGTGTGAGAGAGAGATGGGGTGTGTGTGAATGAGTGAGTGAGATGGGGTGTGTGTGTGAGTGAGTGAGATGGGGTTTGTGTGTATGTGTGTGTGAGCAGGTGAGATGGGGTGTGTGTGTGTGAGCGAGTGAGATGGGGTGTGTGTGTGTGAGCGAGTGAGATGGGGTGTGTGTGTGTGAGCGAGTGAGATGGGGTGTGTGTGTGTGAGCGAGTGAGATGGGGTGTGTGTGTGTGAGCGAGTGAGATGGTGTGTGTGTGTGCGAGTGAGATGGGGTGTGTGTCTGAGCGAATGAGATGGGGTTTGTGTGTGTGTGAGCGAGTGAGATGGGGTCCGTGTGTGTGTGAGTGAGATGGGGTCCGTGTGTGTGAGAGAGAGATGGGGTCCGTGTGTGTGTGAGAGAGATGGGGTGCGTGTGTGTGTGTGTGAGAGAGATGGGGTGCGTGTGTGTGAGAGAGATGGGGTGCGTGTGTATGTGTGTGAGAGATGGGGTGCGTGTGTTTGTGAGAGAGAGATGGGGTGCGTGTGTGTGAGGGAGATGGGGTGTGTGTGTGAGAGAGAGATGGGGTGTGTGTGTGAGAGAGAGATGGGGTGTGTGTTTGAGAGAGAGATGGGGTGTGTGTGTGAGAGAGAGATGGGGTGTGTGTGTGAGAGAGAGATGGGGTGTGTGTGTGTGAGTGAGTGAGATGGGGTGTGTGTGAGTGAGTGAGTGAGATGGGGTGTGTGTGTGTGAGTGAGTGAGATGGTGTGTGTTAGTGAGTGAGATGGGGTGTGTGTGAGTGAGTGAGATGGGGAGTGTGTGAGTGAGTTAGTGAGATGGGGTGTGTGTGAGTGAGTGAGATGGGGTGTGAGTGAGTGAGATGGGGTGTGTGTGAGTGAGTGAGTGAGATGGGGTGTGTGTGTGAGTGAGTGAGATGGGGTTTGTGTGTATGTGTGTGTGAGCGAGTGAGATGGGGTGTGTGTGTGTGAGCGAGTGAGATGGGGTGTGTGTGTGTGAGCGAGTGAGATGGGGTGTGTGTGTGTGAGCGAGTGAGATGGGGTGTGTGTCTGAGCGAGTGAGATGGGGTGTGTGTCTGAGCGAATGAGATGGGGTTTGTGTGTGAGCGAGTGAGATGGGGTCCGTGTGTGTGTGAGTGAGATGGGGTCCGTGTGTGTGAGAGAGAGATGGGGTCCGTGTGTGTGTGAGAGAGATGGGGTGCGTGTGTGTGTGTGTGAGAGAGATGGGGTGCGTGTGTATGAGAGAGATGGGGTGCGTGTGTATGTGTGTGAGAGATGGGGTGCGTGTGTTTGTGAGAGAGAGATGGGGTGCGTGTGCGTGTGTGTGAGAGAGATGGGGTGCGTGTGTGTGAGGGAGATGGGGTGTGTGTGTGAGAGAGATGGGGTGCACTTGTGTGAGAGAGATGGGATGTGTGTGTGAGAGAGAGATGGGATGTGTGTGTGAGAGAGAGATGGGGTGTGTGTGTGAGAGAGAGATGGGGTGTGTGTGTGAGAGAGAGATGGGGTGTGTGTATGAGAGAGAGATGGGTTGTGTGTTTGAGAGAGAGATGGGGTGTGTGTGTGTGAGAGAGAGAGATGGGGTGTGTGTGTGAGAGAGAGATGGGGTGTGTGTGTGAGAGAGAGATGGGGTGTGTGTGTGAGAGAGAGATGGGGTGTGTGTGTGAGAGAGAGATGGGGTGTGTGTGTGAGAGAGAGATGGGGTGTGTGTGTGTGAGAGAGATGGGGTGTGTGTGTGTGTGTGAGTTGGAGAGAGAGAGAGAGATGGGGTGTGTGTGTGAGAGATGGGTGTGTGTGTGTGTGTGTGTGAGTGAGAGAGAGAGAGAGATGGGGTGGGTGTGTAAGAGAGAGATGGGGTGTGTGTGTGAGTGAGTAAGAGAAAGAGAGAGATGGGGTGTGTGTGTGAGAGAGATGGGGTGTGTGTGTGAGAGATGGGGTTGTGTGTGTGTGAGAGATGGGGGGTGTGTGTGTGAGAGAGATGGGGTTGTGTGTGAGTGAGAGAGATGGGGTTGTGTGTGTGTGAGAGAGATGGGGGTGTGTGTGTGAGAGAGATGGGGTGTGTGTGAGAGAGATAGGGTTGTGTGTGTGTGAGAGAGATGGGGTTGTGTGTGTGTGAGAGAGATGGGGGTGTGTGTGTGAGAGAGAGATGGGGTGTGTGTGTGAGAGATGGAGTGTGTGTGTGAGAGTGATGTGTGTGTGTGTGTGTGAGAGAGAGAGAGAGAGAGAGATGGGGTGGGTGTGAGTGTGAGAGATGGGGTGGGTGTGTGAGAGAGAGATGGGGTGTGTGCGAGAGATGGGGGGGTGTGTGCGAGAGATGGAGTGGGTGTGTGTGAGAGAGATGGGGTGTGTGTGAGAGAGATGGGTTGTGTGTGAGAGAGATGGGGGGTGTGTGTGAGAGAGATGGGGGGTGTGTGTGAGAGAGATGGGGGGTGTGTGTGAGAGATGGGGGGTGTGTGTGAGAGAGATGGGGGGGGTGTGAGAGAGATGGGGGGTGTGTGTGAGAGAGATGGGATATGTGTGTGAGAGAGATGGGGTGTGTGAGAGATGGGGGGTGTGTATGAGAGAGAGATGGGGTGGGTGTGTGAGAGAGAGATGGGGTGGGTGTGTGAGAGAGAGATGGGGAGTGTGTGTGAGAGATGGGTGTGTGTGTGTGTGTTTGTGTGAGTTGGAGAGAGAGAGAGAGAGATGGGGTAGGAGTGAGTGTGAGAGATGGGGTGGGTGTATGAGAGAGAGATGGGGTGGGTGTGTGAGTGAAAGATGGGGTGGGTGTGTGAGAGAGAGATGGGGTGTGTGTGTGAGGGAGAGATGGGGTGTGTGTGTGAGAGATGGGGTGTGTGTGTGAGAGAGATGTGTGTGTATGAGTGAGAGATGTGTGTGTGTGTGTGATTGAGTGAGAGAGAGAGAGATGGGGGGTGTGTATATGAGAGATGGGGTGTGTGTGAGAGAGAGATGGGGTGTGTGTGAGAGAGAGATGGGGTGTGTGTGTATGAGAGATGGGTGTATGTGTTTGTGTGAGTTGGAGAGAGAGAGAGATGGGGTAGGAGTGAGTGTGAGAGATGGGATGGGTGTGTGAGAGAGAGATGGGGTGTGTGTGTGAGAGAGAGATGGGGTGTGTGTGTGAGAGATGAGGTGGGTGTGTGAGAGAGAGATGGGGTATGTGTGTGAGAAATGGGTGTGTGTGTGTGAGTGAGAGAGAGAGATGGGGTGTGTGAATGTGTGAGAGATGGGGTGTGTGAATGTGTGAGAGATGGGGGGTGTGTGTGAGAGATGGGGGGTGTGTGTGAGAGATGGGGGGTGTGTGTGAGAGATGGGGGGGTGTGAGAGAGAGATGGGGTGTGTGTGTGAGAGAGATGGGGTGTGTGAGAGATGGGGTGTGTGTGTGAGAGAGAGAGATGGTGTGTGTGTGTGTGAGAGAGAGATGGGGTGTGTGTGTGAGAGAGATGGGGTGTGTGAGAGATGGGGTGTGTGTGTGAGAGAGAGAGATGGTGTGTGTGTGTGTGAGAGAGAGATGGGGTGTGTGTGTGAGAGAGAGAGATGGTGTGTGTGTGTGTGAGAGAGAGATGGGGTGTGTGTGTGAGAGATAGATGGGGTGTGTGTGTGTGTGTGTGAGAGAGAGAGAGAGATGGGGTGTGTGTGCGAGAGATGGGGTGTGTGTGTGCGAGAGATGGGGTGTGTGCGTGTGCGAGAGATGGGGTGTGTGCGAGAGAGATGGGGTGGGTGTGTGCGAGAGAGATGGGGTGGGTGTGTGAGAGGGAGATGGGGTGGGTGTGTGAGAGAGAGATGGGGTGTGTGTGTGAGAGAGAGAGATGGGATGTGTGTGTGTGAGAGATGGGGTGTGTGTGTGTGAGAATGGGGTGTGTGTGTGTGAGAGATGGGGTGTGTGTGTGTGTGAGAGATGGGGTGTGTGTGTGTGAGAATGGGGTGTGTGTGTGTGAGAGATGGGGTGTGTGTGTGTGAGAGATGGGGTGTGTGTGTGAGAGATGGGGTTTGTGTGTGAGAGAGATGGGGTGCGTGTGTGTGTGTGAGAGTGAGATGGGGTGTGTGTGTGTGAGAGATTGGGTGGGTGTGTGAGAGAGAGATGGGGTGGGTGTGTGTGAGTGAGAGAGAGAGAGAGAGATGGAGTGGGTGTGTATGTGAGAGATGGGGTGCGTGTGTGTGAGAGAGATGGGGTGCGTGTGTGTGAGAGAGAGAGATGGGGTGACTGTGTGTGAGAGAGAGAGATGGGGTGCGTGTGTGTGAGAGAGAGATGGGGTGCGTGTGTGTGAGAGACAGATGGGGTGTGTGTGTGTGAGTGAGATGGGGTGTGTGTGAGTGAGTGAGATGGGGTGTATGTGAGTGAGATGGGGTGTGTGTGTGAGTGAGTGAGATGGGGTGCATTTGAGTGAGTGAGTGAGATGGGGTGCGTGTGAGTGAGTGAGAGAGATGGGGTGCGTGTGTGTGTGTGTGTGTGAGAGAGATGGGGTGCGTGTGTGGGTGTGTGAGAGATGGGGTGGGTGTGTGAGAGATGGGGTGGGTGTGTGAGAGATGGGGTGGGTGTGTGAGAGATGGGGTGGGTGTGTGAGAGAGAGATGGGGTGGGTGTGTGAGAGAGAGATGGGGTGTGTGTGTGTGAGAGAGAGAGATGGTGTGTGTGTGTGTGAGAGAGAGATGGGGTGTGTGTGTGAGAGATAGATGGGGTGTGTGTGTGTGTGTGTGTGAGAGAGAGAGAGAGAGATGGGGTGTGTGCGAGAGATGGGGTGTGTGTGTGCGAGAGATGGGGTGTGTGTGTGCGAGAGATGGGGTGTGTGCGTGTGCGAGAGATGGGGTGTGTGTGAGAGAGATGGGGTGGGTGTGTGAGAGAGAGATGGGGTGGGTGTGTGAGAGGGAGATGGGGTGGGTGTGGGTGTGTGAGAGAGAGATGGGGTGGGTGTGGGTGTGTGAGAGAGAGATGGGGTGGGTGTGGGTGTGTGAGAGAGAGATGGGGTGGGTGTGTGTGAGAGAGAGAGATGGGGTGGGTGTGTGTGAGAGAGAGAGATGGGGTGCGTGTGTGTGTGAGAGAGAGATGGGGTGCGTGTGTTTGTGAGAGAGAGATGGGGTGCGGGTGCGTGTCTGTGAGAGAGATGGGGTGCTTGTGTGAGAGAGAGATGGGGTGCACTTGTGTGAGAGAGATGGGGTGTGTGTGTGAGAGAGAGATGGGGTGTGTGTGTGAGAGAGAGATGGGGTGTGTGTGTGAGAGAGAGATGGGGTGTGTGTGTGTGTGTGAGAGAGAGATGGGGTGTCTGTGTGTGAGAGAGATGGTGTGTGTGTGAGAGAGAGATGGGGTGTGTGTGTGTGTGAGAGAGAGAAATGGGGTGTGTGTGTGTGAGAGAGATGGTGTGTGTGTGTGAGAGAGATGGGATGTGTGTGTGTGAGTTGGAGAGAGAGAGAGATGGGGTGTGTGTGTGAGAGATGGGGTGTGTGTGTGAGAGATGGGTGTGTGTGTGTGTGAGTGAGAGAGAGATGGGGTGGGTGTGTGAGTGAGTAAGAGAAAGAGAGAGATGGGGTGTGTGTGTGAGAGAGATGGGGTGTGTGTGTGAGAGAGATGGGGTTGTGTGTGTGTGAGAGAGATGGGGGTGTGTGTGTGTGAGAGAGATGGTGTGTGTGTGTGAGAGAGATGGGGTGTGTGTGTGAGAGAGATGTGTGTGTGTGTGTGTGAGTGAGAGAGAGAGAGATGGGGTGGGTGTGAGTGTGAGAGATGGGGTGGGTGTGTGAGAGATGGGGTGGGTGTGTGAGAGAGAGATGGGGTGTGTGTGAGAGAGATGGGGGGTATGTGTGAGAGAGATGGGGGGTGTGTGTGAGAGAGATGGGGTGTGTGTGAGAGAGATGGGGGGTGTGTGTGAGAGAGATGGGGGGTGTATGTGAGAGAGATGCGGGGTGTGTGTGTGTGAGAGAGATGCGGGGTGTGTGTGTGTGAGAGAGATGGGGGGTGTGTGTGAGAGAGATGGGGGGTGTGTGTGAGAGAGATGGGGGTGTGTGTGAGAGAGATGGGGGGGTGTGTGTGAGGGAGATAGGGGGTGTGTGTGAGAGAGATGGGGTGTGTGAGAGATGGGGTGTGTGAGAGATGGGGTGTGTGTATGAGAGAGAGATGGGGTGGGTGTGTGAGAGAGAGATGGGGTGTGTGTGTGAGAGAGAGATGGGGAGTGTGTGTGAGAGATGGGTGTATGTGTGTTTGTGTGAGTTGGAGAGAGAGAGAGAGATGGGGTAGGTGTGAGTGTGAGAGATGGGGTGGGTGTATGATAGAGAGATGGGGTGGGTGTGTGAGGGAGAGATGGGGTGGATGTGTGAGAGAGAGATGGGGTGTGTGTATGTGAGAGGTGTGTGTGAGTGAGTGAGAGAGAGAGATGGGGGGTGTGTATATGAGAGATGGGGTGTGTGCGAGAGAGAGATGGGGTGTGTGTGTGAGAGATGGGTGTATGTGTGTGTGTGTGTTTGTGTGAGTTGGAGAGAGAGAGAGATGGGGTAGGTGTGAATGTGAGAGATGGGGTGGGTGTATGAGAGAGAGATGGGGTGGGTGTGTGAGGGAGAGATGGGGTGGGTGTGTGAGGGAGAGATGGGGTGGGTGTGTGAGAGAGAGATGGGGTGTGTGTGTGAGAGAGAGATGGGGTGTGTGTGTGAGAGAGATGGGGTTGTGTGTGTGTGAGAGAGATGGGGGTGTGTGTGTGTGAGAGAGATGGGGTGTGTGTGTGAGAGATGGAGTGTGTGTGTGAGAGAGATGTGTGTGAGTGAGAGAGAGAGAGATGGGGTGGGTGTGAGTGTGAGAGATGGGGTGGGTGTGTGAGAGATGGGGTGGGTGTGTGAGAGAGAGATGGGGTGTGTGTGAGAGAGATGGGGGGTATGTGTGAGAGAGATGGGGGGTGTGTGTGAGAGAGATGGGGTGTGTGTGAGAGAGATGGGGGGTGTGTGTGAGAGAGATGGGGGGTGTGTGTGAGAGAGATGGGGGGTGTATGTGAGAGAGATGCGGGGTGTGTGTGTGTGAGAGAGATGCGGGGTGTGTGTGTGTGAGAGATGGGGGGTGTGTGTGAGAGAGATGGGGGGGGTGTGTGAGAGAGATGGGGGTGTGTGTGAGAGAGATGGGGGGGTGTGTGTGAGGGAGATAGGGGGTGTGTGTGAGAGAGATGGGGTGTGTGAGAGATGGGGTGTGTGAGAGATGGGGTGTGTGTATGAGAGAGAGATGGGGTGGGTGTGTGAGAGAGAGATGGGGTGTGTGTGTGAGAGAGAGATGGGGAGTGTGTGTGAGAGATGGGTGTATGTGTGTTTGTGTGAGTTGGAGAGAGAGAGAGAGATGGAGTAGGTGTGAGTGTGAGAGATGGGGTGGGTGTATGATAGAGAGATGGGGTGGGTGTGTGAGGGAGAGATGGGGTGGGTGTGTGAGGGAGAGATGGGGTGGATGTGTGAGAGAGAGATGGGGTGTGTGTATGTGAGAGGTGTGTGTGAGTGAGTGAGAGAGAGAGATGGGGGGTGTGTATATGAGAGATGGGGTGTGTGTGAGAGAGAGATGGGGTGTGTATGTGTGTGAGAGATGTGTGTGAGCAAGTGAGAGAGAGAGACGGGGTGTGTGTGTGAGAGATGGGGTGGGTGTGTGAGAGAGAGATGGGTGTGTGTGAGTGAGTAAGAGAAAGAGAGAGATGGGGTGTGTGTGTGTGAGAGAGATGGGTGTGTGTGTGTGTGTGTGAGAGAGAGAGAGAGAGATGGGGTGTGTGTATGAGAGTGACGGGGTGTATGTGTGAGAGTGACGGGGTGTGTGTGTGTGAGTGATGGGTTGTGCGTGTGTGAGAGATGGGATGTGTGTTTGAGAAATGGGGTGGGTGTGTGAGAGAGAGATGGGGTATGTGTGTGAGAAATGGGTGTGTGTGTGAGTGAGAGAGAGATGGGGTGTGTGAATGTGTGAGAGATGGGGGGGGTGTGTGTGAGAGATGGGGGGTGTGTGTGAGAGATGGGGGTGTGTGAGAGAGATGGGGTGTGTGTGTGAGAGAGATGGGGTGTGTGAGAGATGGGGTGGGTGTGTGAGAGAGAGATGGGGTGTGTGTGTGAGAGAGAGATGAGGTGTGTGTGAGAGATGGAGTGTTTGTGTGTGACAGATGTGTGTGTGTGTGTGTGAGTGAGAGAGAGAGAGATGGAGTGGGTGTGTGTGAGAGAGATGGGGTGGGTGTGTGAGAAAGGGATGGGGTGTGTGTGTATGAGAGGTGTGTGTGTGTGAGTGAGTGAGGGAGAGACAGATGGGGGGTGTGTATGTGAGAGATGGGGTGTGTGTGAGTGAGAGATGTGTGTGTGTGAGTGAGTGAGAGAGTGAGAGAGAGAGAGATGGGGTGGGTGTGTGTGTGAGAGATGGGGTAGGTGTGTGAGAGAGAGATGGGGTGTGTGTGTGAGAGATGGGTGTGTGTGAGAGTGAGTAAGAGAAAGAGAGAGATGGGGTGTGTGTTTGCGAGAGAGATGGTGTGTGTGTGTGTGAGCGAGATGGGGTGTGTGTGTGTGAGAGAGATGGGGTGTGTATGTGAGAGAGATGGGGTGTGTGTGTGTGAGAGAGATGGGTGTGTGTGTGTGAGAGAGATGGGGTGTGTGTGTGAGAGAGATGGGGTGTGTGTGTGAGAGAGATGGGGTGTGTGTGAGAGAGATGGTGTGGGTGTGTGAGAGATGAGTGTGTGTGTGAGTGAGTAAGAGAAAGAGAGAGATGGGGTGTGTGTTTGAGAGAGAGAGATGGGGTGTGTGTGTGTGTGTGAGAGAGAGAAATGGGGTGTGTGTGTGTGTGTGTGAGAGAGAAATGGGGTGTGTGTGTGTGAGACAGATGGTGTGTGTGTGAGAGAGATGGGGTGTGTGTGTGTGTGTGTGAGTTGGAGAGAGAGAGAGATGGGGTGTGTGTGTGAGAGATGGGGTGTGTGTGTGAGAGATGGGTGTGTGTGTATGTGTGAGTGAGAGAGAGAGATGGGGTGGGTGTGTAAGAGAGAGATGGGGTGGGTGTGTGAGTGAGTAAGAGAAAGAGAGTGATGGGGTGTGTGTGAGAGAGAGATGGGGTGTGTGTGTGAGAGAGATGGAGTGTGTGTGTGAGTGAGAGAGAGAGAGATGGGGTGGGTGTGTGAGAGAGAGATGGGGTGTGTGTGTGAGAGAGATGGGGGGTGTGTGTGAGAGAGATGGGGGGTGTGTGTGAGAGAGATGGGATATGTGTGTGAGAGAGATGGGGTGGGTGTGAGTGTGAGAGAGATGGGGTGGGTGTGTGAGAGAGATGGGGTGGGTGTGTGAGAGAGATGGGGGGTGTGTGTGAGAGAGATGGGGGGTGTGTGTGTGAGAGATGGGGGGTGTGTATGAGAGAGAGATGGGGTGGGTGTGTGAGAGAGAGATGGGGAGTGTGTGTGAGAGATGGGGTGTGTGTGTATGAGAGATGTGTGTATGTGTGTGTGTGTTTGTGTGAGTTGGAGAGAGAGAGAGAGAGATGGGGTAGGAGTGAGTGTGAGAGATGGGGTGGGTGTATGAGAGAGAGATGGGGTGGGTGTGTGAGTGAAAGATGGGGTGGGTGTGAGTGTGAGAGATGGGGTGGGTGTGTGAGAGAGAGATGGGGTGTGTGTGTGAGAGAGGTGTGTGTGTGTGTGTGTGTGAGTGAGTGAGAGAGAGAGAGATGGGGGGTGTGTATATGAGAGATGGGGTGTGTGTGAGAGAGAGATGGGGTGTGTGTGTGTGTGAGAGATGTGTGTGAGCAAGTGAGAGAGAGAGAGAGACGGGGTGTGTGTGTGAGAGATGGGATGGGTGTGTGAGTGAGAGATGGGGTGTGTGTGTGTGAGAGATGGGTGTGTGTGAGTGAGTAAGAGAAAGAGAGAGATGGGGTGTGTGTGTGAGAGAGAGATGGGTGTGTGTGTGAGTGAGAGAGAGAGATGGGGTGTGTGTGTGAGAGATGGGATGGGTGTGTGAGTGAGAGATGGGGTGTGTGTGTGTGAGAGATGGGTGTGTGTGAGTGAGTAAGAGAAAGAGAGAGATGGGGTGTGTGTGTGAGAGAGAGATGGGTGTGTGTGTGAGTGAGAGAGAGAGATGGGGTGTGTGTATGAGAGTGACGGGGTGTGTGTGTGAGTGACGGGGTGTGTGTGTGAGTGACGGGGTGTGTGTGTGTGAGTGATGGGTTGTGCGTGTGTGAGAGATGGGATGTGTGTTTGAGAGATGAGGTGGGTGTGTGAGAGAGAGATGGGGTATGTGTGTGAGAAATGGGTGTGTGTGTGTGAGTGAGAGAGAGAGATGGGGTGTGTGAATGTGTGAGAGATGGGGTGTGTGAATGTGTGAGAGATGGGGGGTGTGTGTGAGAGATGGGGGGTGTGTGTGAGAGATGGGGGGTGTGTGTGAGAGATGGGGGGTGTGTGTGAGAGATGGGGGGTGTGTGTGAGAGATGGGGGGGTGTGAGAGAGATGGGGTGTGTGTGTGAGAGAGATGGGGTGTGAGAGAGATGGGGTGTGAGAGAGATGGGGTGTGAGAGAGATGGGGTGGGTGTGTGAGAGATGGGGTGGGTGTGTGAGAGATGGGGTGGGTGTGTGAGAGAGAGATGGAGTGGGTGTGTGAGAGAGAGATGGGGTGTGTGTGTGAGAGAGAGAGATGGTGTGTGTGTGTGTGTGAGAGAGAGATGGGGTGTGTGTGTGAGAGATAGATGGGGTGTGTGTGTGTGTGTGAAAGAGAGAGAGAGAGATGGGGTGTGTGTGCGAGAGATGGGGTGTGTGTGTGCGAGAGATGGGGTGTGTGCGTGTGCGAGAGATGGGGTGTGTGTGAGAGAGATGGGGTGGGTGTGTGAGAGAGAGATGGGGTGGGTGTGTGAGAGGGAGATGGGGTGGGTGTGTGAGAGAGATTGGGTGGGTGTGTGAGAGAGAGATGGGGTGTGTGTGTGAGAGAGAGATGGGGTGTGTGTGTGTGAGAGATGGGGTGTGTGTGTGTGAGAGATGGGGTGTGTGTGTGTGAGAGATGGGGTGTGTGTGTGTGAGAGATGGGGTGTGTGTGTGTGAGAGATGGGTGTGTGTGTGTGAGTGAGAGAGAGAGAGATGGGGTGCGTGTGTGTGAGAGAGAGAGATCGGGTGTGTGTGAGAGAGATGGGGTGTGTGTGAGAGACAGATGGGGTGTGTGTGTGTGTGAGAGAGATGGGGTGTGTGTGTGTGAGAGATGGGGTGTGTGTGTGTGTGAGAGAGATGGGGTGTGTGTGAGAGAGATGGGGGGTGTGTGTGAGAGAGATGGGGGGTGTGTGTGAGAGAGATGGGGTGTGTGTGTGAGAGATGGGGTGGTTGCTTGAGAGAGAGGTGGGGTGCATGTGTGTGTGAGAGAGATGGGGTGCGTGTGTGTGTGTGAGAGTGAGATGGGGGGTGTGTGTGAGAGAGATGGGGTGGGTGTGTGAGAGAGATGGGGTTTGTGTGTGAGAGATGGGGTGGTTGCTTGAGAGAGAGGTGGGGTGCATGTGTGTGTGAGAGAGATGGGGTGCGTGTGTGTGTGTGAGAGTGAGATGGGGTGTGTGTGTGTGAGAGATGGGGTGGGTGTGTGAGAGAGAGATGGGGTGTGTGTGTGTGAGTGAGAGAGAGAGAGATGGAGTGGGTGTGTGTGAGAGAGATGGGGTGCGTGTGTGAGAGAGAGTTGGGGTGCATGTGTGTGAGAGACAGATGGGGTGTGTGTGTGTGAGTGAGATGGGGTGTGTGTGAGTGAGTGAGATGGGGTGTATGTGAGTGAGATGGGGTGTGTGTGTGAGTGAGTGAGATGGGGTGTGTGTGTGAGTGAGTGAGATGGGGTGCGTGTGTGTGTGTGAGAGAGATGGGGTCCGTGTGTGTGTGAGTGAGATGGGGTGCGTGTGTGTGTGTGAGAGAGATGGGGTCCGTGTGTGTGTGAGAGAGAGAGATGGTCTGTGTGTGTGTGAGAGAGAGAGATGGTCTGTGTGTGTGTGAGAGAGAGAGATGGGGTGTTTGTGTGTGAGAGATGGGGTATGTGTGTGAGAGATGGGGTATGTGTGTGAAAGATGGTGTGGGTGTGTGTGAGAGAGATGGGGTCCGTGTGTGTGTGAGAGAGAGATGGGGTCCGTGTGTGTGTGAGAGAGAGAGATGGTCTGTGTGTGTGTGAGAGAGAGAGATGGGGTGTTTGTGTGTGAGAGATGGGGTATGTGTGTGAAAGATGGAGTGGGTGTGTGAGAGAGAGATGGGGTGGGTGTGGGTGTGTGAGAGAGAGATGGTGTGGGTGTGTGAGAGAGAGATGGGGTGGGTGTGTGTGTGAGAGAGAGATGGGGTGCGTGTGTGTGTGAGAGAGAGATGGGGTGCGTGTGTGTGTGAGAGAGAGATGGGGTGCGTGTGTTTGTGAGAGAGAGATGGGGTGCGTGTGTGTGTGTGAGAGAGATGGGGTGCTTGTGTGAGAGAGAGATGGGGTGCACTTGTGTGAGAGAGATGGGGTGTGTGTGTGAGAGAGAGATGGGGTGTGTGTGTGAGAGAGAGATGGGGTGTGTGTGTGTGTGAGAGAGAGATGGGGTGTGTGTGTGTGAGAGAGATGGGGTGTGTGTGTGTGAGAGAGATGGGGTGTGTGTGTGTGTGTGTGAGAGAGAAATGGGGTGTGTGTGTGTGAGAGAGATGGTGTGTGAGAGAGATGGGGTGTGTGTGTGTGTGAGTTGGAGAGAGAGAGAGATGGGGTGTGTGTGTGAGAGATGGGATGGGTGTGTGAGTGAGTAAGAGAAAGAGAGAGATGGGGTGTGTGTGTGAGAGAGATGGGGTGTGTGTGTGAGAGAGATGGGGTTGTGTGTGTGTGAGAGAGATGGGGGTGTGTGTGTGTGAGAGAGATGGGGTGTGTGTGTGAGAGATGGAGTGTGTGTGTGAGAGAGATGTGTGTGTGTGTGTGTGTGTGTGTGTGAGTGAGAGAGAGAGAGATGGGGTG
The DNA here is from genome assembly GCF_037043375.1 of Chiloscyllium plagiosum. Classification (NCBI taxonomy): domain Eukaryota; kingdom Metazoa; phylum Chordata; class Chondrichthyes; order Orectolobiformes; family Hemiscylliidae; genus Chiloscyllium; species Chiloscyllium plagiosum. Next base: position 143,101,393 of record NW_028270142.1, read on the forward strand.
GGTGTGAGTGTGAGAGATGGGGTGGGTGTGTGAGAGATGGGGTGGGTGTGTGAGAGAGAGATGGGGTGTGTGTGAGAGAGATGGGGGGTATGTGTGAGAGAGATGGGGGTGTGTGTGAGAGAGATGGGGTGTGTGTGAGAGAGATGGGGGGTGTATGTGAGAGAGATGGGGGGTGTATGTGAGAGAGATGCGGGGTGTGTGTGTGTGAGAGAGATGCGGGGTGTGTGTGTGTGTGAGAGAGATGCGGGGTGTGTGTGTGTGAGAGAGATGCGGGGTGTGTGTGTGTGAGAGAGATGGGGGGTGTGTGTGAGAGAGATGGGGGGTGTGTGTGAGAGAGATGGGGGGTGTGTGTGAGAGAGATAGGGGGTGTGTGTGAGAGAGATGGGGTGTGTGAGAGATGGGTGTGTGAGAGATGGGGTGTGTGTATGAGAGAGAGATGGGGTGGGTGTGTGAGAGAGAGATGGGGTGTGTGTGTGAGAGAGAGATGGGGAGTGTGTGTGAGAGATGGGTGTATGTGTGTTTGTGTGAGTTGGAGAGAGAGAGAGAGATGGGGTAGGTGTGAGTGTGAGAGATGGGGTGGGTGTATGATAGAGAGATGGGGTGGGTGTGTGAGGGAGAGATGGGGTGGATGTGTGAGAGAGAGATGGGGTGTGTGTGTGAGAGAGAGATGGTGTGTGTGTGTGAGAGATGGGTGTATGTGTGTGTGTGTGTTTGTGTGAGTTGGAGAGAGAGAGAGAGATGGGGTAGGTGTGAATGTGAGAGATGGGGTGGGTGTGTGAGGGAGAGATGGGGTGGGTGTGTGAGAGAGAGATGGGGTGTGTGTGTGAGAGAGAGATGGGGTGTGTGTGTGAGAGAGAGATGGGGTGTGTGTGTGAGAGAGATGGGGTGTGTGTGAGAGAGATGTGTGTGTGTGTGTGAGAGAGAGAGAGAGAGAGAGAGAGAGATGGTGTGGGTGTGAGTGTGAGAGATGGTGTGGGTGTGTGAGAGAGAGATGGGGTGTGTATGTGTGTGAGAGGTGTGTGTGAGTGAGTGAGAGAGAGAGATGGGGGGTGTGTATATGAGAGATGGGGTGTGTGTGAGAGAGAGATGGGGTGTGTATGTGTGTGAGAGATGTGTGTGAGCAAGTGAGAGAGAGAGAGAGACGGGGTGTGTGTGTGAGAGATGGGGTGGGTGTGTGAGAGAGAGATGGGTGTGTGTGTGTGTGTGTGAGAGAGAGAGAGAGATGGGGTGTGTGTATGAGAGTGACGGGGTGTGTGTGTGTGAGTGAGTAAGAGAAAGAGAGAGATGGGGTGTGTGTGTGAGAGAGAGATGGGGTGTGTGTGTGTGAGAGAGAGATGGGTGTGTGTGTGTGTGTGTGAGAGAGAGAGAGAGAGATGGGGTGTGTGTATGAGAGTGACGGGGTGTGTGTGTGTGAGTGACGGGGTGTGTGTGTGTGTGAGTGATGGGTTGTGCGTGTGTGAGAGATGGGATGTGTGTTTGAGAGATGGGGTGGGTGTGTGAGAGAGAGATGGGGTATGTGTGTGAGAAATGGGTGTGTGTGTGTGAGTGAGAGAGAGAGATGGGGTGTGTGAATGTGTGAGAGATGGGGGGGGTGTGAGAGATGGGGGGTGTGTGTGAGAGATGGGGGGGTGTGAGAGAGATGGGGTGTGTGTGTGAGAGAGATGGGGTGTGTGAGAGATGGGGTGGGTGTGTGAGAGAGAGATGGGGTGTGTGAGAGATGGGGTGGGTGTGTGAGAGAGAGATGAGGTGTGTGTGAGAGATGGGGTGTTTGTGTGTGACAGATGTGTGTGTGTGAGTGAGAGAGAGAGATGGAGTGGGTGTGTGTGAGAGAGATGGGGTGGGTGTGTGAGAAAGGGATGGGGTGTGTATGTATGAGAGGTGTGTGTGTGTGAGTGAGTGATGGAGAGACAGATGGGGGGTGTGTATGTGAGAGATGGGGTGTGTGTGAGTGAGAGATGTGTGTGTGTGAGTGAGTGAGAGAGTGAGAGAGAGAGAGATGGGGTGGGTGTGTGTGTGAGAGATGGGGTAGGTGTGTGAGAGAGAGATGGGGTGTGTGTGTGAGAGATGGGTGTGTGTGAGAGTGAGTAAGAGAAAGAGAGAGATGGGGTGTGTGTTTGCGAGAGAGATGGTGTGTGTGTGTGTGAGCGAGATGGGGTGTGTGTGTGTGAGAGAGATGGGGTGGGTGTGTGAGAGAGAGAGATGGGTGTGTGTGTGTGAGAGAGATGGGGTGGGTGTGTGAGAGAGAGAGATGGGGTATGTGTGTGAGAGATGGGTGTGTGAGAGAGAGATGGGTGTGTGTGTGAGTGAGTGAGAGAAAGAGAGATGGGGTGGGTGTGTGAGAGATGGGTGTGTGAGAGAGAGATGGGTGTGTGAGAGAGAGATGGGTGTGTGTGTGAGTGAGTGAGAGAAAGAGAGAGATGGGGTGGGTGTGTGAGAGATGGGTGTGTGAGAGAGAGATGGGTGTGTGAGAGAGAGATGGGTGTGTGTGTGAGTGAGTGAGAGAAAGAGAGAGATGGGGTGGGTGTGTGAGAGAGAGAGATGGGGTGTGTGTGTGTCTGTGAGAGAGAGAGGTTTTATTGATAATGCCTGAAACTGTCGGTTCCATGTTCACAGCTCTGGCTTTGTGCTCTCCTTTGCATTTACTCTGGGTCTACATCCAGGCTTAACCAATCAATCATTGATGGGAACCATGAGAAAGTGAGTACTGCAGATGAAGGAGATCAGAGACAAAGAGTGTGGTGCTGGAAAAGCACAGCAGGTCAGGCAACATCCGAGGAGCAGGAAAGTCGATCTTTCAGGCAAATAACCTTCATCAGGAATAAAGGTGTGGCCCAAGGGGACTGAGAGATAAATGGGAGGGGGTAGGGCGGGGGGTGGGGGCTGGCGTTGTAGCTGAGAATGCAACAGGTCGATGAAGGTGGAAGGTAATCATGATAGGTCAGAGAGGAGGGTGGAATGAATAAGTTAGAAGGAAGATGGACAGGTCAGGAGGGCAGTGCCGAATTGGAGGGTTGGTTCTGGGATGAGGTGGGGGGATGGGAGCTTTGGAAACTGGTGAAGGAATCAAGATCACCCAATCGTGATCTGGTTGAATCATGGATCAGGCCTGAAGGGCCGAGTGGCTTACGGTTGCTATCCCATTCAATGGGCACTTTGACTCCCCCTCCCACTCCGCCAAGGACATTCAAGTCCTGGATCTCTCCATCACCAAACTCTTACCATCCGACACCTGGAGGGAGAATGCCTCATCTTCTGCCTTGGGACCCTCCAACCACAGGCGATCAACGTCGATTTCATCAGTTTCCTCATTTCTCCTCCCCCACCCACCTCATCCCAGACCCACCCTTCCAACTCGGCACCGCCCTTTTGAACTGTCCTACCAGTCCATCTTCATTCCCACTATCCACTCCACCCTTCTTTCCGACCGATCACCTTCATCCCCCTACTCCATCTACCTCTCGCATTCCTGGCGACCTTCTCCCAAACCCCAACCCTCTGCCATTTATCTCTCAGCCTCCTTGGCCACCCCCTCATTCCTGAGGAAGGGCTTATGCTCGAAATGTCGACTCTCCTGCTCCTTGGATGCTGCCTGACCCGCTGTGATTTCCTAGTGCCACACTCTTTGACTCATCGATGACAAGCAGGCTCTCTTATTGAAACGCAATTAAACATTACACCCAGATCATGGTTACTGTTGTGGGTGGGAACAGCTTAGAGCAAAATAATTTTTAATCACAATCAAAGACCGCAAAACTTGAATTAAACTTGACATACATGAAGTTTAAAATGACCAGTCAGCCAATTTAATGCAGGTCGTGTTATGTTATGATATTATCAATAGAATCTCTTGGCCTGAATACTTTGTATCTTCCCTCCACACCCACCAAAAAGTGAACTTTCATTACTGCTGACTGAGTCACTATCCAAACAGCAGGAGGCCATTCAGCCCATCTTAGCTGAAAATGTGTTGCTGGAAAAGCGCAGCAGGTCAGGCAGCATCCAGGGAACAGGAGAATCGACGTTTCGGTCATAAGCACTTCTTCAGGAGGGCTTATGCCCGAAACGTCGATTCTCCTGTTCCCTGGATGCTGCCTGACCTGCTGCGCTTTTCCAGCAACACATTTTCAGCTCTGATCTCCAGTATCTGCAGACCTCACTTTCTCCTCCATTCAGCCCATCTTACCCTGTCCTGTTATTCAGTGAGATGGTGTCAATGGCTGGTGGTTTTGTTGACATTCCAGTGCCCAACTATAAAGTGGGAGTCAAATAAAGCTGAACAGACTGAACTGAAACGGACGTGTCCACACATGACACTGACAACAGGCCTCACGACAGCAACTTCAGGAGAGAGTGCACTCCCCAGGACGGTGTTCTCAAGAGGTGAAGGCTGTGAAACCACCTGCCCAAGAGCGGGGCAAATCTGGAGGTGAGCTCTGGTTGTTGAAAACCCTAACCGAGAGTGGGCAGTTCCTGGCAGAGGGAGGCCAAGGGGCTGCTGAGGGAGGTCAATGAGGCCTTCTCAAGTTGGACATCGTTTCCCTGTCAGATAGACTTAGATTAACAGAAAACACAGACCAGGTTTGTGTACCTTACAAGCAACCCGCTGGATTGCTCTACAGAGAGTCAGTATGAGCTTGATGGTCGGAATGGCCTCTCTTCTGTGTCACAGTGACTCTCGTGAGTCTAACCATGAGACGGTTTCCAAATTGCTGGCTGCTTCTGCAAGGTCCCAAGTTATTTTTGAATTTCCCCTTTTGATTTTTTTTAAGAAGTTGGTTGTCATCAACAGTTGTGAGATCTGACTGTGCCTCTGCGTGATCGAAATAACCGACTAGTGCTTCCACTCTGGGCCAACTGCTGATGCGGTTCATCAGGAACGTTGATTTTGCTGCTCCTCGGATGCTGCCTGAATTGCTGCGCTCTTCCAGCACCACTGATCCAGAATCTGGTTTCCAGCATCTGCAGTCGTTGTTTTTGCCAAGTGCTAATGGTCTAGAAAAGAGGTTGGGGGGAGGGGGGAGGGGGATGCGGTTTAGATCAGCCCAAGGGAGAAGCAGGTCCAGTCAATGGATTTCTGGAAGACCAGTTGAATTTGGCAGCAGTAATCGGGATGAAACAATAAATCCCCATCGTTCAACTTATTACAAATAAACAGTTTCTAACAACAGGTAAAAAACAATGACTCGTGACATATACCTGTACTTGTGAAAACTCTAATTCCCTTCTAAACCACCCCCATCAACACACACGCGCAGGTACACGCACACACACACACGTACAGACACAAAGCATTGGCATTAGAGATGGGGGCATAACACAAATACTGGGCAAATAGTTCACTCGCACCAAGCCTCAGGATTGATATGGTTTCCCCTTTTGTTTTCCTAGGTCCTTCAGTTCCCCGAGTTTTTCCTTCTGGTTCTTTCACTTCTTCCCAGGAGGCACAGGGCAACTGGGACACAACTTACAAAGTCTCTGACTTACTGGTCGAAAGCAATAGCTTCCACCAACTGGTAAGAGAGACATACTTTTTAGGTTTCTTTAGCTTCAGCTATTATACTGGAGAGAGAGAGAGATAAAATAAATTGGATCATTTTGTGAATGTCCACCTCTAATTTGAATATAGATCATTCAGGGAAGGTCAAACTGAGGTGTATAAAAGTAGTAAAGAAGACTGCAGTACAGATAAAATATTGATTTTTTTTAAGGAGTTAGATTATAGTTCTTACAGGGAGAAAGTGGGAAAATGGGACTGAGTTGGCTGATCGACTGTGAACATATTGAATGGTAGAGCAGGCACAAAGGGCCAAATGGCCTACTCCTGCTCCTATTTTTAATGTTTCTATGTATAACCTGCAACCGAGAAGTTATATTCCTCAAACTAAAGTTATCTTCTGAAATAAAATGATCAATAAAAAACTGGGTGAGAGTCCATGAGAGGGTGCAGAGGAGATTTGCCAGAACAGTTCCAGCGATAAGGGACTTTTGATGCAAAGTCAGATTGCAGAAACTAAGATTATTTTCTTTGGAGAATTGAGGGGCAATTAATCAAGGCATGTGAGAGTATGACAGGTTAGGTCAGGTAGACAGGTCAGGTAGTTGATACAGGAACCACAGATTGACTGAAGGTGGTGGGAAGAGATATGAGGACAGCTTGAAGATGAAACTTTTTCACATGGCTGAGGGAGACACTTAAGACGGAGATGAGGAGGAATTTCTTCTCTCCGAGGGGACTGAATCTGGAATTATTTACACAGAGGGCTGCCGAGGCTGGGGCATTAAGTATATTCAAGGCTGAGAGATTTTTAATTGGGAAGGGGAATCAAGAGTTATGGGGAAAAGGCAAGAAAATGCAGTTGAGGATTATCAGATCAACAATGATCTCATTGAATGATGGAGAAGACATGATGGGCTGAATGGCCTGCTTCTGCTCCTATATCTTTGGAGTGGGAATGATTTGAATCACACCATCCATGGGGATAGTGCAAGTACAGGAGAGGCAAGAGCCCAGTGATATAATTGCTGGACTGTTAAACCAGAGACTCAATTAATGTTTTGGGGACCCAGTTTCAAATCCTACCACAGCAGATGGTGGAAAATGAATTCAATAAATATCTGGAATTAAAAGTCTAATGATGATCATAAATCTATTGTTGGAGGAAAACCCGTCTGGTTCACTAATGTCCTTTATGGAAGGGAACTGTCATCCTTACCTGGTCTGGCCTACATGTGACTCCAGACCCACAGCAATGTGGTTAACTCTCAACTACCCTCTGGGTAATTAGGGATGGGGCAATAAATGTTTCCTACCATCCACCCTCATCCCAGGAATGAATAAAGAAAAAGTAGAGGCAGCAGTTGACTTAAAAAGGAAATTGCATGGGCACTTGAGTCAAGTAAATCTGCGATCAAAAAGTGTGGTGCTGGAAAAGCACAGCAGGTCAGGTTTCGGGCATAAGCCCTTCATCAGAAAGTAAAGCTGCAGGACTGCGGGGATAGGGCAGGGAACAGAACCCAGTGGATTGCTCTCCAGAAAACTAGTATGAGCTTGATGGTCAGAATGGCCTCTCTTCTGTGACTCTCATGAGTCTAAACATGAGACGGTTTCCAAACTGCTGACTTCTTCTGCAAGCTCCCAAGCTATATTTGAATTTCCCCTTTTTGTTGTTTTCTTTTAAGAAGTTGGGTTGTCATCAACAGTTGTGAGGTCTGACTGTGCCTCTGCGTGATCGAAATAACCAAACAGTGCTTCCACTCTGGGCCAGTAAAGAGGAAGGAAGAACGCCATTTAGATCAGCCCAAGGGAGTAGCAAGTTCACCTTTCCCGTCAATGGGTTTCTGGAAGACCAGTTGAATTCAGTTGAAATCCATTAAGCAGACGAATAAGGATTAAACAATAAATACCCATCGTCCAAAGGACCCAGACTGAGCTATTGAACGCTTTTAGTCAAGGTCAGACATTACAGGAAAAGAAAAAAATCAGAGTCTCGGCAGCTGATGGCTTTCACTTTCACTGGGGGTGAAAATTATTTTGCGTCGCTGTTCCCTGCCAATGAGATATTGGGTGATGCAACGTTAAGGTTACTGGTGAAAGGTAAAATAGCCCAACAAATCAACACTTGAGACAAGGGGAAGAGACAAAGTGGCAGCTCTGTGAAAAAAATGTAATAAAATCAAGAGGAAAACTCAAAGCAGTAAAAGACACAAGCCAGTACTACAATAAACCTATCAAACCACTAAAGTGTCTTCCTCTGAAATACCAAAATAGGTTTAATAATTCATGTTAGCTGAGCACACATTTTCCACGCTACAGTGTTTGCTACATCAATTCTGATTTTGATCACTTAATGTTGTTGCATTATTCACACACATTTTTTTTTGAAAAAGACATATTTTCAAGACTCTTCACATTAACTCGCTAAAAGATGCAGATGGGAAGTTGTGCAGTTATTCTGTTTTGAGTTCTCGCATCTTGGGTGTTCTGCTGTTTGATGTATGATCATGTTGTGTTGTATATAAATGAAATTGCGAATCTTTCTCAGGCAAACCGAACGCATCCAAATCGAAACTCGCCAAAGCAGTGTGGGCAAAAAGCCTTCTGATATTTCTATGAAATTCTCCTACATTTATTCAAGTAGATTTGATGCAATCTATAATTTACATCTTCTCAGTGACACATTACTGTGTTTGAGTAAACCACTCCTAAGGTACGAAGGGTTTTAGATTAGATTAGATTCCCTACAGTGTGGAAACAGGCCCTTCAGCCCAGCCAGTCCACACCGACCCTCCGAAGAGTAACCCACCCAGACCCATTTCCCCCTGACTAATGCACCTAATGCTATGGGCAATTTTAGCATGGCCAATTCACCTAAGCTGCACATCTTTGGACTGTGGGAGGAAACCAGAGCACCCAGAGGAAACCCTCACAGACACGGGGAGAATGTGCAAACTCCACACAGATAGTCACCCGAGGCTGGAATCGAACCTGGGACCCTGGTGCTGTGAGGCAGCAGTGCTAACCACTGAGTTGTAACTGTGCAAGATGCTGGTGAGGCTACATTTGGTTTACTGCCTGCAGTTCTGGTTGCCCTGCTATAGAAAGGACATTATTAGATTAGAAAGAGTGTGGAAAAGATTTATTAGGATATTATGTGGACTGGAAGGTTTGAGTTAGAAGGAGAGGTCAGAGAGGCTGGGACTTTTACCCTGGAGCATTGCAGCCTGAGGGGTGACTTTATAGAGGTCTATAAAATCATGAGAAGCAAAGACAAGGTAGATAGCTGACTGCCTTTCCCCAGGGTAGGGGAGTCGAAAACTAAAAGGACATGGGTTTAAGATGAGAGAGGAGAGATGCAATGTTTCCACACAGAGTGGTGAGTGTCTGGAAAGACAGTCAGCGGTAGTGGGGTGAAAGTGAGTACAATTTTGTCATTTCTGAAACATTGAGACAGGTACATGGATGTGATAGCAATGCAGGGGTAAGGACCAAATGTGACTATGGGGCTAGTTTAGTTGTGGAAACTGGGCTGAAGGGCCTGTTTTCATGCTGTTGACCTCTATGACTCTACGGTCCATTCAAGATGCCTCTAGATTGTATACAGGAAATTTTATACCCTACAATGAAAAGGTCAACGAGCAGGTTAAAGGTTTGAATCTCACAAAAGGAATTCAGAACAGAAGGACATAAGAAGTAGATAGAGGAATTGATCATTCAGCCCTTTGAGACTGCTCAACCATCAGTATGATCATTAGTGACTACTGACCACATCTCACATTGGATTGCTGTTTTCCATTGATCTCAGTCATGGACATACTCAATGATAAAGCTTCCACAACCTTCAGTATAGAGTTTCAAAATTCCCTACCATCTGAGTGAAGAGATTCCCCTCTCCTTCTCAGCCCAGGGCCTCTTCTGCCTGGGGAGAGCCATCTCTCAAGACCCATTCCGCCAACTTCCTTGCTACATTCCGGCCTCTCAGGACTCTCACCATTCCATTAGATCATTCTCAACTTTTACCATATAACACTTACCCCATCTCTGTCACTGATCAACGCCTCTGAGTCACTGTCACCATAAGACTGTAAGTCATAGGAGCAGAAGTTGGCCATTCAGCCCATCAAGTCTGCTCTGTTACTTAATGCAATCACGGTTGATCTGATGATCCTTATCTCCACCTCTCTGCCTTTTCTCCATCACCCTCGATTCCCCTTCCTGATTAAAAATCTGTCTGTCGCAGCCTTGAATATACTCAATGCCCCAGCCTTGACAGCCCTCTGAGGTAAAGAATTCCACAGATTCACTCCCCTCTGAGAGAAGAAACTTATCCTCATTTTCATCTTGAATGGACAACCCTTTATTCTGAGATTATTCCCTCTGGTCCTAGACTCCCCCACAAGGGGAAACAACCTCTCCACATCGACCTTGTCACTTCTACCCAAGAGTCTTGTATGTTTCAAACCCCTCATTCTTCCATATTCCAATGAGTGCAGACCCAACTTACTCAACCTCTCCTCGTAGGACAGCCCTTCCACACTTGGTATCGGCCAAATGAACCTTCTCTGGACTGCCTCCAATGCCTGTAATAACCTGTGTGTCACGGTCTGGAAATGTGGCACTGGGGGCTTCAACTTTCTTGCTATGCCCAGGGTTGATTAGGTATCTCTCCTGCTGTCACCGTCTGTCATTGGCATGTGACGAATGGTGGTGTGGGATGATTTACTGCCTATTGGTGGGTTATGAACACAGCTTTCTCGGAGATTGAGTCCAGGGTTTGGATTCTAACCCAACCTCAAGGAAGAACAAGCCCCACTGCACTATAAGGTCACCTCTTCATGAATTTACCCAGCTAACATTTGTTGGAGGAGTGGTCAAGGTTGAAGAGTCACCTACCCCTTGGTTAAAGGAATTCTTCCTGATGTCACCTTGCAAGAGCCCAGCTGGAATTTTGTGGGTATATCCATTTGTCCTGTTTTTCATCCACTAGAGGAGATAGTTATTCTCCTCTGGTGGGTGGCACGGTGGCACATCAGTTAGCACTGGGCCTCACAGCGCCAGAGACCCAGGTTCAATTCCCGCCTCAGGCAACTGTCTGTGTGGAGTTTGCACATTCTCCCCGTGTCTGTGTGGGTTTCCTCCGGGTGCTCCGGTTTCCTCCCACAGTCCAAAAATGTGCAGGTTAGGTGAATTGGCCATGCTAAATTGCCCGTAGTGTTAGGTGAAGGGGTAAATGTAGGGGAATGGGTCTGGGTGGGTTGCGCTTCGGAGGGTCGGTGTGGACTTGTTGGGCCGAACGGCCTGTTGCCACACTGTAAGTAATCTAATCTAATCTAATATCAGGGAGGAGATGGTCTTGAGGTATTATTGCTAAACTATTCACCCAGAGACCCGGCTGACATTCTGGGGACCTGCGTTTAAATCCTATTCTGATAGATGGTGGAATTTAAATTCAATGAAATTCTGAAATTAAGAGTCTAATGATGACCATGAAACCAGTGTTGGAGGAAAAAACCCTGGTTTCTGGGTCACTAAAGTCCTTTAGGGAAGGAAACTGCCATCCTTACCCGGTCTGGCCACATGTGACTCCAGACCCACAGCAATGTGGTTGACTCTGAATTGCCCTCTGGGCAATTAGGGATGGTCAATAAATGCTGGCCTAGCCAAAGTGACTGCAAGTCACATTTATATTTACTAACCCTCCAGCTCCTGGTACAATCCTGCAAATCACATTAATTCATTCATGAGACCATACTGTCACTAGCTAGGCCAGTATTTATTGCTCATCTATAACTACCCCTGGGTTTTGAGAAGATTTGTAGCTCAGGTTGATGTTCTGGATGTAGGTTTTCTCGCTGAGCTGGAAGGTTCGATTTCAGATGTTTCAACAACAAGCAAAACTAATGTCATTTACAAAATACTGTGCAAGAACACTACAATGGACAAACAGGCAGAAAACTAGCCACCAGGATACATGAACACCCACTAGCTACAAGACGACATGACCCTCTCTCACTAGTATCCTTACATACAGATAAGGAAGGACCCCACTTCGACTGGGACAACATATCCATCCTAGGACAAGCCGAACAGAGACACGCACGAGAATTCCTAGAAGCATTTCTTTCCAACCAGAACTCTGTCAACAAACACATTGACTTGGATCCCATTTACCACCCCCTGAGAAAGAGAATGGGAAATGACATCACCACAGTCAATGACATCACGAACCCAAGGAAACTTAAACATAAATAGAAAGCGGGCCATACAATCAGTGCTTCATCCAGAGGCTCACTGATGATGTTACCTAGTATGGTGACGAAATGTCTGAAAAATGAACCTTCCAGCTCAGCGAGCAAGCCTCCATCCAGCATGTGAGTATCTCTGGCTGGGCCAGTATTTATTCTTCTCCTTGATTACTCCGAAGTGGACAGAAGTGAGCTACCTACTTGAAACATTGTAGTCATGAGGTTGTACAGACACCTTCAGTGTGATTCAGGACGTGTCCAGGATTTTGACCCTGCGACACAGAAGGAACAATGATATAATTCCAAGACAGCATGGTGTAAAACTTGAAGAAGAAAGATGGCATTCCCATGTATAGGTTGTGCTTCTAGGTGGCAGTGGTTGTATGTTTGGCAGGTGCTGTCTGGAGATCTTTGGTGAATTTCTGTCATGCATCTTGTAGATGGTACACTCTGCTGCTACTGAGTGTCGGTGGTGGAGGGAGTGGATGTTGAAAATGCTGGATGGAGTGCTAATTACGCAGGTTACTTTATCATGTATGGTGTCATGTCACTATTACTAAAGACTTGTGCTGCAGAACTTGCCATGCCTCTGGCCAAGCTGTTCCACACTGGCATCATACAATTATAGAATCCCTGCAGTGTGGAAGCAGGCCCTTTGACCCATCGAGTCCGCACTGACCCTCCAAAGAGCATCCCACCCACACCCACCCGCCTATCCCTCTATTTCCCATGGCCAACTCATCTGACCTGCACACCTTTGGACTGTGGGAGGAAACCGGGGCACCTGAAGGAAACCTATGCAGACACAGGGAGAATGTGGCACGGTGGCACATGGGCGGCACGGTGGCACAATGGGCGGCACGGTGGCACTATGGGTGGCACGGTGGCACAGTGGTTAGCACTGCTGCCTCACAGCGCCAGAGACCCGGGTTCAATTCCCGACTCAGGCGACTGACTGTGTGGAGTTTGCACGTTCTCCCCGTGTCTGCGTGGGTTTCCTCCGGGTGCTCCGGTTTCCTCCCAAACCAAAAATGTGCAGGTCAGGTGAATTGGCCATGCTAAATTGCCCGTAGTGTTAGGTTAAAGGGGTAAATGTAGGGGTATGGGTGGGTTGTGCTTCGGCGGGTCGGTGTGGACTTGTTGGGCCGAAGGGCCTGTTTCCACACTGTAAGTAATCTAGTCTAATCTAAAATGTGCAAACTCCACACAGACAGTCACCTGAGGCTGGAATCGAACCTGGGACCCTGGCACTTGATGAAGCATTGGGTCACAGCTAAGAGTGAGGATTGGGGGTTTTTTCAGGTTAATGACTCATGATCAGTGGGGTTCCACTGGGATCAGGGCTTGAACCAGAACTGTTCACAAAATATATCAATGACTTGAAGGAAGGAAATGAATTTACTTTGGGCAAATTTGCAGCTTACACAAATGTAGGTGGAAAGGCAAGTTGTGAGGGAGAGACAGTCAGTTTTTGCCACTGTGTGTCCAGTTAAATTACTGTTCAGTGGTAACCACCAGGATGTTGATACTGGGAGATTCAGTGACATTAGCACCATTTAATTTCAAGGGGCAATGGTTAGATTGTCTCTTACCCGGTGATGGTCATAGCCTGGCATTCATATGGCATAAATGTTACTTGTATTCACATTACCTGAACGTTGCATAGCAAACAGCACAAGCAGTGAGTGACAAACAGAGCTAAGTAATCCCAACATGAACAAATCAGTGCTATACTGATTACCAAACTTAGTGATCGCAGACTAAGCCCCACTCTCTGCAACTGGTTCCTCAGTTTCCTGACCCACAGGCCACAATCAGTGAAGATTGGGGACAATATTTCATTCTCACTAACACTCAACACTGGAGCCCCCCCAGGGGTGCGTACTCAGCCCCCTACTGTACTCACTGTATACCCATGACTGCATCACCAAATACCAGACTAATGCCATTTACAAGTTCACTGATGACACCACCATAGTCTGTTGAATCTCAGATGGCGATGAAACAGATTACAGACAGGAGGTGGAAGACCTGGAAGAATGGTGCACTGAGAATAACCTAGCTCTCAATGCCAGCAAAACCAAGGAACTCATTACTGACTTTCAGCAGGATGTTACTCATGCCCCCCTACGCATTAACAGCACAGAGTTAGAATGAGTGGAGAGTGGTCATCCACAACAAGCTTTCTTGGACTCTTCATGTGGACGTACTGGTTACAAGGGCCCAACAATGTCTCTTCTCCCTCAGGCAGCTGAGGAAATTTGGCGTGATGGTGAATACCCTCGCCAACTTTTATAGGTGTGCCATCTGTCTGGATGTATCACTACCTGGTCTGGCAACTGTACCATTCAAGATCGGAGACGGTTACAGAGAGTGGTGAACTCGGCCTGGACAATCACAAAGGCCAACCTCCCATCTATAGAATCCATCTACCAGGCCCGCTGTCAAGGAAAGGCGCCAGCATTCTCAAAGATCCATCCCACCCTGGCAATGTTTTTCTACAACCTCTACCATCAGGGAGAAGGTACAGAAGCCTGAACACATGCACCAGCCGTTTCTACCCTAATGTTGTTAGAATACTGAATGGACTCACAAACTCTTAACATTCGCCTGTCCCTGTGTTTTTGTTTTTGCCGCTGTTTACCTATTATTTACTATCTGTGCTACTTAACTCTGTGATCTGCCTGTATTGCTCACAAGACAAAGCTTTTCACTGTGCCTCGGTACACGTGACAATCAATTCAATTCAGTTCAATACTCTGTAGGTCTGTCACATTTAGTCATGAATGGTGGGTGGTTTAAACTTATATCGGAGAAATTTGTTGTCATGAAACCTGAACCAGCTGAACTGTACCAGGATATTCGGCCATCAGATTGATTCCGAGAGAAACACTTAAAGCACAGAATGCTCAGAATAAGTGCATTTCTGCCCTAAAGAAAAAAAAATCAAATATGGTTGGGAGCATACCATCAATGATTAACTCAAGAAGTTAAGGGGAGCATGATAAGGAAAAAAGATGTCATTGCACAAAGGCAAATCAGTTGGTTAGTCAGAATGTAAAGAGTGGCAGAGAATGACTAATACATTTAATCCACACAAATAAATTAGAATGTGAAAGTAAGGTAGCTAGAAACGAAAGAAAAAGATATCAAGACTTTCTATTGATGTCTAAAAAGGAAACCTGTAAATAAAATGTGTGTCAGTCTTTTCAAGGGTGAGAATTTGGAGTTGTTATGATCCCAACTGATGTTTTAGATTAGATTACTTACTTACAGTGTGGAAACAGGCCCTTCGGCCCAACAAGTCCACACCGACCCGCCGAAGCGTAACCCACCCAGACCCATTCCCCTATATTTACCCCTTTACCTAACACTACGGGCAATGTAGCCTGGCCAATTCACCTGACCTGCACATCTTTGGACTGTGGGAGGAAACTGGAGCACCCGGAGGAAACCCACGCAGACACGGGGAGAATGTGCAAACTCCACACAGACAGTCACCTGAGGCAGGAATTGAACCAGGGTCTCTGGCGCTGTAAGGCAGCAGTGCTAACCACTGTGCCACCGTGCCGCCCACATGTTATTACCGGACAAGTAACAAAGAGGATGGATGAGGGAAGAGCGGTAGATGTGATCTATATGGGCTTCAGTAAGGCATTCGACAAGGTTCCCCATGGGAGACTGATTAGCAAGGTCGGATCTCACGGAATACAGGGAGAACTAGCCATTTGGATACAGAACTGGCTCAAAGGTAGAAGACGGAGGGTGGTGGTGGAGGGTTGTTTTTCAGACTGGAGGCCTGTGACCAGTGGAGTGCCACAAGGATCGGTGCTGGGCCCTCTACTTTTCACCATTTACATAAATGATTTGCATGCAAGCATAAGGGATATAGTTAATAAGTTTGCAAATGACACCAAAATTGGAGGTGTAATGGACAGTGAAGAAGGTTACCTCAGATTACAACAGGATCTTGATCAGATGGGCCAATGGGCTGAGGAGTAGTAGGTGGAGTTTAATTCAGATAAATGCGAGGTGCTGCATTTTGGGAAAGCAAATCTTAGCAGGATTTATACACCGAATGGTAAGGTCCTAGGGAGTGTTGCTGAACAAAGAGACCTTGGAGTGCAGGTTCATAGCTCCTTGAAAGTGGAGTCACAGGTAGATAGGATAGTGAAGAAGGTGTTTGGTATGCTTTCCTTTATTGGTCAGAGTATTGAGTACAGGAGTTGGGAGGTCATGTTGCAGCTGTTAGGCCACTGTTGGAATACTGCGTGCAATTCTGGTCTCCTTCCTATCAGAAGGATGTTGTGAAAGGGTTCAGAAAAGATTTATAAGGATATTGCCAGGGTTTGAGGATTGGAACTAAAGGGAGAGGTTGAATAGGCTAGGGCTGTTTTCCTTGAAGCGTCGGAGGCTGAGGGGTGACCTTGTAGAGGTTTATAAAATCATGAGGGGCATGGATGGGGTAAAAAGATAAAGACTTTTCCTGGGAGTGGGGGAGTCCAGAACTAGAGGGCATAGATGTAGGGTGAGAGGGGAAAGATATAAAAGAGACCTAAGGGGCAACTTTTCCACGCAGAGGGTGGTGCGTGTATGGAATGAGCTGCCAGAGGAAGTGGTGGCAATTGGTACAATTACGACATTTAAAAGGCATCTGGATGGGTATATGAATAGGAAGGGTTAGGAGGGATATGGGCTGAGTGCTGGCAGTTGGGACTAGATTGGGTTGGGATATCTGGTCAGCATGGATGGGTTGGACCGAAGGGTCTGTTTCCGTGCTGTACATCTCTATGACTTTATGACTAAGTCAGATCCTACACTGAAATCTGGCTTGATGGATTTTATTTTGTTTAACAAGATAGGTTTTTACTGAAATGCAAGCACCCACAAACATCTCTTTGCAGTTTCTAATTGCTAGAGAGAATTCCGTTCTTCATCACATCTGGAGGTTTGACTTAAGTGTGCTTCCAGTTCCCAATCTTGAGAGTTTAATAGTCTCTTCCTTGAGTATTCATACAACTGAACTTTGACTTTCTCAGCTTTGAATAACTCATTCAGGGTTCTAACCAAACACTTCTGATCTGGAACTTTCAAACTCAACCCTTCCATTGTGGTAATCTATTTATTAATTTTTGAATTAATTCTGTCTTCTTGGACATCTACTTCAATCAGGACATCTATGAACTGAAACCAATATTTCCACACTCGGGGGTTTTTCCCCCAAGGGAAAAAAATTGCCAACAATTTTAACTGAAAGCAGATTGATGCTCTTCAGTGTTGTACTTGCGAAGTTCTCCCAATGCAAACAGATTCCCATTACCACTCTGCGATGAAAATAAGATAAAAGGAACAAAAATGGAATTTAGCTAAGCTAATAGTAGATAATAAGGAAATGGCAGATGCAATGACCAAATGTTCCACAGGATAGAGAGACAATAACCATCTCGGTTAAAGGTGGAAATGAGGAGGTGGATGGAAGAGAGGAATTTAGTGGAATTATAATCACTAGGGAAACAAGACTGAGCAAACTGATAGAACTACTGGTTGAGAAGCCTCTGGGTCCTGATGGACCTTATCCTAGAGTTTTAAAAGAGGTCACTAATGTGCGTACTAATTTTCAAAAATGCATGAGATTCAGCAGCTGCATCATTCCAGTGCCAAAGAAAAATTACACAGCGTGTCTGAATGACTACCACCCAGTGGCTCTGACCTCCATTATTATGAAATGATTCAAGAGGTTAGTCATGGCTCAGATCAATTCCAGCCTCCCAGCTTGCCTTGCTCCTTTGCTGTTCACCTACCAGCACAACAGGTCCACATCTCCCTGGTCCATCACTCTTCCCTGGAATATCTGGATAATAAAGCTGCCTACATCAGGTTCCTATTTATTATTCAATACCATAATTCCAAACAAACTGATCTCCAAACTCTGAGATCTAGGTCTCAGCCTCCCCCCTCTGGAACTGGATCCTTGACTTGCTGATCCACAGAATATAATCGGTAAGGACATGTGACAACTGTCCTCCACCATAATCCTCAACCTCTGACTGTACTCCGTATACACGCACAACTGTGTGGCCAAACGCAGCTCTAACTCCATTTACACATTTGCTGATGACACCGCCGTAGTGAGTTGGATCTCAAAC
This sequence comes from Chiloscyllium plagiosum, assembly GCF_037043375.1. Lineage (NCBI taxonomy): Eukaryota > Metazoa > Chordata > Chondrichthyes > Orectolobiformes > Hemiscylliidae > Chiloscyllium > Chiloscyllium plagiosum. The sequence continues at coordinate 143,119,281 of NW_028270142.1, forward strand.
AATAACAAGATGGAGTGCACGAAAGAGGCAGAGCTAAATGATATGGTGTAAAGACAACAATCTCTCCCTCAGCATCAGCAAAACGAAGGAGCTGGTCATTGAGCTCAGGGGGCAGGGTGGAGGTTACACCCCTGTCTGTATCAATGAGGCTGAGGTGGAGATGGTGGACAGCGTCAAGTTCCTGGGAGTGACCATCACCAACAATCTGTCCTGGTCCACCCATGTCAACGCTACAGTCAAGAAAGCACAACAACGTCTCTACTTCCGCAGGAGGCTAAGGAAATGCAGTATGTCCACAATAACTCTGACCAATGTTTACAGATGCACTGTAGAAAGCATCCTATCCGGATGTATCACAGTGCGGTACGGCAACTGCTCTGCCCAAGATCACAAAAAACTACAGGGAGTTGTGAACACAGCCCAGTCCATTACACAAACCAGCCGCCCATCCACTGACTCCATCTACACTTCCCACTGCCTCGGGAAAGCGACCGATGTAATCAAAGACACCTCCCACCCCGGTTATACTCTCTCCCACCCTCTTTCATCGGGCAGAGGATATAAAAGTTTGAACACAGACTCGAGAACAGCTTTTTCCCAACTGTTACCAAACTTTTGAATAGACCTCTCAAATGGTCTGTCTCTCAGACCTTCCCTGCAGCTCGAACACTGTATTGTGCACCCTGTTCTGCTTCCCTGGTGCACTTTGTATGATCTGCCTGTACAGCACACAAAACAATACTTTTCACTGTATCTTGGTACATGTGACACTATTAAATCCAACTCAAATTCAAAGGCTCCTTCAAACTGGAATGTAGCAAATCAAGAAGGGCAGGAGACAGAAATCAGGAAATTAGTTCACTTAGTGTCTGTTATGGAGAATACGTTAGAATGATCACTAAGGAGATTATAACCAGGATTTTGGAAAGACTCAAAGCAATTGTTAAGAATCAGTGTGATTTTTATGAAAAAGAAATCATAATTGATCAATTTATTGGAGTTCTTTCAAGCAGTCACCTGCAGTGTGGATGAAGAGACACCCCTTGGTGTGTTGTACCCAGAAGGCAGTTGACAAGGTGCCCACACAAAAGGTTATTGTGCAAAACCAGGGCTCATGGTGTTGGGGATAAAAACCAGCACAGATGGAAGCAACAACTGGAGAAACTCAGCAGGTCTGGCAGCGTCTGTGGAGGGAAAGCAGAGTTAATATTTCGAGTCCAGTGACCCTTCTCCAGAGCTCTTCTAGAGAACGGCCACTGGACCCGAAATGTTAGCTCTGCTTTCCCTCTCCAGATGCTATGATGTGGAGGTGCCGGTGTTGGACTGAGGGGTGAGCAAAGTCACAAGTCACATGACACCAGGTTATAGTCCAACAGGTTTATTTGAAGTCACAAGCTCTCAGAGCGATGCCCCTTTGTCAGGTGAAGTAAAGGGGCATTGCTCCGACAGCTTGATTTCAAATAAACCAGTGGGACTATAACCTGGTGTCATGTGACCTCTGACTTTCTCCACAGATGCTGCCAGACCTGTTGAGCTTCTCCAGCAGTTTCAGTTTTTGTTGCAGATCAGCCATGATCTTATTGAGTAGTGGAGCAGGGCTTGAGGGGCCAAATGACTTGAGTCTCCTCCTATTTTTCTACATCTGTACATATTTCCAAATGGTGTTGTGTGATTTTTAACTCTTTTCCCTGGGGTCAGGGAGTCCAGAACTAGAGGGCATAGGTTTAGGGTGAGAGGGGAAAGATATAAAAAGAGACCTAAGGGGCAACTTTTTCACGCAGAGGGTGGTATGTGTATGGCATGAGCTGCCAGAGGATGTGGTGGAGGCTGGTACAATTACAACATTTAAGAGGCATCTGGATGGGTATATGAATAGGAAGGGTTTGGAGGGATATGGGCCGGGTGCTGGCATGTGGGACTAGATTGGGTTGGGATATCTAGTCGGCATGGACGGGTTGGACCGAAGGGTCTGTTTCCGTGCTGTACATCTCTATGACTCTATATGCACTTTTATGGTGTTCAGAGACATCTAGCGTCTTCTCTCGTGCAGGAATAATGGGCTCAGACAAAGTACGGAACTTCCACCAGAGGGCAGTCATGGATAAAGATTGTGGATTACTCTATGAATTCACACTGGGAACTTCTCATGGTTGTGTTTAAAACAACGATGTGCTGCATGTGGGGGGTGCAGAGTAAATGGAGCAAATTAGGAGAAATGGGAGGACCAGAGGGGGACAGGGATCAGGTGAAGAAAAGGAAACTGTGCCTTCCTGTAGTGTCTTTTGTGCTGTCAGGACAGCCCACACTGCTACACAACCAAAGACACACTTCTGGAAGGTAATCACTCCGGGAGCATTAAGGGTGTCTTTAAGGGAAAGGCGGGAGGCATTTTGTGCACAGCAAGATCCCATAAACTGCGGTGACCTGATGGCCAGATAATCTGCATTTGTGATGATGATGGATGGGTAAATATCGCCCAGGACACGGGTCGGGGACAAATCCTCTGCCTGTTTTCAAATTAATCTCACGGATCTCTTAAATTCAACAGACAAGGTGTCAGTTTTGGTCTCGTTATTTAATTTTCGAGGAGGCAATGACACCTCGAGGTTGTAAGTTTGTTTGCCGAGCTGGTGTGGTTTTCGTTAAAAAAAATCACACAGCACCAGGGTATAGTCCAATAGGTTTATTTGAAAGCACCAGCTTTCGGAGCGACGCTCCTTCATCAGCTGGTTGTGGGGCAGGACCGTAAGACACAGAATTTATCACAAAAGATTACAGTGTCATGCAACTGAAATGATATACTGAACAAACTTAGATTGCTGTTAAGTCTTTTATCTTTTAGAATGGGTTGCAGGGTTTCGGTTCATTAATATGTAAATCCCAGAACTGCATTCAAAATCACATTCTCGAGATAAGGTTTTATTTAAAAAAAGTGACATCTCAGCTAAGACAATGTATTAAAGTAGTGAGATTAGAGTCTGTCTGTATCTCAATCTTGAGTCAGACTGGTTCTATTTCCAAAGTAGGAATTTATAAAATATTACATGAACTGACTGCCTACAGATTGTGTGCTTTTTGAACAAAATAGAATGTATCTGCGAAGATAATTCTACACTATGGTGTGGTTTTCCGCAGATGTTTCATCGTCTTGCTCGGTGACATTGTCAGGAGAGAGTGAGGACTGCAGAGGCTAGAGATCAGAGTTGTGAGAGTGGTGCTGGAAAAGCACAGCAGGTCAGGCAGCATCCGAGGAGCAGGAGAGTCGACGTTTCAGGCAGGAGCCCTTCTTCAGGAATGAGGCTGGGAGTTTCGGGGGTGGAGGTAGTCAGTATAGATGGGCTGGCAGATATAAGGAGGGGCCACGGCTTTCAAAACAGGGAGGGGATTTATAGAATCAAGTCCTTGATGACTAGAAGCCAATGTTGGCAAACACAGGGATAATGGGAGAATGAACTCCCTGAGGATTAACCAGCAGAGTTTGGATAAGCACAAGCTCACAGAGGCTAGAATGGGGGAGAACAGTTGGGGGGGGGGGGTACGTTGGAGTGGTCAGGTCCAAATACAATCAGGTTTCAGTACCGGGGGCTAGGTTAATGACTAAAACAGAGAGACAGGCAGTAAAGGATTGAAGGTCGCTGAGCATTCGAAATGAAATGGAAGTTGTGAGGATGTTCACAGGGAGATGACAGGTGACGCAGATCACAGATGGAGTACACTGTTGGGAAGTGAGAGTTTATTCACTTTGGGTGAAAGAACAGAAAATCAGATTCTTTTCTAAAGAGGTTTGCAAATCGTTGCTGTTCAGAGGGACTCACTTCTGCCTGTACAGCACAGAAAGTCATTCATACCTTGAATTGAATGAGCTTTATTGTCACATGTATTCAATTAAAAATTTACTTATGGTGCCATCGTAGGTCCAAGGTTCCCTGGGCACAGAGTCTTCAGTACAGGTTCTGAGGAAAAAGAATTGGTAAAATAAAGAAGTAAAGCCCAGCGTTAAAGAGCAGGAGTAAATTAAAAACATTGAGAAATAACAAGTTCAGAATAACACTCCTTCCAATCCAGTCCACATGGGCTTCAAGCCATCTCAAGGATCAAAGTCCACACTGAGTCTATACTGGGCCGAGAGACCCCCACACAGGGCTGAGACCCTTGGGATTGGAGAGGGTGGACGCTAAGAAATTGTTTCCGTTAGGCGAGGAGACTAGGACCTGTGGGCACAGCCTTAGAATTAGAGGGGGTAAATTCAGAACAGAAATGCGGAGACATTTCTTCAGCCAGAGAGTGGTGGGCCTGTGGAATTCATTGCCGCAGAGTGCAGTGGAGACTGGGACACTAAATGTCTTCAAGGCAGAAATTGATAAATTCTTGATGTCACAAGGAATTAAGGGCTACGGGGAGAATACGGGTAAGTGGAGTTGAAATGCCCATCAGCCATGATTGAATGGCGGAGTGGACTTGATGGGCCAAATGGCCTTACTTCCACTCCTATGTCTTATGGTCTTACACCGGGCCGAGAGACCCCCCACACAGGGCTGAGACCCCCACACAGGGCTGAGACCCCCCACACAGGGCTGAGACCCCCACACTGGGCTGAGACCCTCACAGGGCTGAGACCCTCACACTGGGCCAAGAGACCCCCACACAAGTCTGAGACGCTCACACTGGGCTGATAGACCCCCACACAGGGCTGAGACCCCCACACAGGGCTGAGAGACCCCCACACAGGGCTGATAGACCCCCACACAGGGCTGAGACCCCCACACAGGGCTGAGAGACCCCCACACAGGGCTGAGACCCCCACACAGGGCTGAGACCCTCACACAGGGCTGAGACCCCCACACAGGGCTGAGAGACCCCCACACAGGGCTGAGACCCCCACACAGGGCTGAGAGACCCCCACACAGGGCTGAGACCCTCACACAGGGCTGAGACCCCCACACAGGGCTGAGAGACCCCCACACAGGGCTGAGACCCCCACACAGGGCTGAGAGACCCCACACAGGGCTGAGACCCCCACACAGGGCTGAGACCCTCACACAGGGCTGAGACCCTCACACAGGGCTGAGACCCCCACACAGGGCTGAGACCCTCACACAGGGCTGAGACCCCCACACAGGGCTGAGACCCCCCACACAGGGCTGAGAGACCCCCACACAGGGCTGAGACCCCCACACAGGGCTGAGAGACCCCACACAGGGCTGAGACCCCCACACAGGGCTGAGACCCTCACACAGGGCTGAGACCCTCACACAGGGCTGAGACCCCCACACAGGGCTGAGACCCTCACACAGGGCTGAGACCCCCACACAGGGCTGAGACCCTCACACAGGGCTGAGACCCCCACACAGGGCTGAGACCCCCCACACAGGGCTGAGAGACCCCCACACAGGGCTGAGACCCCCACACAGGGCTGAGAGACCCCACACAGGGCTGAGACCCCCACACAGGGCTGAGACCCTCACACAGGGCTGAGACCCCCACACAGGGCTGAGACCCTCACACAGGGCTGAGAGACCCCCACACAGGGCTGAGACCCCCAGACAGGGCTGAGACCCCCCACACAGGGCTGAGACCCCCACACAGGGCTGAGACCCCCACACAGGGCTGAGAGACCCTCACACAGGGCTGAGAGACCCCCAGACAGGGCTGAGACCCCCCACACAGGGCTGAGACCCCCAGACAGGGCTGAGACCCCCACACAGGGCTGAGACCCCCACACAGGGCTGAGACCCCCAGACAGGGCTGAGACCCCCCACACAGGGCTGAGACCCCCACACAGGGCTGAGACCCCCACACAGGGCTGAGAGACCCCCACACAGGGCTGAGACCCCCACACAGGGCTGAGACCCCCACACAGGGCTGAGACTCCCACACCAGACTGAGAGACCCCCACACAGGGCTGAGACCCCCACACAGGGCTGAGACCCCCACACAGGGCTGAGAGACCCTCACACAGGGCTGAGACCCCCACACAGGGCTGAGACCCCCACACAGGGCTGAGAGACCCCCACACAGGGCTGAGACCCCCACACTGGGCTGAGACCCCCACACAGGGCTGAGACTCCCACACCAGACTGAGAGACCCCCACACAGGGCTGAGACCCCCACACAGGGCTGAGACTCCCACACCAGACTGAGAGACCCCCACACAGGGCTGAGACCCCCACACAGGGCTGAGACCCCCACACAGGGCTGAGAGACCCTCACACAGGGCTGAGACCCCCACACAGGGCTGAGACCCCCACACAGGGCTGAGACTCCCACACCAGACTGAGAGACCCCCACACAGGGCTGAGACCCCCACACAGGGCTGAGACCCCCACACAGGGCTGAGACTCCCACACCAGACTGAGAGACCCCCACACAGGGCTGAGACCCCCACACAGGGCTGAGACCCCCACACAGGGCTGAGAGACCCACACAGGGCTGAGACCCCCACACAGGGCTGAGAGACCCCCACACAGGGCTGAGACCCTCACAGGGCTGAGACCATCACACCGGGCCAAGAGACCCCCACACAGGGCTGAGACCCCCACACAGGGCTGAGAGACCCCCACACAGGGCTGAGAGACCCTCACACAGGGCTGAGACCCCCACACAGGGCTGAGACCCCCACACAGGGCTGAGACCCCCACACAGGGCTGAGAGACCCCCACACAGGGCTGAGACACCCCACCAGACTGAGAGACCCCCACACAGGGCTGAGACCCCCACACAGGGCTGAGACCCCCCCACACACCAGGAGAGGACACCAATCAAGTCCGCGCTGAGTTCAGGAGTTGCTGAGAAGAAAGAAAAGAAGAAAAGACACAAAAGAGTAAAAAAGAGAAATAAAAGGGAAAGGAATGGATGTAGTGGCCGAGCTGCGGATGAGGCATCCTATTCTGTCACTATCTCGACACGGGTTACCATGTTGACATTACCACAAGGGAATTGGACGGCAGGAATAAGGACGTTTTGATACAATTGGCCAGGGCATTGGTGAGACCAGACCTTGAATATTGGACTCTGTTTTCACCTCCATGATTAAGGAAGGAGGTATGGTCAGTTCTGCTATAAGGCGTCTTTCATTAATGCGAATTGGCTGTTACTTGATTGGGTGAATAGGGAGTGCTGTTTCTAAAACACAAACTTTTAAAAGCGTGTGTTGGCTATGACGCGATTACATCACCAACATTTGAAGTGTTGTTTGTATCACACAATTTTTTTGTTGCATGCGGTCGTCCAGGAATGCAACGATTGTGTCCTGGAAGAGCAGGTTGTAGGTGTTTTCAAGGTAGTACAGTGAAGGTTTGCTGCATTGGTCCCTGGGGTGAGAGGTGTGTCCTGTGGTGAGAGGCTAGATCGATCCTCTCTGGTGTGGGAAACCATCAGATTGAAAGACTGAAGCTTGCTGCAGAGATTGAGCAGGTAGACCCTGAGTGATCGTTTCCACCCTGGCCAGAGAATCAGGAATGCAGGGCTCAGGAGAAGGAGGCGATTGTTTGGGGCTGAGGTAGCGTCATAGAGTCATAGAGATGTGCAGCACGGAAACAGACCCTTCGGTCCAACCCGTCCATGCCGACCAGATATCCCAACCCAATCTAGTCCCACCTGCCAGCACCCGGCCCATATCCCTCCAAACCCTTCCTATTCATATACCCATCCAAATGCCTCTTAAATGTTGCAATTGTACCACCCTCCACCACATCCTCTGGCAGCTTATTCCATACACGTACCACCCTCTGTGTGAAAAGGTTGCCCCTTAGGTCTCTTTTATATCTTTCCCCTCTCACCCTAAACCTATGCCCTCTAGGTCTGGACTCCCCCACTCCAGGGAAAACAGCCCCAGCTTGTTCAGCCTCTCCCTGTAGCTCAAATCCTCCAACCCTGGCAACATCCTTGTAAATCTTTTCTGAACCCTTTCAAGTTACTTTTTTTTAGATTAGATTACTTACAGTGTGGAAACAGGCCCTTCGGCCCAACAAGTCCACACCGACCCGCCGAAGCGCAACCCACCCATACCCCTACATTCACCCCTACCTAACACTACGGGCAATTTAACATGGCCAATTCACCTGACCTGCACATCTTTGGACTGTGGGAGGAAACCGGAGCACCCGGTGGAAACCCACGCAGACATCTTTCCGATAGGAAGGAGACGAGAATTGAACGCAATATTTCAACAGTGGCCTAACCAATGTCCTGTACAACTGCAACATGACCTCCAACTCCTGTACTCAATACTCTGACCAATAAAGGAAAGCATACCAAACACCGCCTTCACTATCCTATCTATCTGCAACTCCACTTTCAAGGAGTTAGGAACCTACACTCCAAGGTCTCTTTGTTCAGTAACACTCCCAGGACCTTACCATCAAGTCCTGCTAAGATTAACTTTCCCAAAATGCAGCACCTCGCATTTATCTAGGTGAGGGGAGTTTTCTTCACTCAAAGAGATGTGAATCTTTGGAATTCTTTACCCCTGAGTCGTGTGGATTCTGCGTAAGTAAATATATCCAGACTGGGAGGGGCAGACTTTTGGTCCGACAGGGGATCAAGGGATAGGGTTGGTGGGTTGATGCTCAAAATCAGCCGAGATCATACTGAATACAGGAGCATGCTCAGTGGCCAGAGTGGTCACCTCTGCCAGGCGAAAGTGAGAACTGCAGATGCTGGAGATCAGAGTCCAGATTAGAGTGGTGTTGGAGAGGTAGCATCCGAGGAGCAGGAAAATCAATGTTTCGGGCAGGATCCCTTCATCATTCCTTCTCTGGTGAATACAGGCCCAATTTGCCCAGTCTCTCTCCGTAGGACAGCTCTACCAAACCAGGAACAAGTCTGGGGAACCTTTATTGCACACCCTCTATAGGGTTAACATAATTCCTGATGATGGGCTCCTGCCCAAAACATCGATTTTCCTGCTCCTCGGATGCTGCCTGACCTGCTGTGCTTTTCCGGCACCACGAGATTCCTGAAGAAGGGCCTGTGCCCGAAACGTCGAGTCTCCTGTTCCCTGGATGCTGCCTGACCTGCTGTGCTGTTCCAGCAATAAAGTTTCAACCACTCTAATCTCGTCAACTCTGCTCCCTCTCCCTAAATGTCCTTCGCTACATGCAATACATAAAGCTACCACATGGTGGCAGGTAACACTGTAATTCTGAGCTGAGTTAAAAATCACACAACACCAGGTTATAGTCCAACAGATTTATTTGGAAGCACTAGCTTTCGGAGTGCTGCTCCTTCATCGGATAGCTGTGGAGCAGGATCATAAGACACAGAATTTACAGTGAAATGCAACTGAAATGACATGTTGAACAAGCCTAGATCATTGTTAAGTCTTTCATCTTTTAGAATGGGTGGCAGGTTTTGGTTTATTATAAATGCAACCCATTCTAAAAGAAGAAAGACTTAACAGAAATATAGGTTTGTTCAATAATGACATTGTTATCTTTCCCTATAAATTCTGTGTCTTATGATCCTGCTCCACAACCTCCTGATGAAGGAATGGTGCTCCGAAAGCTAGTGCTTCCAAATAAACCTGTTGGACTATAACCTGGTGTTGTGGGACTTTGTACACCCCAGTCCAACACTGGCTCCTTCACATTGTTGTAACACAAATGTCATTGTTGTACCTAGTTCCCGATATAGCTCATCACATCGTTTCTCTACATCCAATTTACAACAAAAAACACCTATGAACCATTCTTGAATAAACCACAAGGTTATTTGGAATGTGCAAACAGAAGTAGGCCATTCAGCCCATTGAGACTGCTCCACCATTCAATGGCTGATCAAACATCACAATACCTTTGACCCACTCCAACCCCATAACTGTTTATACTAATTATTAATCAATGTTTAACAATCTCTACTTTAAACAGATTCAGTGACTAAGCTTCCACGACCTTTCAGAGGTAGGTAATTCCAAAGGTTCATAACCCTGAGAGTAAAATAATTTCTCCTCATCTCGGAACTAAATGATATCCCCTTTATCATTAAGTTGTCTTCCCTGGTTCCAGACTCCTAACGATGGGAAACATCTTACCTACATTGAACCTGTCTACCCCTTTAAGTATTTTGTAGGTCTCAATGAGGTCACCTCTCATTCTTTGACGCTCTGATGAATACAGGCTCAGTTTGCCCAGTCTCTCTCTGTAGGACAGTCCCACCATCCCAGGTACAAGTCTGGGGAACCTTCATTACCCTCCCTCAATGGCAATAATATCCTTCCTGAGATAAGGAGACCAAACCTGCACACAGTACCCCAGGTGTGGGTCTAACCAAGCTCCTATACAACTGGAGCAAGGGTTCACTGCTCCTGTACTCAAATCCCCTGGAATAAAGGCTAACATTCCATTAGCCTTCCTAATAACATGCTGCACCTTTATGTTAGAGTTGATAAAATGTGGAGCTGGTAAAAGGACAGCAGGTCGAGAAGCATCAGAGGAGCAGGGAAGATGACTTTTCAAATCGGAATCTTCCATTAGTCCTCACTATCTCCATGGACCTACATTAGTCTTTTGTGAACTATTGAGAAAGGTACCTAGCCCCTTTGTACATGTACACTTTCCAACCTCTTCCAATTACAAAATACTCTGTGCATCTGTTTCTCCCATCAAGGAGAATCCCACATTACATTCCATCTGCCATAACACCATCAGACACAGGAGCAGAAGTAGGCCATTCAGCCCATCGAGTCTGTTCCACCATTCGGTGAGATTATGGCTGATCTGATAATCCTCACCTCCACCCTCCTGCCTTTCCCCCGTAATGTATTTTCAGCAGCCTGTCAGACTGTGTGTTCTTGGTTGGTCAGTTTAAGTAAGTGCTTACTCAGGACATAGTTCTGGAAGGGGGTTTGAATTTCTGATCAGCAATTGTCCCCGTTCCCCTTGGGATGTTCTGCAGAACTCTCTGATATTGGACAGATCTGATTCACGTATCTGGATAGATAGCCAGGACTTTTTGGACTGAAATTCCTAGGCATCTGTGGGAAGCTATGATGTGGTGGCAATGTCACTTGACTCATAATTCAGAACGCAATCGTGTGGTGCTGGAAAAGCACAGCAGCTCAGGCAGCATCCGAGGAGCAGGAAAATCGACATTTCGGGCGTAAGCCCTTCATCAGAGCATCGATTCTCCTCGGACGCTGCCTGACCAGCTGTGCTTTCCCAGCACCACACTTTTCGACTCTGACTCTCTAGCATCTGCACTCCTCCCTTTCTCCCAGTAATTCAGAACCCCAGGTCACCATTGCTCTGGGGTCTGGCCTGGTCTTTCGAGCCAGATTAACGAGCACGCGTATCCAATGTTTTTTCATTATCCATTCAAGGAATCTTAGAAATTCCTTGTATCTTAATTCTTACAAATAAAAGTGAGCTCCACCTTCTCATATGTTAATTTACTGTATGAGCATAGTTTGAACCGAATGAGTACACTAGCACTTCCAATAACTTAAAGGCATCTCTGATCTTGGTTGTGTTGGATAATCAAAGCTGGGGGAGAATTTCCTGACACCACCCCCCATTATACATTGTACTGAAAACCATAAGTTGGGGGTTTCTTTAATGTCATTACACTCATAATCTACCAACATTGACCAAGCCTTAGTTTTATTGATAAATGAGGTAAAAACAATGACTGCAGATGCTGGAAACCAGATTCTGGATTAGAGGTGCTGGAAAAGCACAGCAGTTCAGGCAGCATCCAAGGAGCAGCAAAATCGATGTTTCGGGCAAAAGCTCCTGATGAAGGGCTTTTGCCCGAAACGTCGATTTTCCTGCTCCTCGGATGCTGCCTGACCTGCTGTGCTTTTCCAGCACCTCTAATCCAGAATTATTGATAAACGATGCAAACTGTCACCCTCAAAGCTCTTCTCTCACCACTCAGATTCTGCATTGGCTTTTATTTCAAAAAGGAGAAAGTGAGGACTGCAGATGCTGGAGATCAGAGCTGAAAAACGTGTTGCTGGAAAAGCGCAGCAGGTCAGACAGCATCCAAGGAGCAGGAGAATCGACGATTCGGGCATAAGATTCCTGAAGAAGGGCTTATGCCCGAAACGTCAATTCTCCTGCTCCTTGGATGCTGCCTGACCTGCTGCGCTTTTCCAGCAACACATTTTTCAGCTTTTATTTCAAAGAGAATAGAGTATAAAAGTAGGGAGATTTTGCTAAGACTATACAAGGCACTAATCAGACCCCAGCTGGAATAATGTGAACAGTTTTCTGCCCCTTATCTAAGGAAAGGTAGACCGACATTGGACAAGGTCCAGGGAAGGTTCACTCAACTGTTCCCAGGGATGGAGGGACTGTCTTATGAGGAGAGGGAAGTAGGTTGGGCCTGTACTCACTGGAGTTTAGAAGAATGAGAGGGGACCTCATTGAAACATATAAGATTCTTAGGGGATTTGACAGGGGACATGTGGAGAGGTTGTTCCCCCTTGTAAGAGAGTCTATGACCAGAGGGCATTATCTCAGAATAAATGTCGCATATTTAAGACAGAGATAAGGAGGAATTTCTTCTCTCAGGGGGGAGTGAATCTGTGGAACTCTTTCCCACAGAGGGCTGTCGAGGCTGGGGCATCGAGTATATTCAAGGCTGAGACAGGCAGGTTTTTAATCAGGAAAGGGTTACATGGAAAAGTCAGGAAAGTGGATCGTCAGATCAACCACAATTGCATTGAATGGCGGAGCAGACTCGATGGGCTGAATGGCCTGGTTCTGCTCCTGATGATTTTATGTCTGTCTCACATGGGATCCCTTCTGCTGCTAAAATTATCCATGAATCCGTCTGATCCAGGAGCAACGGAATAGGTTTCTGAAATAAATGTTTGTGGAATGAAGGGAAATATAGCTGACACTTACCGTACACAAGGTTACTGACCTGGTCTGACTTTTACAATACAATTCAGGTTTCCATTCAGAAACAAGGGGATTGCACCTCATAATAGTGTGCTTGATCAATGTCTGAAGAGACATTTTAGTCAATGACCCCCAGCTCTCCCTCGTAGACTCTGTGAGCAGTTTAAGGGTCAAAATTAAATGGACACTTCAAGACCACCACAGTAGTGACCTCTGAGCTCTGTTTTGTTTGGTTCAGCAACTCCTTATGAGTGTCTTCAAGCGTAAGACACTAATTGCAGGCATAAATTAAGCCTGCCCTTGGAGTATCCTTTGCATGTTCCTCCTCACTGTGAGGTCAGGTTCCTCTGAAGAACCCTCGTAAGAGCTGAATGCCTGCACTGTATTATTATTGGATGATTAGTTGGATATAAATAGTTTACAAGGATTTGGGGAAAAGGCAGAAGGCTGGTGAGAGCTAGTGAAGCTGGTTTGCAGAGCTGATGCAGGCACAATGGGCCGAATGGTCTCCTTCCCTGCCATAAAAATTCCAAGATTGCCACTCTATCACAAAAGGAGGGAGCTCCTCGACTCTGAGGGGAGATTGTGATGAGGGCTCCCTCGGATTTACAGAGCCCTCCTGCCAGGTCGTGGCATAACTCACAGCCTTTTTCATTCCCTAAAGAACACTAGGGAACCTGATGGCTTGTTTCTATCACAGAAGCAACAAAGATTATCATTAGTCTATTATCTTATTTCCAGGAATTTACAGTTGTGTTCAAATTTCACCATCTTCCATAGAACATGTGTCCCAAGAACATTAGGCTGGGGTTCTGGATTGCAAGTCCACCTTCTCAAGCAAATAAAGACATGACAGAAGCTTAAACCTGTCATCTTCCAACTCAAAGGCAAGGCTGCGTACTCAGGCCCTTACTATACTCCTTGTACACTCGTGACAATGTGGCCAAGTTTCATCCTAACTCTATCTACGAGTTCATTGGTGACACCACCATTGAAGGCCGGATCTCAAATAATGACGAGACAGAATACAGGAAGGACATAGAATGTTCGGTGGCGTGGTGTAGGGATAGCCATCTCTCCCTCAATGTCAGCAAAATGGAGGAGCTAGTCTTTGACCTCAGGAAGCAGGGTGGAGGTCATGACCCTGTCTGTATCAATGGGACTGAGGTGGAGATGGTGGACAGCATCAAGTTCCTGGGAGTGACCATCACCAACAATCTGTCCTGGTCCACCCACGCTGGTTCACAACAATGCCTCTTCTTCAGGAGGTGAAGAAAATTCGGCAAGTCCGAAAAGACTCTTACCAATCTTAATAAATGCACAATACAAGGAATTCTATCCTAATGCAGTCACACGACACCAGTTATAGTCCAACAGGTTCATTTTAAAATCACAGGCTTTCGAAGTGCTGCACCTTCATCACCTGACAAAGGCGCAGCGTTCCAAACGCTTCTGAGTTCAATTTAACCTGTTGGACTATGACCTGGTGTCATGTGACTTCTGACTTTGTCCATCCCAGTTCAACACCAGCACCTCCACATCCAGATGCATCACAGCTTGGTGCAGCAACGGCTCTACCCAGGACTGTAAGAAACTACAGGGAGTTGTGAACGCAGGCCAGACCATCGTGGAGCCAACCTCCCATCCCTTGACTCTGTCTACACTTCCCACTGTCTCAGGAAGGCAGCCAACATCATCAAAGACCCTTCCCACCTCGGTTATAATTCCTTCCAACCTCTTCCATCAGGCAGAAGATACAGAAGCATACCGACAGGTTCAAGAACAGCTTGATGTTGTGCCGACCTGTGAAATTAATCTGAAGCCCATCTAACCTGCATTATTCCATTCTTGTCCATATGCCTAACAATGACCATTTAAATGCCTTTAAAGTTGGTAAGTCTACAACTGTTGCAGGCAGTGTGTTCCGTGCCCCAAGTACATTCTGAGTAAAGAAACTCACTGTTATTAGACTTCTGAGTGGACCTCTCAAATTCCAAATCTAATGTGGACCTTGGTCTTTGCGCACCTTCTCTGCAGTTTAACACAGTATTCCTCACTCAGTTCAATCACCCTGTGTACGGTATAATCTGTCAGTACTGCACACAAAACAAAACATTTCACTGTGCTTAGGTACATGTGATAGCAATAAATCAAGTCAAATCAAAGGCCGTGGCGTGACCAACAAATTTGGGAGCTATCAATCCTTCCAAATGTTCGGTGCTTTACACACTGTCAAAATGTGTAGGGTCCCTTTAAATGCTAATCTACTGGAAACTGTGTTCAGCCATTGAAGTTAAAATGTGCAGGAACAATGTCATTTGGAACTGAGGAATTCATGCTCCTCTGTGAAGCCCAGAAAAATTAATACTTTATCCAGTAAGCCTATTAATTCTCAGTTAATGACCCCTGGCTATGTCATTACACTCAATGTCAAAGGCACAAACCTATGAATCAATGCAATTAATCTTCCTACAAGTTCGGTGCTAGGATAACAAACAGGCATTGCTGAGCCCTGAGCAACAGTTTCAATCTGCTTTAATACAATTTATTAAAGTAATCCTCTCGTCTGTTGAGGCCAATTTTCTGAAGGTGCAAAGATAGTTCAGAAAGCTATGGGTGAGGAAGGGATAGAGACAGGTTCAGAGAGTGGGCAACAGTCAGGCAGCTGGGGGATAATGTGGGAAAATCTGAGATTATCTAACATTGGGGAGAAGTATGGAAACACCAAATATTATTTAAACCATCGCAAGTTCAGTTGAGGTATTCAAGGGAGAACTGGGTGATTAATTAAATGAAAATGTAGTCAGACCACATTTGGAGTCCTGTGTTCGATTCTGGGCACCTGGCTTAAGGAAGGATGTTGAAGCCCTTGACCGAGTGCAAAGGAGATTTACTAGATAGATCCAGGAAATGAGGGATTTTAGATACAGGCAAAGATTGGAGAGAATATAACGTAGTTCCTCATGATCAGCAGCCTCCAGCAGCCAATTGACAGACTGATTAGATTAGATTACTTTACAGTGTGGACACAGGCCTTTTGGCCCAACAAGTCCACACTGCCCCGCCGAAGCGCAACCCACCCATGCCCCTACATTTACCCCTTACCTAACACTACGGGCAATTTAGCGTGGCCAATTCACCTGACCTGCACATCTTTGGACTGTGGGAGGAAACCGGAGCACCCGAAGGAAACCCACGCAGACACGGGGAGAATGTGCAAACTCCACACAGTCTTCCCCCTTAAGAATCCTGTAGACTCTGACCCTGGCACTCGGGAGACAACATCCCATCTGGGAGTCTCGTTTGTGGTCACACAATCTCCTGTCTGTTCCTCTCACTACTATTATTACTATTACTATCACACTCCTATTCTCCCCCCTTCCCTTCTGAGCCATAGAGCCAGGCTCAGTGCCAGAGATTTGACCGCTGTGGCTTTCACCGGTAGATTGCCTGAGGCGGGAATTGAACCCGGGTCTCTAGCGCTGTGAGGCAGTAGTGCTGACCACTGTGCCACCGTGCCGCCCACACAGGGCCAAATAGGAGTGGAAACAGACACGCGAACTGTTGGGTAAGTGACCTAATATATTCGGGCAGCAGCTAAACCCGTAACACGACACATGCAGTGTCTGACATCCGTCTTACCACAAAAAAGGAGACTCTGTGTGGAGGGTTGGTTAGATAAGGTTTATTTTTTTAACTCTCTTGGTGGTTTAGAGCAGAGGGGATGGAAGCTAGCGCCATTGTATGCTCTTCCTACAGGATGTGGGAGGTAAGGGTGTCCCTGCTGACTACACCCATGAGAAGTGCACCCAACTCCAGCTCCTCACAGACCGCGTTAGGGAACGGGATCTGGAGCTAGATGAACTGCGGATCATTCGGGAGGCTGAGGGGGTGATCTAGAGGTAGTTACACCTAAGGTACAGGATAAAGGTAGCTGGGTGACTGTCAGGAGAGGGAATAGGCAGGCAGTGCAGGGACCCCCTGTGGCCATTCCCCTCAATAATAATATACTGTCTTGGATACTGCTGGGGGGCAATCAACCTACCGGTGAAAGCCACAGCGGTCAAATCTCCGGCACTGAGCCTGGCTCTGTGGCTCAGAAGGGAAGGGGGGAGAATAGGAGTGTGATAGTAATAGTAATAATAGTAGTGAGAGGAACAGACAGGACATTGTGTGACCACAAACGAGACTCCCAGATGGGATGTTGTCTCTCGAGTGCCAGGGTCAGAGTCTACAGGATTCTTAAGGGGGAGGGAGAGCAGCCAGAGGTCGTGGTACACATCATAATGACATAGCTAAGAAAAGGGATGAGGACCTGAAAAATGAATATAGGGAGTTAGGTTGGAAGCTAAAAGGCGGGACGAGCAGAGTCGTAATATTAGGATTACCACCTGTACCAAAGGCTAGAGAGGCGAAGAAAGAGAGCAATTGCAGCAGAGCTGGTGTAGGAGGGAGGACTTCCCATAATGTGCATCATGGGAGACCTTCTGTGCAAGGTGGGACCTGTACAAGATGGACACGTTGCACCTGAACTGAAGGGGCACCAATATCCTGGGTGGGAGGTTTGCTAAGGCTCTTCGGGAGGGTTTAAACTAGTTTGGCAGGGGGATGGGAACCAGAGCTACGGATCAGAGGATGGGGTAGCTGGTGAACAGGCAGATGCAGCGTGTAGAGAGTCTGTGAGGAAGGGTAGACAGTTGATAGGGTAAAGTTGCAGTCAGTGTGATGGGTTGAAGTGTCTATTTTAATGCAAGAAGTGTTAGGGATAAAGGTGATGAACTTAGAACATGGATCAGTACTTGGAGGTACGATGTTGTGCCCAGCACGGAGACTTGGATATCACAGGGGCAGGAATGGTTGTTGGGCAGGGTGGTGGTAGATGGCAAGTATTCAGCCTGGAGCTCGGTGACCAGTGGTGTTCCATAGGGATCTGTTCTGGGACCTCTGCTCTTTGTGATTTTTATAAATGACTTGGATGAGGAACTGGAAGGGTGGGTTCATACATTTGCCAATGACACAAAGGTTGGTGGAGTGGTGGATAGTGTGGAGGGTTGTTGTAGGTTGCAATGGGACACTGACAGGATGCAGAGCTGGGCAGAGAAGCGGCAGATGGAGTTCAACCTGGAATAGTATGAAGTGATTCATTTTGGAAGATTGAATTTGAATGCTGTAATCTGGGCTAAAGGCAGGATTCTTGGCAGTGTGGAGGAACAGCAGGATCGTGGGGTCCATGTACATAGATCTCTAAAAGTTGCCACCCAAGTTGATAGAGTTGTTACGGAGGCATATGATGTGTTGGCTTTCATTAGCAGGGGGATTGAGATTAAGAGCCTCAAGGTTATGAAGCAGCTCTATAGAGCCTTGTTTAAACCACACTGGGAATATTGTGTTCAGTTCTGGTCGCCTCATTACAGGAAAGATGCGAAAGCTTTGGAGATGGTGCAGAGGAAATTTACCAGGATGCTGCCTGGACTGGAGGGCATGTCTTATGAAGAAAGGTTGAGGGAGCTAGGGCTTTTCTCATTGGAGTGAAGAAGGATGAGAGGTGACTTGATAGAGGTGTACAAGATGATGAGAGGCATAGATAGACTGAATAGCCAGAGACTTTTTCCCCAGGGCAGAAATGTTACAAGGGGGGATAATTTTAAGGTGATTGGAATAAGGTTTAGGGGAGATGTCAGAGGTAGGTTCTTTACACAGAGAGTGGTGGGTGCATGGATGCACTGACAACAGTGGTAGTAGACTCATAGACATGAGGGACATTTGAGTGACTCTTGGATAGGCACATGGATGATAGTACAATGAAGGGTACGTAGGTTAGTTTGATCTTAGCGTAGGATAAAAGGTCGGCACAACATCGAGGGTCAAAGGGCCTGTACTGTGCAATACTGATCTACATTCTATGTTCTGTATTCTAGATTGGGCTTATAGTCCTCAGTGCAGAGAAGATAAAGAGGTGACCTTGTTGAGGTGTTTAGAATTATGAAAAATTCTGACAGGGGAAAGAACAAAGGACAAAAAACAATACAGCACAGAAACAGGCCCTTCGGCCCTCCAAGTCTGCGCTGACACATTCTGCCCTTCTATATTAAAACTGTCTTCACTTACAGGATCCCTATCCCTCTACTCCCTTCCTATTCACAATCTTATAAACTTCTATCAGGTCACGCCTCAACATCCTGCATTCCGGTGAAAACAAACCCAGTCTATCCAACCTTTCTTCATCACTAAAATCCCCCATCCCAGGTAACATCCTGGTAAACCTTTTCTGTACCCTCTGCAAAGCATCCACATTCTTCTGGAAGTGTAGTGACCAGAACTGTACACAATGTTCCAAGTGTGGCCTAACTAAAGTCCTACAAAGCTGCAGCATAACTTGTCTATCCTTATACTCAATGCCCCTTCCAATGAAGGTAAGCATGCCATAGGCCATTTTTACTCCCTTATCTACCTGCACTGCCACCTTCAGTGATCTGTGGGCCTGCACACCCAGATCCCTCTGCATATCAATTTTCCTAAGGGTTCTGCCCTTCAGTGTGTAAAGAAAGATATTGTGTTTCCACTAGTTAGTGTGTCAGTAACTAGGGGGTTACAATTTCAAGACTGTCACCAAGACAGCTATGAGTGAAGTGAGGAGAAAATATTTTTACTCAGAGAGTTGTTTGGATTTGGAGTGCCTGGGAGCGTGGCAGAGGTGGATTCTATAGGAGGTTTCAAAAGAGAGCTGGATATATATCTGAAAAGGATGTATATATAAGGCTGGAGAGTGGGACTAGCTAGTTAGCTCTGTCAGAAGCCAGTACAAAAATAATGCATCAAATGGCCTCATTCTTACTGTAAAATCCTATGGATTCTATAAACAATGAATCTAGAACTGGGGATCACTGTTCCAAATAAGGGGGTGCCCCTTTAAAACAGAGAGGAAGAAACATTTTTCTCTCTCAGAGAGTTGGGAGTCTTTAGTGAATGCAGAAGCTTTAAATATTTTGAAGGTAGAGGGAGATAGATTCTTGATCACTGGGAGAGGGTGGGGTGAAAGATTATCAGAGGATATGCAGGAACGTAGAGTTGAGTTTCAAATCAGATCAGCCACGATCTTATCTAATGGCGGAACAGGCTTGAAGGGCTGAGTGGCCTCCTCTTGTTCCTTGTTGGAATGTTCATAGATGTTATGGGGAAAAGACAGGGAATGGCACTAAGTTACAATGCTCAGAGAGCTGGATCTCCCTTCTGCACTGTGACATTTCCGTCATTTGATGATTCTATGAAATAAAGAGGGGGTGAGAGAGAGAGAGAGAGAAGGACACAGAGAGAAAGAGAGAGAGAGAGAGACTGCAGATTTCTGTGGGAGACAGGGTCCTGGGTATCCTTAAAAATTAACCCAAGGGTCAGTCTGCAAGGAATTGGGAAGACAACTAGACAAAGAACAAAGAACAAAGAAATTTTACAGCCCAGGAACAGGCCCTTCAGCTCTCCAAGCCTGAGCCGATCCAAATGTACTGTCTAAACCTGTCGCCCAATTCCTAAGCATCTGTATCGCTCTGCTCCCCACCTACTCATGCATCTGTCCAGACGCATCTTAAATGAATCTGCCGTGCCTGCCTCTACCACCTCTGCTGGCAACGCGTTCCAGACGCCCACCACCCTCTGTGTGAAGTACTTGCCACATGTATCCCCCTTAAACGTTTCACCTCTCACCTTGAAAGCGTGACTTCTCGTTATTGAATCCTTCACCCTGGGAAAAAGCTTGTCTCTATCCACCCTGTCTATACCCTTCATGATTTTGTAAACCTCAGTCAGGTCCCCCCTCAATCTCCTTTTTTCTAATGAAAGCAATCCTAACCTACTCAACCTCTCTTCATAGCCAGCACCTCCCATACCAGGCAACATCCTCGTAAACCTTTTCTGTACCCTCTCCAAAGTGTCCACATCCTTTTGGTAATGTGGTGACTAGAACTGTACGCAGTATTCTAAATGCGGCCGAACCAAAGAATTGTATAATTTTAACATGACCTGCCAGCTCTTATACTCAATACCCTGTCTCATGAAGGCAAGCATACCATATGCCTTCTTGACCACTCTATCCACCTGTGCAGCCACCTTCAGGGTACAATGGACCTGCACTCCCAGATCTCTCTGCTCATCAACTTTTCCAAAGGCTCTTCCGTATACAGTATAGTTCGCTCTGGAATTAGACTTCCCAAAATGCATCACCTCACATTTGCCTGGATTGAACTCCATCTGCCACTTTTCCGCCCAACTCTCCAGTCTATCTATATTTTCCAGTATTCTTTGACAGTCCCCTATGTTTTCTGCTACTCCACCAATCTTTGTGTCATCTGCAAACTTGCTGATCATACCAACAGTGCCCTCTTCCAGATCATTTACGCATATTACAAATAACAGTGGCCCCAGCACTGATCCCTGTGGTATATCACTGGTCACCTTTCTCCATTTCGAGAAACTCCCTTCAACTACTACTCTCTGTCTCCTGTTGCTCAACCAGTTCTTTATCCACCTAGCTAGAACATCCTGCACACCATGTGACTTCACTTTCTCCATTAGTTTACCATGGGGAACTTTATCAAATGCCTTACTAAAGTCCATGTATATGACATCTACAGCCCTTCCTTCATCTATCAACTTGGTCACTTCCTCAAAGAACTCAATTAAGTTGGTAAGGCATGATCTCCCCCGCACAAAACCATGTTGCCTATCACTGATAAGCCCATTCTTTTCCAAATATAAATAGATCCTATCCCTCAGTACCTTCTCCAGCAACTTTCCCACCACTGACATCAGGCTCACTGTAGTTACCCAGAATATCCCTACTACCCTTCTTGTACAGGGGGACAACATGAGCAACCCTCCAGTCCCCCAGCACCTCACCTGTATTTAAAGATGCTACAAAGATATCTGTCAGGGCCCAAGCAATTTTCTCTCTCGCCTCCCTCAGCAACCTGGTATAGATCCCATCTGGTCCTGCGGGTTTGTCCACCTTAATATCCTTTAGCCTACCCAACACATCTTCCCTACTTATGTCAACATGATCCAGAGTCAACAAACTTCTATCTCTAATCTCAACGTTCATCACCCCCTGCTCCTCAGTGAACACTGATGCAAAGTAACCATTCAGAATTACACCAATTCTCTCAGGTTCAACACACAACCTTCCTTCCTTATCCTTGAATGGACCAACCCTTTCTCTAGTTACCCTTTTGCTTCTTATTTATGAATAAAAGGCCTTGGGATTCTCCTTAATTCTGCTCACTAAAGTTATTTCATGACCCCTTTTAGCCCGCTTGATTCCTTGTTTAAGACTGGTCCTACTCTTCCTATATTCCTCCAGGGCCCGTTCTGTTCTTAGCTGACTAGACATTACGTACACTTCCCTTTTCCTCTTGGCTAGTCGCACGATTTCTCCTGTCATGAATTTTGCCTTTCCTCTCCCTTGTTTTCAAAGGGACATGCCTATCCTGCACTATCTTTAACCTATCTTTGAAAGCCTCCCACACATCAAATGTGGACTTCCCTTCAAATAGCTGTGTCCAATCCACACTTCCCAGCTCCTGCCTAATTTTGATATAATTGGCCTTGGCCCAGTTTAGTACTCTTCCCTTAGAGCTGGAAATGTGTTGCTGGAAAAGCGCAGCAGGTCAGGCAGCATCCAGGGAACAGGAGAATCGACGTTTCGGGCATAAGCCCTTCTTGAAGAAGGGCTTATGCCCGAAACATCGATTCTCCTGTTCCCTGGATGCTGCCTGACCTGCTGCGCTTTTCCAGCAACACATTTCCAGCTCTGATCTCCAGCATCTGCAGACCTCACTTTCTACTCTTCCCTTAGGTCCACTCTTATCTTTATCTATGAGCATTCTAAAACTTATAGAATTGTGGCCACTATTCCCAAAGAAATCCCCCACTGCAACTTCTACCACCTGGCCTGGCTCATTTTCCAACACCAGGTCCAATACGGCCCCTTTCCTCGTTGGACTATTGACATACTGCTCTAGAAAACTTACCTGGAAGCTCCTTACAAATTCTGCCCCATCCAGACCTCTGCCACTAAGTGTATCCCAGTCAATGTTGGGAAAATGTTTACCTATTTGTTCTTCTGCCTCACACTCACTGTTGGGAGGCCTGTAATACAGCCCCAACAATGTAACTGCACCCTTCTTATTTCTCAGCTCCACCCATAATGCCTCACTGCTCAAGCCCTCCATAGTGTCCTCCTTTAACACAGCTGTGATATCATCCCTGACCAGCAATGCAACTCCACTCCCCCCCCCCCCCCCCCCACTTTTATTTCCCTCCCTGTCCTGTCTGAAGCGTCTATATCCTGGAACATTTAGTTGCCAATCATGCCCTTCCTTCAACCAAGTCTCTGCGCTTGCAATAATGTCATACTCCCAGGCACCAATCCAAGCCCTAAGTTCATCTGCCTCACACACTATACTCCTTGCATTAAAGTAGATGCACTTCAGGCCACCAGTTCATCTGCACTCTGCCTACTCTTTCCCCTTATTAATGCTATCTTCATGATTCTTACAGTCTCCAGTTTCCACCTCACTGTCTGGTTCCCAGCCTCCTGCCACATTAGTTTAAAACCTCCTGAACAGCAAGAGCAAAAACTCCCCCAAGGACATTAGTTCCAGTCTGGTTTAGGTGTAGACTGTCCAATTTGTAATCGTCCCACCTTCCCGAGAACCGGTCCCAATGTCCCACAGATCTGAACCCCTCCCTCCTACACAATCCTCAAGCCAGGTATTCATCCTGCCTGTTCTTTCATTTCTACCCTGGCTAGCACGGTGGGCGGCACGGTGGCACAGTGGTTAGCACTGCTGCCTCGCAGCGCCAGAGATCCGGGTTCAATTCCCGCCTCAGGCGACTGACTGTGTGGAGTTTGCACGTTCTCCCTGTGTCTGCGTGGGTTTCCTCCGGGTGCTCCGGTTTCCTCCCACAGTCCAAAGATGTGCAGGTCAGGTGAATTGGCCATGCTAAATTGCCTGTAGTGTTAGGTAAGGGGTAAATGTAGGGGTATGGGTGGGTTACGCTTCGGCGGGTCGGTGTGGACTTGTTGGGCCGAAGGGCCTGTTTCCACACTGTAAAAAGTAATCTAAAGTAATCTAAAGTAATCTAAAGCACTTGGCACTGGTAGCAATCCTGAGATCACTACCTATGAGGTCCTCCTCTTTAACTTCTCTCCTAGCTCCCTGAATTCTGCTTTCAGGACCTCATCTCATTTGATCGTTGGTGCCAATATGCACCACGACAACTGGCTGCTCACCCTCCCCTTTTAGAATGCTCTGCAGCCGATCGGTGACATCCCTGACCCGAGCACATGGGAGGCAACATACCATCCGGGAGTCCCATTTTCAGCCACAGAACCGCCTATCTATCCCCTCACAATAGAATCCCCTATGACTATGGTCCTATCAGTCTTTTTCCCATCCTTCTGAACAGCAGTGCCCGCCATGGTGCCATGGTCCTGGCAACTGCTGCCCTCCCCTGGTGAGCCATCTCCCCCAACAGTATCCAGAACAGTATACCTGTTTTGGAGGGAGATGACCGCAGGGGACATCTGCACTGCCTTCCTAATCTTTTTCTGTCTTCTGGTCACCCATTCACTGTCTCCTTCAGCAACTCTAACCTGCGGTGTGACCAGTTCACTAAACGTGCTGTCCACAACCTCCTCAGCATCGCGGATGCTCCACAGTGAGTCCATCCACAGCTCCAGAGCCGTCATGTGGTCAAACAAGAGCTGCAGCTGGACACACTTCTTGCAAGTGTAAGAGTCAGGGACATCAGCCACTTTCCTGAGCTCCCACAACAAGCAAGAGGCCCATGCCATGGGTCTGAGGTCCCCTGCCATTAGCTTTATATGAACTAACTAAAACCAAACAATGCACTTAAATATATGAATGAAATGAAGAAAAAAAAGCCTTACCTTATCGAGTTCTTTTCTTCTGATTAGGAAAGGGGGGGCAGGAGGGAGATAATACACGTGTAGTATCTTGGGTTTAGCCGCTGCCCAAATTAATACTAAGTCCTTACCTTCCCGGCAACCTCCTGGTCTCCAACATCACCTCAGCTCTATCTCCCACTGCTCCCGGGAAGGAAAAAGACCTTCAGCCTTGATTGCAATGAGTTACGCCTGTACACAGCATTGTTGGCAACCCATCTAAAGTACTGTATGCAATTCTGGTCACCTTACTTAAGGAGGGACACATTTGTATTGGATACGGTTCTGAGAAGGTTCACTCAGCTGATTCCTGGTGTTAGGGCTTTGTTTTATGAGAAATGAGCTGGTTGGGCCAAATGCATTGGGAGTTTTGAGCAATGAGAAGTGATCTTACTGAAGCACATTCTGGGGTTTGATAGGAATGCAGGATTTAAAAATAAAACACCCAGGTGGAGAAAGCACAGTCCCATTCTGTTGTCAGCTTTCTGAACTAAACCTCTACAATAATCAATTCCACAGAGTCACCACCCTCCGGCTGAAGAAATTCCTCCCCGTCTCAGTTCTAAAGAGTCATCCTTTCTCTCTGAGGCTCTCCCTTGGGTCCTTGTCTCTCCCACTAGTGGAAACATCTTCTCCATGTCCTCTCAGTATTCCGTAAGTTTCACTGATATTTTTCTCATCCTTCTAGTCTCCATCAAGTACAGACCCAGAGTTGACAAAAATTCCTTTTATAAGAAACTCCTCATCCCCGGGACCATTCTTGCAAACCTTCTCTGGACCCACTCTCCCCAACCCCTAACAAGGCCAACGCATCCTTCCTTAAATATGGGGCCCAAAACTGCTCACAATAATGGCAAAAAGAAGGATTGCAGATGCTGGAGTTCAGAGTTGAAAAGAGACATTCCTGAAGAAGGGCTTATGCCCGAACCATCGACTCTCCTGCTCCTCAGATGCTGCCTTACCTGCTGTGCTTTTTCAGTGCCGACACTGCTCACAATAATGACTGAGTTAAAGATCACCCAACACCAAGTTATAATCCAACAGGTTTATTTGGAAGTACAAGATTTTGGAATGCTGCTCCTTCATCAGGTCGCTAGTGGGGCGGGCTAACTGGCCTATAGTTTCCTATCTTTCACCTCCCCTTTCTTCTTAAACAGGGGGGCTCCATTAGCCATTTCCCAGTCCTCTGGGACCCTCCCTGAATCCAGTGATTCCTGAAAGATCACCACTAACGCCTCCACAGTCCCCTCAGCTGTCTCATTCAGAACTCTGGGCTGCAGTCCATCTGGAATGGGAGATGTACCCACCTTTAGGCCTTGCAGCTTCCCCAGCACCTTCTCCTTAGTGATGGCCAATACACTCACCTCTACCCCGGACTCTCTTTCCTTCATGTGGATAGGAAAATGAACTCTTGGTAACAAAGGCTGACTGACCTCCCCAATCCCTGCAATCTTCCAGCCAGGGTGTTGGGTAGGACTAAGGTCTGGTCACCTTATTTCCCTCTCGATAGTCAACGCTGCCTCCCGTGGAGCTAGGTAAAAACAATGACTGCAGATGCTGGAAACCAGATTCTGGATTAGAGTGGTGCTGGAAAAGCACAGCAGGTCAGGCAGCATCCAAGGAGCTGGAAAAGCGACGTTTCGGGCAAAAGGTGGAGCTGCCCAATTTGGGCAAGAGTGAAACCAAAGAGTTCTTGTCGCTCCTCTGACACTCTGTTAGTTTTTTTAAATTGCAAAAATATACTTAATTCATAGAAAGAAATCATTGGTACATGTACAGTTAATGGAGCCATTCAGATCTATACACTCTTTACTTACAGAGAGCAAATGAAGTCTTTGATGCTCATAGTTCTCTATATCTACAGTCAACCTCTTGGTATTTAGCTGAGATGTCAGCAGTCCCAATTACTAATGGACCCCCATTACGCTTCAGCAGAAGGACCTCACACAGTGGTCTTTCCCCACTGCACTCTGTTAGTCACTGTTGCTGCCTGTTGTTAATCTCCTTCCAAACATGGGCTCTCCTGGGGCAACTAGGGACGGGAATCTCACAGGATTCTGCTAGATGTATTCCAAAATGATCAAAAGTCTCTATCTCCCCTGAGCTCTGAGATTGAACACATGCCATTCAGATATAGGATCAATACGGGGCACTGGATATATCGATAAGTCTCTGCATTCTGGGATCTCTGCTCCTCAGTACAATCTAGGTTACTGTACCAACTTGGAGTAGTCTTTCCCCAGCTCTGACAGCAGCAGGACTGCTACTGTTATATGCTCAGGTTTTTAAATTCAACTTGTCGCTATTTCATAATTCTATCGCTGAGCGTGAGGAAATAAAAATCTATTCCTGTCTCACATCTCCTTCCATTTCCACAGTTGAAAATCCACAATCATTTTAACTCACCCAATATTTCAAAGTTGGGGACTGTATGCTTTTTAAAAAATACATTGTTCCTTGATGCTTCCTTGAGAAACCAGTTCTCTTATAGTTCTGAATGTCCACACACTTTCAGCTGTATCATTCCCGATGATTTCATATGATGCCCTTGTCTGTTTGTAAAGACACTTAACAAGAAAAATCCCAAAGAAATGTGGACACTGAAAGTCAAAAACAAATTCTGAAATTGCTGGAAAAGCACAGCAGATTTGGCAGCATCTGTGGAGAGAAATCATAGTTAACATTTCAGGTCCAGTGAAACTTTTGCAGAATAGACACTTACTTCAGAGACCAAGGTTACAGCAAGTAATACACTAAGGTACAATTGGCATGTCTTTAAACATGGAGGAGAAAGTGAGGACTGCAGATGCTGGAGATCAGATTCAAGATTAGAGTGGTGCTGGAAAAGCACAGCAGGTCAGGCAGCATCCAAGGAGCAGGAGAATCGACGTTTCAGCACCGCCTTCCTAACCTGCACTCGAACTCAGCACCGCCTTCCTAATCTTCTTCCTGACCTCTCCGCCCCCACCCCACTCCGGCCTATCACCCTCACCTTGACCTCCCTCCACCTATCACATTTCCAACGCCCCTCCCCCAAGTCCCTCCTCCCTACCTTTTATCTTAGCCTGCTGGACACACTTTCCTCATTCCTGAAGAAGGGCTCATGCCCGAAACGTCGATTCTCCTGCTCCTTGGATGCTGCCTGACCTGCTGCGCTTTTCCAGCAACATTTTCATGTCTTTAAACATGCCTCAATTCAGCTTCACTATCATTCTCTGACATCTCTTCCATCCTTATGAGGACAGAGCAGGCTGTGATTAATGTCACTTCTGAGGTAAGATCACACAATGCACTCCCTCATAGAAGAATTGACATTTCGGGCATAAGCCCTTCTTCAGGAATCCTGAAGAAGGGCTTATGTCTGAAACGTCAATTCTCCTGCTACTTGGATGCTGCCTGACCTGCTGCGCTTTTCCAGCAACACATTTTTCAGCTCTGATCTCCAGCATCTGCAGCCTTCACTTACTCCCTCATAGAATCCTTACAGTATGGAAGCAGGCCATTCGACCCATTCAGTCCACACCAACCCTCTAAAGCGTATCCCACCCAAACCCTGCCCTATTCCTGTATCCCCCATGGCCAATCCACCCTGACCTGCACATCTTTGGACTGTGGGAGGAAACCGGAGCACACCCAGGGGGAGAATGTGCAAACTCCACACAAACAGTCACCCCAGGCTGGAATCGAACCCAGATCCCTGGCGCTGTGAGGCAGCAGTGCTAACCACTCAACCATCCCTACTGCTGACTGTGACAATGTCACCCTTCACCTCACACTCTGGAGTCTAGATTAGGGCTTAAACCCAAAATCTCCTGTTCCCAAGCTGACAGATTTCCCCATTGAGCCGAGTCCCTAGTCATTCCGACCGTAGGCTTCAAACACAGAAACATAGAGAGAAAAGTAGCTGGAACAGGCCATTCAACCCATCAGTCATTCTTATTCACAGGACCCTGGGTTTCCCACATTTTTGGGAAGTCATTTATATCCTCCTTTGTGAAGACAGAACTAAAGTATTGTATTTAATTAGTCAGCCATCTCTTTGCTCCCCAGTATAACTTGCCCTGTTCCTGTCTGTGAGGGAGCTACTCATGTTTTCACTAATCCTTTTCTCATGGTCACGACACCTTTCCCATTTGACGATGAGTACGTCAGTCGCAGCTGATGTTTTAACTGGCTTCTGAGTCAGTTTGAAACCTGGGCGAATGTAAATTGGTGTGTTACTGAAGGTCAGGGATGGAACCTTTACAAAGAGGTTGGGGGAGGCGGAAGGCAGGCAAAATACCACAGGAAGGTGTTCAGGTGGGAGTTGTTGGTGGCACCATCTCCCATTGCCAATGCCAATCGGCTAACTTTAAGAAGGCGGAAGTGGGTACTGCAGATGCTGGAGATCAGAGTCAAGATTAGAGTGGTGCTGGAAAAACACAGCAGGTCAAGCAGCATCTGAGGAGCAGGAAAATCGACATTTCGGGCAAAAGGGCTTTTGCCTGAAACGTCGATTTTTCCTGCTCTTCGGATGCTGCCTGACCTGCTGTGCTTTTCCAGCAACACTCTAATCTTAACTTTGAGGAGGACTCTACCCAGACAGCTGAGAGTCACTTCTGATGGCTGGAGATCTCAGCAGGTGACCCAGTGAAATCCCACCCTTATGGGCCCTCAATGACTCAAGGGTAGTACTCTGTGGCTCAGTGGTTCGATTCCAGCCTCGGGTGACTGACTGTGTGGAGTTTGCACATTCTCCCCATGTCTGTGTGGGTTTCCTCCGGATGCTCTGGTTTCCTCCCACAGTCCAAAGATGTGCAGGTCAGGTGAATTGGCCATGCTAAATTGCCTCTAGTGTCTGAGGATGTGTAGGTTAGGTGAGGTTAACTATGGGAAAGGCCAGAGTACAGAGGTACAGTAGTGGGATAGGTCTGGGTGGGATGCTCTTCAGAGGGTCGGTTTGGACTTGGTTGGCCGAATGGCCTGCATCCACACTGTGGGCGTTTTATGGAATGCAGCCAAGGATGGAAAATCCCCAAATGGTGCGATTTCAACTATTCTTCATCCATGGGACAGAATGTCACTTCCTTTCTGAACTTCTTTGAACAGAAGCGATATAATTGTGAAATTTCCTGGGATGGCAAGACTGATAAAGAGAGGTTGGATTGGTTTGGACTTTATTCACTGGAGTTTAGTGGAATAAGGGGGAATGCCATAAAAACTTATAAACTTTTAACAGGATCTGACAGGGTAAACACAGGAAGGGTGTTCCCGGTGACCGGGGAGTCCAGAACCAGGGGTCATAGTCTAAGGATACGGGGTGGGCCATTTTGGACTGAGATGAGGAGAAATGTCTTCACCCAGAGAGTGGGGAGCCTGTGGGATTCTCTACCACAGAAAGTGGTTGAGGCCAAACTGTTGAATGCTTTCAAGAAGAGTTAGATATTGTTCTTAGGGCTAAAGGGATCAAAGGGTCTGAGGAGAAAGTGGGAACAGGGGACTCAGTTAGACAGTCAGCCATAATGCATTTGAAGAGGCAGGGACTAATCAAAAACAGGCAACATCATCTTGTTAAGGGGAGGTCATGTCTGACCATCTTGTTGAGGGGAGGTCATGTCTGATCAACTTGTTGAGGGGAGGTCATGTCTGACCAACCCGTTGAGGGGAGGCCATGTCTGACCATCTTGTTGAGGGGAGGTCATTTTTGACCATCTTGTTGAGGGGAGGCCATGCCTGACCAACCTGCTGAGGGGAGGCCATGTCTGACCAACTTGCTGAGGGGAGGTCATGTTTGACCAACTTGATTGAATTTTTCAAAGAGGAGGTTTGGTTTGTCGATGAGTACAATACATTAGACCTAGTCACTTGGACTTCAGCAAGGCTTTTGATTATGTCCTGCCTGGAAGACTGATGTCAAAGGTTAGAGCCAATGGGATCCAAGAAATATTGGCAAATTAGATTCATAATTGGCTGAGCAGCAGGAAGCAGACAGTGATGATTGAGACATGTTTTTCCGAGTGGATGTCTGTGTCCAGTGGGGTCCCACAGGGGTCAGTATTGGGCCCTTTGCTGTTTGCAGTTTATATAAATGAATTAGACTCGAACGTAGGGAGGTTGATCAGTATCTTCAAGGAAGATGTGAAAATTGGTATCGTGATAAATAGGATGTCAGCCTTAGATGGCAGGAAGATATAAACTTGCAGGACGAGATGGGCTGATTGGTGTCAAATGGAATTCAGTCCAGAATAATGTGAGTGATGCACTTGGGCAGGACAACCAGGCCATGGGAATACATGATGAGCAATAGGACTCCAGGAAACACAGAGAATTAGAGAGACCTTGGTGTGTATGTCCACCGATCTCTTAAGATAGCAGGGTAGGGAGATGAAGTGGTTAAGAAGGCATATGGGATACTTGCCTTTATCACCTGAGGAATGGAGTTTAAGAGCAGGGTGGTGAAGCTGAAACTGTATAAAACATTGGTCAGGCCATAGTGAGAGTACTGTGTGCAGTTTAGGAATCCACATTGTGAGGGGGATGGGATAGCACTGGGAGAGGGTGCCGAAGGAGATTTACCAGGATGTAGGAGTAAATTACTACAGGTTTTGAAACTCAAAACATAAAATGCTGGCGATCACAGCGGGTCAGGCAGCATCCACAGAGAGAGAGCAAGCTAACG
Organism: Chiloscyllium plagiosum; assembly: GCF_037043375.1. NCBI lineage: Eukaryota > Metazoa > Chordata > Chondrichthyes > Orectolobiformes > Hemiscylliidae > Chiloscyllium > Chiloscyllium plagiosum. The sequence goes on from NW_028270142.1 coordinate 143,150,743, forward strand.
TTTCGAGTCTGCATGACTCTTTATCAGAGCTGACGTGAAGTGTGGAGGGGGCAGCATTTATGCAATAGTGAGGGAGGGAGTTGGGGGTGGAGTGCTAGGGGAGAAAGAACATTGATAGTTCAGGATACGTGACCAAAACATTAGCTCTCTGTCCATGGATGCTGCCCGATCCGCTGTCATCTCCAGCATTTTAGCTTTTACCAGCATGTTGCCTGGGCTGGAGAGTTTCAGTGATGCAGAGAGATTGGACAGACCGGGGTTGTTTTCCTTAGAGCAGAGGGGACTGAGGGGGACATGACTGAGACGGATAAAGTTAAAAGGGGCGTAGATGGGGAAACATCTCTGCCTGCTTGGATGGGGTTAGCAATTTCCAGGAGATATAAATCTAAGATCACGGGAAGGAGGTTTAGAGGGAAGGTGAGGAAATATATTTTCCCCCAGAGGGTGGTGGGAAATTCGAACTCACTGCCTGTCAGGGTGGGAGAGGGGGAAACCCTCATCACATTGAAGAAAGATTTAAATGTGCATTTGCCATGCCAAATGCTGGGAAATGGGATTCAAATAATTAGGTAGCAGTTGTTGACTGGCACAGACTGGATGGGCCGAAGGGCCTATCTCTGTGCTGTAGATTTATATGCCTCTATGATTCTATCAAATTAAATGGTGGAGCAGTCTTGATGGGCCGAAGGGCCTTTTTTCTATGCTGTGGATCTGTGATTCTATCATATTGAATAGCAGAGTAGATTTGAAGGGCTGAATGGCCTATTCCTAGTTTTGATTGTTTGGATGTTTCTAAAATGGGCTGGCACGTTTCCTTTGCATTCCAGATTTACTTTGGTACTGTTAATCACTGATAGGGTGTTATTCCTGACGTGAACCTTCCTGTCTCATATATCTAACTACCCAATGACAGATGGAACATGCTGTTAGAGGCTGCTTCACGCTTCACCATTTAACCAAAATCCCCCGACATCTGCTTTATGTTTTCATTGAAAATTGCTGCAGAATTCTTGGACTGTGGGGAGGCGAGCGGGGCTGAGAGCGGGGCTTGAACAAAATCCCATAGCAGATTCTTTTAAAAATCTGTGCATATACAGTCCACCTCCTCCCCCCACCACCTTCCAGTCCATCGGATTTGATCTATTCAAAGCCTTCAGCTGCAGGGGATAAGTGAATGTATTCAGAGAGCAAGCAGTGAGAGACAGGGCTCTCTGGCTGGTGCTCCAGGAGGTGTCAGTGTGTGTTGTAGACCAGACAGAGAAGGTAACCCTCACGTGTGGGAGTGTACGAGAGCTGTCTGACCTTACACTTTTCAGTCGGTGCGCTACAGCAGCTTTGAGATCCTCGCTGGGTAAGTGGAAATGTTCGCTGATTGATGTGTTGGGGCTGACCTCTCGTTGACCCGTTCGCTATGTGCACACAGGGCCTTCCAATACGTAATCCCACCAATCTCCCCCACCCCTCCACCAACCCTCCCTCTAGCTTCCGGCAGCTAATAATTGACACAGCCCATTGCCCACCATCACGCTGCAGCCCTGCTTCCACTGAGCAACCACTCAGTCATCAAAGCCAGCCGCTCCTACAGCTGCGGAAATAACTGCAGCCATTCTCCGAGAGGCAGTGCTGTCAGGAGTGTGCCCAAGTCAGCCCCTAGCCCCCCCACCTCCTGACTTCAAGCAATCAGGGAGTCTTCAACTACTGGGGGAGTGGGTGTGCGAGCCAACCAGCCATTACACACCCCAATAATATAAAACCACGAATCACAGGCACCGGGGATAGAATAAACACTCTACACTGTGGGGCCAGGCCATTCGGCCCATCGAATCCATACCTTTGACAATTTCTTTACAGAGAGAGTGGTTCACATGTAGAATGAACCTCCTGAGGAAGTGGTGAATACGGGCTCAACTACACCATTTAAAAGGCATTTGGATGGATAGGAAAAGGTTTGGAGGGATATAGGCCAGGAGCAGGCAGGTGGGGCTGGTTTCGTTTGGGATTATGTTCGGCATAGACTGGCTGGACCGGAGGGTCCGTTTCAGTGCTGTATGACTCTGTGAACAGTATCCCAACCAGACCCACCCCAAATCATCCCCGTAATTGTGCATTTCCCATGGTTAATCCACCTAGCCTGCACACTACAGGGCAATTTAACATGGCCAATCCAACCAAACTTGCACATCTTTGGACTGTGGGAGGAAATCAGAGCACCCGGAGGAAACCCACGCAGACACGGGGCGAATGTGCAAACTCCACAGACAGTCGCCCGAGGTTGGAATCGAACCCAGGTACCTGGTGCTGTGAGGCAATAGTATTAATCACTGTGCTACCCCTACAGCAAAAGTGGAGAAACTCAGCAGGTCTGGCTGTATCTGTGGAGAGAGAAGCAATGACCCTTCTTCACATCATTTCACACCTCACCTGGATGTCCAGATAGCCTTCCTGCTGAAATTCCATTATAAACCCCGCTCCCCCCCACACCCAAACTACCAGCTGTAAATATTCTGTATACTTCAGCTCCTTCCAATCCCTGCCCCTGAGTGTTGCTGGCTGGGCCCAGCATTTACTGCCCTTCCCTAGTTGCCCCTTGAGAAGGTAGGGGTGAACCGCTGCAGTCCATGTGCTGTAGGTAGACCCACAATGCCCTTGGGGAGGGAATTCCAGGATTCTGACCCAGCGACACTGAAGGAACGGCGATATATTTCCAAGTCAGGATGGTGAGGGGCTTGCAGGGGGTGGTGTTCCCATGTACCTGCTGCCCTGGACCTCCTAGGTGGAAGTGGTTGTGAGTTTGGAAGGTGCTGCCTGAGGATCTTTGGTGAATTTCTGCAGTGCATCTTGTAGGTAGTACACCTTGCTGCCACTGAGTGTCAGTGGTGGAGGGAGTGGGTGTTTGTGGATATGGGGCCAATCAAGTGGGCTGCTTTGTCCTGGAGGGTGACAAATTTCTTGAGTGATGTTGGAGCTGCCCCCATCCCAGGCAAGTGGGGAGTATTCCATCACACTCCTGACTTGTGCTTTGTAGATGGTGGACAGGCTTTGGGGAGTCAGGAGGTGAGTTACTCATTGCAGTATCCCTAGCCTCTGACATGCTCTTGGAGACACTGTTTATGTGACAAGTTCAACTGAGTTTCTGGTCAATGATAACCCCCAGGATGTTGATAGTGGGAGATTCAGTGATGGCAGCACCATTGAATGTCAAAGACGATGGTTGGACCATCTCTTATTGGAGATGGTCAATGGTGTGGCGTGAATGTTACTTGTTGCTTGTCAGCCCAAGCTGACCAGGATGGCAGTTTCCTTCTCTAAAGGACATTAGTGAACTCAGTGGGTTTCTCCTGACAATTGACAATAATTTCATGATCATCATTCGGTCTTAATTCCAGATTTCTTTTTGTTTTGTTGAATTCAAATTGTACTCTCTATCATGGTAGGATGTGAACTCAGGTCCCAAAACCATTGCCTGGGTCTCTGGATTAATACCATTAGACTATCGCCTCCCCAAAGCTGCCTATGTTTTCCCTAGGTGGCAAGGCAAGGCAGAAGTGGAGACAGAGTTTAGAGTGTGTTGCTGGAAAAGCACAGCAGGTCAGGGAGCATCCGAGGAGCAGGGAAGTTGACATTTCAGGGAAGTGGAGACAGTTAACTCTGGTGAGCTGGCCAGAGTGTGAAGAGACAAACCAGGGCAGGGGCACTGTGGGTATTCAGGCAGAGTCTAAGTGACTGAGTGCCAACAGGGCAAGTAGCCCTGGGGTGGAGCCTGGTCTGAATGGTGAGCTGTGTGCCCATCCGAGTGTCCTCACAGCAATCTGCAATCCCAAAGGCAGCATGGCAGTGAGGAACCATACTGCAAATGGGCCAAAGATTTACCACGAAGGTGCGGTGAGGTTGGCACCTGTCTGATGCCAATGTACAAAGTGTGTGGTGTCACTGCCGATGGAGCGTGCCCTCAGATCCTCATGGTGGCTGCTCAAGGTGGCAGCCTGGAGGAGCAAGGCACCAGGTACCCACTCGGATATTCCTGTCAGGAATTGTCACCATCTGGTTTCTATCCTGTGGATGGGAGAACATGCTAATGAAGTGAGATTATTAATAAGAGCCATAACCCCCATGGCACGGTGGCACAGTGGTTAGCACTGCTGCCTCACAGCGCCAGAGACCCGGGTTCAATTCCCGCCTCAGGCAACTGACTGTGTGGAGTTTGCACAGTCTCCCCGTGTCTGCGTGGGTTTCCTCCGGGTGCTCCGGTTTCCTCCCACACTCCAAAGATGTGCAGGTCAGGTGAATTGGCCATGCTAAATTGCCCGCAGTGTTAGGGGCAGAGGGGAATGGGTCTGGGTGAGTTGCGCTTCGGCGGGTCGGTGTGGACTTGTTGGGCCGAAGGGCCTGTTTCCACACTGTAAGTAATCTAATCCATTAATAGACTTATCGTGTTGCACGAGAGGGAATCTCATCTACACATCCAGAACTCAGTTGGAAACTGCGACTTCTCAGTCTCGACATCCAGAAGGGACTCACTGATGGGGATTTTCGCGAATTCCATAGAATCCCTACAGTATGGAAGCAGGCTATTCGGCCCATCGAGGTCACACCACCCCTCCAAAGGGCATTCCACCCAGACCCACCCTGCATTCCCCATGGCTAATCCACCCAGTCTGCACATCCCTAAACACCGTGGGGCAATTTCCCTTCGGCCAATCCACCAAACCTGGACTGTTGGATGAAACTGGGGCATCCGGGGAAGACTTGGGGAGAACATGCAAACTCTACAACTGACAGACACTCCAGGGTGGAACTGAACACTCGTCCCTGTCACTGTGAAGCAGCAGTGCTAACCACTGTGCCACTATTTTCACCATCGTCCACGCTGTTAGTGGTGGGGTGGGGGTTGGGGAGGTTTGTTGGGAGACTCTGCTGTCTGTAGCCATGGGGATCTGGAATATATAACAGTCACGACACTGTCGGCAGCATTGATTGGAAGCCTCACCTCCAAATCTCACCAGCCACATTCCTGCAGAATTTAATTTTAGCTGTCCTGTGAAATGATTCTTATTTCTAGGGCAGAGAATAAATCTTGTTGACAGATACTAATATATTCTAGAGTGTACTGTTGATGAAAATAGATTTGAATGCTTCACATATTCACTTGATATTCCCCATTGCAAAACTTTAATGAACGGCATTAACCCACTTTTTAAACTCGACCCTGTAAGGTTCTATCAAAATTCCAGTGACAGATTCCACTTGAATCGATTTCATATGTAACAACAGCACTATGAGGAGAAAGCTTATTTTACACAGAGCCTGGTAAGTATTTGGAATGCAATGCCTGAGAGCATGATGAAGGTAGAATCCATTGGAGTTTTTGAAAGAGAATTAAATAATTATTTGACAGCATAACAACGGGCTGAAGGGCCTCCTCCTGCTCCTATGTTTTATGGTGTTCATTGGCAGGGCCTTGGAGGAGGGAGTGGGGAGTTGGTCTTGCAGAGAGCTTTGTTTTTCTTGTCCTGTGACATTTCCTGCTGCAAGCTGTTAGTGAACAGCCTTACCACATTTTCTTAAAAACCTGGACCTGTAAGATCCTATCAAAATCTCTCCGACAACTACCACTTTCGTTCGACAACTATCAGTTTCGTAGGTAGCAACGGCGATGGGGGGGAGAAAGCTTTTTTTCCATGGAGTGTGGTCAGTGTCCGGAATGTCTGAGTGTACAGCGATTTACAGAATTATGGTGAAAGAGTCTGGGCCCCAGGAGTGAGGGTAGATTGGGAAGCTGGGAAGAGAGGAAGTCTGAGAGGATATCTGATAGAGGTTTTCAAAATCATGAGTGGGCTGCATGGAGTAGGTAGAGACAAGCTGATCCTGCTTGTTAAAGGAACAAGAACGACAGAGCATAGATTTCAAATGAGAAGTAAATGAAACAATGGTGTAGTGAGAATAAAGTGAGCAGTCAGGGCATGGAATGCACTGCCTGGAAATATTATGGAGGCAGGTTCCACTGAGGCATTCAGGAGGGACATTGTTTTATTATTTGGATAGAAATGGTGAGCAGGGATATGGGGAAAAGGCAGGAGATTGGCCCCAAGGGATAGAACCGGTGTAGGCACAATGGACAGACTGGCCTCCTTCCACACTATAACAATTCTGTGGTTCGGTATTATCCTGCGTGTTATATTTATCCTCGATTTCAAATCTCACCATGTCCTGCCCTCCTCCCAGTCTTTGTCATGTCCTCCAGTCTATGTCCCTCCCTGACCTACACATTCCTCTAACCCATATAGTAACCAGCCCAAGTGGGCATTCTTACTGAGACAACACTGCTGCTACATCACTGCCCACCTCACAAACAGGTGGTGGTGGTGTTGATGGGTGGATGCGGTGGGGTGGGGTGTGGTTTGGGGGCTTATGTGGTCAATTAGTTTTAGTGGCAGTGTGATGCCAGGTCATTAGGCTGCAAATCCCACCACCGTGGTTCAAGAGAGTGGCTCTCAACAGCACTTTCTCAAGGCAATTTAGGCTAAGCAATAAAACTATTGTTGCCAATGTCTTGCTATTTCTGATCTTGTTACAAAATTGTAAATTGACACAGTGCAAACTGAGGTGTAAAGACCACTTTTATGGATCTGACTGAGGTTCATAAAATGCTAAAGAGGATTGATAAGGTGGATGAAGGACAGTGTCAAACAAGAGGGTAGAGATACAGGTCATTCTGTTTATATATTTCATAAACACGAATGCACTGTAATGTGATTGACGAGTTGGGGACACTGTTTCTAAAGCGCGCATTTTTAAAACATGTGTTGGCTGTAACGCGATTACATCACCAACACCTTAACACTGTTTCTAAAGTGCAAAGTTTCTATAGCACAGGGTTGCACAAGAACACAACAATCGCATTATAGAAGAACCGACTGTATGGAGTGAGAGGAGGTAGGTTCAGAACTGAGATGAGGAGAAACTTCTCCTGTCAGAGGGTGGTGAATCTGTGGAACTCTCTGCCCCAGAGAGCAGTGGAGGCAGAATCCATCACCAGATTCAAGAAAGCAATCAATTTGTTTCGGATGAAAAAAGGAATAACGGGCTATAGGGAGCAGGTAGGATAGGAGATCTGAAACCAGGATAAGATTAGCCGTGACCATGTTAAATGGCGGAGTGGGATCAATGGGCTGACTCTGACTCCTAATCCCGATGTTCCTATGTTTATAGTTCTGCACTGTGGACTAAAAAAATGGGGAAAAGCTTGAGGCTTGAGGAAGAAGATATTTGAAGAAAAAATAAATTTGCTGAATTGAATGTCTGTTGTATCCTCCATAAGTGGGTGTCCAAGGCAGACTTGCATTCTTTTGATCAGTTTGGAATACTCGGCACAATAACAGTTTCTTGATTGGTTCCTGGGCCAGTGACTACAGTACTATAAATTAAAGAACGAATAGCAGAATTCAGAAGGCCTAACAGCACATCTGTGGAGAGAAAGTAAAGTTAATGGTGGCTCAGTGGTTAGCACTGCTGCCGCACAGCACCAGGGACATGTGTTCGATTCCAGCCTCAGGCAATTGTCTGTGTGGAGTTTGCACGTTCTCTCTGTGTCTGTGTGAATTTCCTCCAAGTGCTCTGGTTTCCGCCCACAGTCTGAAGATGTGCAGGTTAGGGTAGATTGGCCATGGGAAGTTGTTCCATAGTGTCCATGGATGTGCAGATTATGTGAATTAGGCACAGAAATATGGGTTACAGGGATGGGGTGGGTTTGAGTGGGATGCTTGTTGGAGGGTTGGTATGGGCTGAATGGCCTACTCCATACTGTAGAGATTTTTAATAGTTTGTGTCCAATGACACTTTTTCACAACATTGCCGAACCATTCAGTCTCTGAAGAGAACACATCTCTCTTCTGTTCTTTCTCTCTCTCTCTCCCTATGTACTTGAATGGAAAAGTAAGAGAGATTTCAAGCAGCTGGGTATTCCAGCTACTTTGAAAGGGAACATAAATCACCTTTTCGGGATACTGAGAGGGCCTAGTAAATGAAAGATTGAGATTAGGTGTGTCCACAATCTCATGTGTTGCTCATTAACACATTGGAAGAAGGGAACTGGAGGGAAGGGGGTATTGAGTATAAGGGCTGGCAGGTCATGTTAAAATTGTACAAGACATTTTTCTCAAAGAACAAAGAACAAAGGAAATTTACAGCCCAGGAACAGGCCCTTCAGCCCTCTAAGCCTGAGCCGATCCAAATGTAATGTCTAAACCTGTCGCCCAATTCCTAAACATCTGTATCCCTCTGCTCCCCACCTATTCATGCATCTGTTCAGACGCATCTTAAATGAATCTATCTTGCCTGCCTCTTCCACCTCTGCTGGCAACGCGTTCCACCTCTGCTGGCCGCATTTGGAAAACTGTGTACAGTTCTGGTTGCCACATTACCAAAAGGATGTGGATGCTTTGGAGAGGGTGCAGAGAAGGTTTACGAGGATGTTGCCTGGTATGGAAGGTGCTAGCTATGAAGAGAGGTTGAGTAGGTTAGGTTTATTTTCATTAGAAAAAAGGAGATTGAGGGGGGACCTGATTGAGGTTTACAAAATCATGAAGGGTATGGACAGGGTGGATAGAGACAAGCTTTTTCCCAGGGTGAAGGATTCAATAATGAGAGGTCACGCTTTCAAGGTGAGAGGTGGAAAGTTTAAGGGGGATACACACAGCAAGTACTTCACACAGAGGGTGGTGGGTGCCTGGAACGCGTTGCCAGCAGAGGTGGAAGAGGCAGGCAAGATAGATTCATTTAAGATGCGTCTGAACAGATGCATGAATAGGTGGGGAGCAGAGGGATACAGATGTTTAGGAATTGGGCGACAGGTTTAGACAGTACATTTGGATCGGCTCAGGCTTAGAGGGCTGAAGGGCCTGTTCCTGGGCTGTAAATTTCCTTTGTTCTTTGTTCTTTGAGAACATTGTCACCCAGACTGGTGCCAGAACTGAGCTTCACTGACTTTCTTATTCCTTCCCCCGCTGGAATATTTTTGTTTTATCCAGTTCTTTGTGCTCTGTTTGTATGTGTATGGGATTTTCTTTTCTTATAAAAAAGGTGTTGAGTTTAAATTACAATACGGGCAGAAGCAGGCCATTCAGCCCATTGAGTCAACTCCACCATTCAATGAGATCATGGCTGATCTGATAAACCTTACCCGCCCCCCCAGTCTCCTGCCTCTTCCCCATCACCCTCGATTCCCCTTCCTGATTAAAAACCTGTCTGTCTCAGCCTTGAATTTAATTAATCCAAAGATGTACAGTTTAGGTAAATTGGCCATGCTAAATTGCCTGTAGTGTTCATGGATATGTAGCTTAGGTTCATTTGTCAGGGGTAAATGGAAAGTAATGAGGCATGGGAATGGGTCTGGGTGGATTACTCTTCGGAGGGTCAGTGTGGACTTGGGCCAAATGGCCTGTTTCCACACTGCAGGGATTCCATGATTCTATCTATGAATATCCCAGCCTCGACAGCATTCTGCGGTAAGGAATTCCACAGATTCACTCCACTGTGAGAGAAGAAAATTCCTCCTCATTTCCGTCTTCAACGTGTGACTCCTTATTCTGGGATTATTCCCTTTGGTCCGAGACTGGCTCACAAGGGGAACCAACATTTCCCCTGACAGGTCCCTGAAGAATCTTTTGTATGTGTCAATAATGGCACATCTTATTCTTTTAAACTCCAGTGAGTACAGACCCAACCTACTCAACCTCTCCTCATAAACCAGTCCCTCCATACTCGGCATCAGCTGAGTGAACTTTCTCTCGACTGCCTCCAATGTCAGTCTATTTTTCCTTCGATACAGGAGTCAAAACTGTTCACAGTATTCCAGCTGGGGTCTGATTAATCTCTTGTATAGTTTTAACAAGCCTCCCTTGTTTTATATTCCATTTCCTTTGAAGCAAAATAGAGAAATTGAGAGGAACCTCGATTATCCGAAGGACACCAGCAGGGAGTGTTTCATTTGGTTAATCAAATTCTGGATAATGGAATGTCGGATAACATAGTTTAGCCGAGCATTGGGACTTTGCGATCTTACCGGATATTCTGATATTCAAATAATCAAATGCCGGATAATCGAGGTTTCTCTGTATAAGTTAGTGGCTCATGTTTTTATAAGTAAAATGGAAAAGGGTGGCAAAAGTGGATGTAGGTCCCTTGCAGGACGAGAGAGGGGAATTAATATTGGATAATGCAGAAACAAGCTGAGGCCTTGAATAACTATTTTGTGTCAGTCTTCATAGTGGACGATGTGTCTAACGTGCCAAAGAATGATGTTAAGGATACGATGGGAGGTGAGGACCTCAATTCAATTGTTATCACTAAAGGAGTAGTGTTGAGCAAACGTGAGGGTCTAAAGGTAGATAAGTCCCCTGGCCCTGATGGACTGCATCCCAGGGTGCTGAAAGAAATGGTGGAAGTTATAGCAGATGCGTTAGTGTTAATTTACCAAAATTCACTAAACTCCGGGCGGGTCCTGACAGATTGGAAGACAGTGAATGTCATGCTGCTGGTTTAAAAAAAAGATGCAGGTAAAAGGCAGGTAACTATAGGCCCAGTTAGCTTAACAGCTGTAGTCAGGAAAATGCTGGAGGCTATCATTAAAGAAGAAATAGTGAGACATCTGGATGGAAAGGGTTCCATCAGGCAGACTCAGCCTGGATTCAGGAAGTGAAGGTCATGTTTGACAAACCTACTGGAGTTCTTTGAGGATGTAACAAGCGTGGTGGATGGAGGGGAACAGGTGGATGTTGTATACTTGGATTTCCAGAAGGTGTACAATATGGTGCCGCATAAAAGACTCATCCGTAAGATAAGAATGCATGGAGTTGTGGGGAATATACTAGTGTGGATAGAGGACTGGTCAACCAATAGAAGGCAGATAGTTGGGATAAATAGGTGTTTCTCTGGTTGGAGATCAGTGGTGAGTGGGGTGCCGCAGGGGTCGGTGTTAGGCCCGAAACTGTTCATGATATGTATAAATTATTTTGAAGAGGAGACCCAGTGTAATGTATCCATGTTTACTGATGACACTAAATTTAGTGGAAAGGCAAATTGTGCAGAGGGTGTGGAGGGTCTGCAGAGACGTTTAGATAGGTTGAGTGAGTGAGTGGGCAAGGGTCTGGTGGATGGAGTACAATGTTGATAAATGTGAGGTTATCCAGTTTGGAAGTAAAAATAGTAGGTCAGAGTATTATTTAAATGATGAAAGTTTGCAGCATGGTGATGTGCAGAGGGACTTAGGAGTGCTCATACATGAATTGTTAAAAGTTGATTTGCAGGTGTAACAGGTAATCAGGAAGACAAGCGTAATATTGGCTTTCATTGCTGGAGGGATTGAATTTAAGAGCAAGGACATTCTGCTGCAATTATACAAGGTGTTGGTGAGGCCGCACCTGGAGTATTGTGCACAGTTCTGGTCTGCTTACCCGAGGAAGGGTACACTGGTTTTGGAGGTGGTGCAGAGGAGGTTCACCAGGTTGATTCCGGAGGTGAGGTGGGTTACTCTATGAGGAGAGGTTGAGCCACTTGGGACAGAATTCAGAAGAATGAGAGGAGATCTTATAGAAACATATAAAATTATGAAAGGGATAGATAAGATGGAGGCAGGCAAAATGTTTCCGCTGGTGGGTCAGACTAGGACGAGGGGGCATTGCCTCAAGATTAGGGGAGTGGACTTAGGACAGCGATGAGGAGGAACTGCTTTTCCCAGAGATTACTGAATCTATGGAATTCTCTGCCCAAGGAAGGAGTAGAGGCAGCTTCATTAAATATATTCAAGACACAGTTGGATAGTTATATGCATGGTTATATTGTGTACAGTTCTGGTCGCCCCATTACAGGAAGGATGTGGAAGCATTGGAAAAGGTGCAGAGGAAATTTACCGGGATGTTGCCTGGTCTGGAGGGAAGGTCTTATGAGGAAAGGCTGAGAGAGTTGTGTCTGTTCTCATTGGAAAGAAGAAGGCTAAGGGGGGATTTGATAGAGACATACAAGATGATCAGAGGATTAGATAGGGTAGACGGTGAATGACTTTTTCTGAGGATGATGATGTCAGCTTGTACGAGAGGGCATAACTACAAATTGAGGGGTGATAGATTTAAGACAGAGGCAGGTTCTTTATGCAGAGAGTGGTAAGGGTGTGGAATGCCCTACCTGCCAATGTAGTTAATTCAGCCACATTAGGGAGATTTAAACAATCCTTGGATGAGCACATGGATGATTTTGGGTTAGTGTAGGGGGACGAGCTGTGAATAGTTCACAGGTCGGCGCAACATCGAGGGCCGAAGGGCCTGTTCTGCGCTGTATTGTTCTGTGTTCTATAGGGGAATTAAGGGTGGTGGGGATAATGCAGGTAGGAGGAGCTGATCAATGGATAGATCAGTCATGATTTGGAGATGCTGGTGTTGGACTGAGGTGTACAAAGTTAAACATCACACAACACCAGGTTATAGTCCAACAGGTTTAATTGGAAGCACTAGCTTTTGGAGCGATGCTCCTTCATCAGGTGATAGTCAGAACCCTGGTGAGAGTTTTCTTTTCCCTTGGGTTCGCAATCAGGTAAATTGTGGGTTTTAGATAGTTTGATTAAATCTATTTCCCATTCATGACAACCCAAGAACAGTGGCACTCAATCTCCAGCGATTTTGAGAACAGCCATTTGCCCAGTGTGTCTGTTTGAATACGCCATCCAATTAATCCCACTTCCCCGCACGTTCCCTGTCGCCTTGCAAATTGTTCTGTCTTCAAGCGTTGATCCAATTCCCTGTCGGAAACTGTTGTGAAAGCTGCTTCCACCTTCCAGTCAGGCAACGCATTTGAAAGTAATCTAGCTTCATTCTGGGCTTGTGTAAAGAACTTAAGATGAAATTATCGTATCTGCTTCTTTCTTTGGGAAGAAAAATAGCCCTGGGGTGGGAAAATGTAGCTGACATTTCAATCCTCGGTCAAGCATCTGTTGTTGAGAACAATGACTGGGCACTGTCCAGTGCACTTATGGCCAATTTATATGTTTCCTTTAAGACTGTTGGCTGTTCCTTTTATCAGTGTTCTCCTCGGTTACCCTGCTTTAATCATGGTCAGTTTTCCTGAATTGAAGCTGTCCAGCTGACATTGCTTTGTTTACACATTATCTTTTACTCTATCCCCATTCCAGAGATGGGTCTTTATGTTTTCCTGATTTGTTTTTTTAGATTACTTACAGTGTGGAAACAGGCCCTTCGGCCCAACAAAACCCACACCGACTCTCCGAAGAGCAACCCACCCAGATACATTCCCCCACATCTAACCCTGCGGGCAATTTAGCATGGCCAATTCACCTGACCTGCACATTTTTGGACTGTGGGAGGAAAACGGAGCACCCGGAGGAAACCCACGCAGACACGGGGAGAATGTGCAAACTCCACACAGGCAGTTGCCTGAGGTGGGAATTGAACCCAGGTCTCTGGCGCTGTGAGGCAGCAATGCTAACCACTGTGCCACCGTGCCGCCCATCTGTAAGGGCTGCATAAGGAACAGTTTGCCTCCCGACTTAATTTGCAGGGTGTTTTCCAAAGTGTGACTTGCATCTAAGCGCGCGTTTTGATTCTTGGTTGTTGGATGTTTTGGGGTTGGGGTGGGGCGGGGGGGAGGTTGTTACAGACCAGACTAAAACCTATCGCCCTTTCCTAATGGTGTCGCCCCTCACTGAGACAGCACATTGCAAATCACTCCCTGCAATTCCGGGTATTGTCGCAAAGTAAGATCTTAAAAGTGCACAAAGCTGTCTGGTTTTCAGACAGAGGCTGACAGAAATCATTTCTTTTGCCCGAAATGTCGATTCTCCTGCTCCTCGGATGCTGCCTGACCAGCTGTGCTTTTCCAGTAACACACTCTCGACCCTGATCTCCAGCATCTGCAGTCCTCACCCTCTCCTGGTCGAAATCAGTCACCAGGGAATAATGGATGAGAATGGTCTCAGCGATGGAGAGAGGCTGGATAAGCTTGGGCTGTTTTCTTTGGAGCAGAGGAGGTTGGTGGGGGAACTTGATAGAGGGGTGTAAGACTAAGAGGGGCACTGGCAGGGTGGGTGGGAAACAGCTGTTCCCCTGAGTGGAAGGGTCTAGAACGAAGAGGCACTGCTGCAAGGTAAAAAGCAGGGAGATTTGAGCAAATGATTTATCACTCAGAGGGCTGTGAGAGTCTGGAATGGTCTTCCGGAGGGGGGTGGGGGGGGGGGAGCAGTTGAGGTAGGAAACCTCACCACCTTTACAAAGTATTTGGATGAGCACTTGAAATGTCATAAAATTCGAGCTTATGTTGGGAAGTGGGATTAGTGCAAGACAGCAGCGTATCTCCTGGCAAGTGTGACTCGATGGACCGAAGGGCCTCTCTGTCTGTATGCTTATGTGACTTGATGTATCCACCCAATTCCCTTTGATATCATCCATGAGCTTCTCTTCCACATGGACAGTGAGTCCCAGGATCATTACCCGTCTGTGTGTCAAGTATTTTTCCAGGCTGAGCCACAGTGATAATTTAGTCAAGGGGACCGCTCAGTAACCTCCCACAAACAGCGACGGAATAAAGGCCAGGGATTCCACAGTGACCCTTGACATTTGTCACATTAATCAATGACTTGGATTTCTGTGCTTCACAGATTGTCTGAATTACAAGACTGGGTATTCCTAGCAGCCAATGTCCATCTTCCGATTCTTTTCCAAAGTTGGTCCCAAAAAATGTGGCAGCCTCGCGGTCAGATGAACCTAAACCTTTGGAGATCATATGACCTCATTTTGCCTCATGATTTTGTTCTTAAACAACCTGAAACTGTGAAGAAATAGACTGAAAAGGCTGGGAATTTTTTCACCGGAATGTAAGAGGTTGACGTTATACAGGTCTGTAAAACCATGAGGGACGTGGATAAGGTGAATGTCAAGGGTCCTTTCCCCGGGGTGGGGGAGTTCAAACCAAGGGGATATATTTTTAAGGCGAGAGGAGAATTACTTAAAACGGAACTAAGAGGCAATTTTTTTTAACAGAGTGCTTCGAGTGTGGAATGAGCTACCTGGGGAAGTAGTGGATGTGGGGACAGTTACAATCTTTAAAAGACATTTGGCTAAGTGCATAAACCGGAAAGATTTGGAAGGACATGTGCCAAATACAGGTAGGTGGGACTAGTTTAGTTTAGGAACATGGTTGGTGTGGACGTGTTGGACTGAAGGGTCTGTTTCTATGCTCAATGGCTCTATGGCACTTTGACTAGGCATGTCTAAGGAGAGATGGTGGCTTAGAGATAACGTCACTTTGCTTTGAACCCAGAGCTAATTCCCACCGTAGCAGATTATTTAATCCGGAATCAAAAACTCATCTCAGTGATAGTAATCATGAAGCTGTCATCGATTGTTGTGATCAACCTTTCTGGACCTATCAGCATATGGTTTAATGGTCTTTGTTGCAAGAGGATTTGAAATCAGACATAGGAATGTCTTAGTGCAGTTATACATGACCTTAGTGAGACCACACCTGGAATAGTGTGTACAGTTTTGGTCTCCCTACCTGAGGAAGGATACACTTCCCACAGAGGGAGTACAGCGGAGGGTCACTCGGCTGATCCTGGGATGGCAGAGCTGTCCCTTGAGGAGTGGGTGGTTTGACGGGGCCCTGTATTTGCTAGAGTATAGAAGGATGAGAGGGGGATTGGATTGAAACGTTTAAAATTCTAACAGGGCTGGACAGACTAGATACAACGGAGGGTGATCCCCCCTGGGCAGGGAAGTCTAGACCCAGGGGACACAGTCTCAGGATACGGGATAGACCATTGAGGATTGAGAGGGGAAAACATTTCTTCATTGAGGGGGGAGGGAACGTGTGGGATTCTCTACCACAGTAGGCTGGGGAGGCCAAGTCACTGAGTAATATTCAGGGAAAGGATGGGTAATTTTTTTAGATTTTAAAGACATTGAGGGGAATGGTGCATAAGCAGGAATTTGGCATTGAGAGAGCAAATGATCATACTGAATGACAGAGCAGGCTGGATGTGCTGAATGGCCTACTCCTGCTATGATTTTCTTTGCTTTAACTTTTTCATGACCCACTGAAATATATAAGATCCTGAGGAGATCTGACAGGGTGGATGTACCGATGATATTTCGTCTTGTGAGAGAATCTAGCTATCACTGTTTGAAAATCAGGGGCTATCTATTGATAAGGAGAATAATTTTCTCGCTGAGTAATTTCCTCCGAAGGTGGTAGAAGCAGAATCCTTGAATTTCTTTTTGTCAGAGAGTGATAGTTTTTTTATTAAGTAAGCTGGAGGCTAGTACAGTTGCAACATTTCAAAGGCATCAGGATGGGTAATTGAATAGGAAGGATTGAGTGGGAAATGGGCCGGGTCCTTGCAAATGGGACTAGATAAGGTTGGGATATCCGGTCAGCATGGACGGGTTGGTCCAAAGCTCTGATTCCATGCTGTACGTCTCTATGACTCTGTGACTAAATGGAGTGGCTGGGAATGTGGAATATTCCAATCAGCCATGATCCTACTGAGCACGCTCAAGGGATCTACTCCTGTTCCTGCCTTGTTTAATATATGATGCCCTTTAGGGAGGGAAATCTGCTGTACATACCCAGTCTGGCCTACATGTGACTTCAGACCCACAGCACTCGGATTGACTTGTAACCTCTGAAGTGGCGAAGCAAGGCTCTCGGTTCAAGGGCAATTAGGGGCAGGTAACACATGCTGACCGTGTTGGCAATGTTCACGTCCCGTGAATGAATGCAAAACATAAGTCCTGCATGCAGTTTGGAATTTGGGCCCATGGCATTTCACATACTGTCTTGGCTTGCATCGGAATTCCAGACAGGCTGGGGCAGTTCAAGACTGTGGAAAAAGTGTCAGATGGATTAAAAGTTTCATAACTCTATAAGTGGAGCTGTCCTCGCCTGGGCCTCAATAGTGATGTAGTGTCAGCCCACTCTCAGAGCTGTGTCTCTGCTGTGTACGTCACTGAGGGAATGATGCATGGTGTGCAGCCCATCATCTCTCAAATGAGACATTAAACAGACAATTCTCACCTCCCCCCCGACACCTGCAGGACGGATGTTCCCGATGGTGGGTTGGAGGTGTTCGGAACCAGACGTCATAATTTAAGGATGTGAGGTAAACCATTTAGGGTTGAGATGAGGAGAAATGTCTTCACCCAGAGAGTGGGGAGCCTGTGGAATTCACTACCACCCAGACCCATTTCCCTCTGACTAATGTACCTAACACTACGGGCAATTTAGCATGGCCAATTCACCTAACCTGCACATCTTTGGACTGTGGGAGGAAACCGGAGCACCCGGAGGAAACCCACGCAGACACAGGGAGAATGTGCAAACTCCATATAGACAGGCTAGCATTGAACCCAGGTCCTAGGTGCTGTGAGGCTACAGTGCTAACCATTGAGCCACTGTGCCGCCCATAATGGTGGGAGGGTTTAGGGATATTGAGCACGATGATCAGCCATATCGTATTGATTGGCAGAGCAGACTCGAAGGGACGAATGGCCTTCTCCTGCTCCTTTTTGTTTATAATTCTACGTTTCAAACAGTATTGTATTCATTTTATACAGGACTCCAGAGACACAGAAAACCTTGCTGCATTCTAGTTAAAGACACAAATCAACTGAAGTGATTCTTGTTTTAAATCATCTCTCACCAGACTAGAAACAAGAATCAGCCATTCAGCCCATCTAGCTCCCCTGCACTAAATATAGGCTTTTGTCAAAGCTTCCTGTAACATCTTAACAACGAGAGTAAAAGCAGGAGTCCAATAGCCATGTCAAGTCAAGAGTAGATCATCATCATTTGGTCATACCCAACTTCAGTGTTGTTGAAAGAAAAACACTGGACAATTCACCAGAAATACCAAAGCAACAGGAAGGCATAATTTCTACAGTATCAGGGGAGAGTGCTGAGTGGTTAACATTGTCAGTGAATCTGGGTTCACTTCAGACTGTACTACACTCAGTCCCTACACATGCAATTCTTTCATTATCTCTAAATTGTTCAGGCCTGTAAAAGCTACAAATATCTCCTGCCATTAAGCTATAAGACACAGGAAGTAGGCCATTCAGCCCATTAGGGCTGTCCCACCATTCAATGAGATCACGGCTGATCTGATGATCCTCAACTTCACTTTTCTTCCTTTCCTCCCCTGTGGGAGAGTCTAAGACCTAAAGGCATAATAACAGGATAAGGGATCACCCATTTAAGACAGAGATGAGGAGGAATGTCTTCTCTCAGAGGGGAGTGAATCTGTGGAATTCTTTACCTCAGAGGGCTGTCAAGACTGGGGCATTAAGTATATTCAAGGCTGGGGAAATAGGATCCAACCACATTGCTGTGGGTCTGGAGTCACATGTAGGCCAGGCGAGGTAAGGAAGGCAGATTTCCTTCCCTAGAAGACATTATTGAACCAGATGGGCTTTTCTGACAGTTGACAATGGCTCAATGATCACTGTTGAACTATTTCTCAGTTTTAATTTTTTTAATTTCATCTATTATTCTGTTCAGAGATGTTATTACACACCTCTGGGCTTAAACCCAGTCTTCCTCGTTTAGGGGTAGGGACAGTACTACAAGAAGGACTGAGTTTACAGTTTTGTGAATTGATCTTAAGTTCCTCTAGCTTGTCAAGGGATTTGATCCCACATCCCCACTGTTGGATTACTAGTTCAGAGATATGGACACTCCCATGGTCTCATATGACATCCTTTATGAGTGTAAACCTTCCCTCCCCCTCATTCATACAGTGACCCCACCCTCCTCCTCCCACCCCCTTTGTGCTTCAGCCTGGGGGCACTGTACTCCTCTGGTTCTGTTCGTATCCATTTCATTGTATCCAGAGTACCACCTTCAATGGGCTTCTCTTCCAATATTACTCCATCAAGGGTCAAGCAGTAACCCCCACCTGTCTCTCATTAGGGCCAGCACAGTGGTTAGCACTGCTGCCTCACAGCGCCAGAGACCCGGGTTCAATGTGTGAAGTTTGCACATTCTCCCCGTGTCTGCGTGGGTTTCCTCCGGGTGCTCTGGTTTCCTCCCACAGTCCAAAAGTGTGCACCTTAGGTGAATTGGCCATGCTAAATTGCCCGTAGTGTTAGGTGAAGGGGTAAATGTAGGGGAATGAGTCTGGGTGGGTTCTGTGTCGGTGTGGACTTGTTGGGCCGAAGGGCCTGTTTCCACACTGTAAGTAATCTAATCTAATCAATGGCTGGCCCTCGGCATCATCCTCCAAAGGCCATGAATATTTCCAAGTCAGGATGGTGAGGGGCTTGGAGGGGAACTTGCAGGGGGTGGTGGTCCCATGTATGCTTCTGGATAGAAGTGGTCATGGGTTTGGAAACTGCTGTCTGAAGATCTTTGGTGAATTTCTGCAAAGCATCTCGTTGAGCTATTGTTCATTTGACCCACTGTTGAATCTTCTATCCGAACTCGCTACTGAATTGCTGTACTTCATGTACAAATTAGGGTTCTATACAAATGTTGTCATTGCCTGCTGATAAATGCTATTAGTTGGTCGCCAGATTTATTTAAAGTGCATTTTTGTTTGACCTCAGACTGGAGTGTGCATTCGAACAAAAACAAGACTTGGGCAGATCTTTCGTTTTCGCGGAGGTTTTGTATTACAAACGGAGGCGACACACAGTCACGGCTTTGTTTAATTTCTCTCCCGCCCAACCTCCACCTCCTTCCTCAGCAAGACTCCCGATATTGAAACCACGCTCTACTTTTTGATTTGTGTGTTTTTCTCTCTCTCGCTCTCTCTCTCTCTGTCTCCGAGCCTGGCTGTCTGAGTGGAAGATTACATTCTTCTGCCGACAATGGACCCATTGTGTCCCTTTCCAACCACTGACAGAAGCTGCTCGCCAGTGAAGTGCAGCCTCTGTAATGGAGGCCACAAACAAACCTTTGGAAATTCATGCACACCACCCTCCACCACCTCCCCCACACACACCCCCCCACCCCACTCTAAACCTCCGCCAACCTATTCCTCACCATGGAGAAAGTGAGGACTGCAGATGCTGGAGATCAGAGCTGAAAATGTGTTGCTGGAAAAGCGCAGCAGGTCAGGCAGCATCCAAGGAGCAGGAGAATCGACGTTTCGGGCATGAGCCCTTTCCTGAAGAAGGGCTCATGCCCGAAACGTTGATTCTCCTGCTCCTTGGATGCTGCCTGACCTGCTGCGCTTTTCCAGCAACATTTTTTCAGCTAATCCTCACCCCCCCCCCCCCCCCCCCATCATCCACCTAGCAGTGCAGTTTGGCCTTATTAAACTACAGGACCCCAGACCTGTGAGAAACATCCCATAGGATGTGTCAGCTGTGGTTCAGGGGGTTATCATTGAGTGTCCCTTTTGAGTCCCATTCCAGAAACAGTGGAATATAACAAATAAAAGCATAAAATCACACAACACCAGGATATAGTAAGACCATAAGATATAGGAGCGGAAGTAAGGCCATTCGGCCCATCGAGTCCACTCCGCCATTCAATCATGGCTGATGGGCATTTCAACTCCACTTACCCGCATTCTCCCCGTAGCCCTTAATTCCTTGTGACATCAAGAATTTATCAATTTCTGCCTTGAAGACATTTAGCATCCGGCCTCCACTGCACTCTGCGGCAATGAATTCAACAAGCCCACCACTCTCTGGCTGAAGAAATGTCTCCGCATTTCTGTTCTGAATTTACCCCCTCTAAT
Source organism: Chiloscyllium plagiosum (assembly GCF_037043375.1). Lineage (NCBI taxonomy): Eukaryota > Metazoa > Chordata > Chondrichthyes > Orectolobiformes > Hemiscylliidae > Chiloscyllium > Chiloscyllium plagiosum. Next base: position 143,171,489 of record NW_028270142.1, read on the forward strand.
TCTAAGGCTGTGTCCATGGGTCCTAGTCTCCTCGCCTAACGGAAACAATTTCCTAGCGTCCACCCTCTCCAAGCCATGTATTATCTTGTAAGTTTCTATTAGATCGCCCCTTAATCTTCTAAACTCCAATGAATACAATCCCAGGATCCTCAGCCGTTCCTCATATGTTAGACCTACCATTCCAGGGATCATCCATGTGAATCTCCGCTGGACACGCTCCAGTGCCAGTATGTCCTTCCTGAGGTGTGGGGACCAAAACTGGACACAGTACTCCAAATGGGGCCTAACCAGAGCTTTATAAAGTCTCAGTAGCACAACAGTGCTTTTATATTCCAACCCTCTTGAGATAATTGACAACATTGCATTCGCTTTCTTAATCACGGACTCAACCTGCATGTTTACCTTTAGAGAATCCTCAACTAGCACTCCCAGATCCCTTTGTACTTTGGCTTTATGAATTTTCTCACCGTTTAGAAAGTAGTCCATGCTTCTATTCTTTTTTCCAAAGTGCAAGACCTCTCATTTGCTCACATTGAATTCCATCAGCCATTTCCTGGACCACTCCTCCAAACTGTCTAGATCCTTCTGCAGCCTCCCACTTCCTCAGTACTACCTGCCTGTCCACCTAACTTTGTATCATCAGCAAACTTCGCTAGAATGCCCCCAGTCCCTTCATTCAGATCATTAATATATAGGGTGAACAGCTGTGGCCCCAACACTGAACCCTGCGGGTCACCGCTTGACGCCGGCTGCCATTCTGAAAAAGAACCTTTTATCCCAACTCTCTGCCTTCTGTCAGACAGCCAATCCTCAATCCATACCAGTAGCTCACCTCGAACACCATGGGCCCTCACCTTGCTCAGCAGCCTCCCGTGTGGCACCTTATCAAAGGCCTTTTGGAAGTCTAGGTAGACCACATCCACTGGGTTTCCCCGATCTAACCTACTTGTCACCTCTTCAAAGAACTGCAACAGGTTTGTCAGGCACGACCTCCCCTTACTAAATTCATGCTGACTTGTTCTAATCTGACCCTGCTCTTCCAAGAATTTAGAAACCTCTTCCTTAATGATGGATTCTAGAATTTTACCAACAACCGAGGTTAGGCTAATTGGCCTATAATTTTCCATCTTTTGCCTTGATCCTTTCTTGAACAAGGGGGTTACAACAGCGATCTTCCAATCATCCGGGACTTTCCCTGACTCCAGTGACTTTTGAAAGATCTCAACCAACGCCTCCGCTATTTCCTCAGCCACCTCCCTCAGAACTCTAGGATGTAGCCCATCGGGGCCAGGAGATTTATCAATTTTAAGACCTTTTAGCTTTTCTAGCACTTTGTCTTTTGTAATGGCAACCATACTCAACTCAGCCCCCTGACTCCCTTTAATTGTTGGGATATTACTCATGTCTTCCACTGTGAAGACTGATGCAAAGTACTTATTAAGTTCTCCAGCTATTTCCTTATCTCCCATCACTAGGCTTCCAGCATCAGTTTGAAGTGGCCCAATGTCTACTTTTGCCTATTGTTTGTTTCTTATGTACTGAAAGAAACTTTTACTATCATTTCTAATATTACTGGCTAGCCTACCTTCATATTTGATCCTCTCCTTCCTTATTTTTCTCTTTGTTATCCTCTGTTTGTCTTTGTAGTCTTCCCAATCTTCTGATTTCCCAGTGCTCTTGGCCACTTTATAGGCTCTCTCTTTTTCTTTGATACATTTCCTGACTTCCTTTGTCAGCCATGGCTGTCTAATCCCTCCCCGGATAATCTTTCTTTTCTTGGGGATGAACCTCTGTACAGTGTCCTCAATTTAACCCACAAACTCCTGCCATTTTTGCTCTACTGTCTTCCCTGCTAGGCTTTGCTTCCAGTCTATTTTTGTCAGTTCCTCTCTCATGCCCTCATAATTACCTTTATTTAACTGTAACACCATTACATCCGATTTTGCCTTCTCTCTTTCAAACTGCAGACTGAACTCTACCATATTACGATCGCTGCTTCCTAAGTGTTCCCTTACTCTAAGATCTTTTATAAAGTCTGGTTCATTACATAGCGCTAGGTCCAGAATAGCCTGCTCCCTTGTGGACTCCATGACAAGCTGTTCCAAAAAGCCATCCTGTAAGCATTCCATGAATTCCCTTTCTTTGGATCCACTGGCAACATTATTTACCCAGTCCACCTGCATATTGAAGTCCCCCATGATCACTGTGACCTTGCCTTTCTGACATACCTTCTCTATTTCCCAGTACATGTTGTGCCCCTGGTCCTGACCACTGTTAGGGGGTCTGTACATAACTCCCATTATGGTTTTTTTGCCTTTGTGGTTCCTCAATTCTACCCACATAGACTCCACATCATCCGACGCTATGTCATTCAGTGCCATGGATTTAATTTTGTTCTTAACTAACAAGGCAACCCCACCCCCTCTGCCCGCCTCCCTGTCTTTTCGATAAGTTGAAAATCTTTGGATGTTTAACTGCCAGTCCTGACCCCGCTGTAACCACGTCTCTGTGATGCCTACCACATCATAATCATTCACAATGATCTGTGCCATTAGTTCGTCTGCTTTGTTATGAATGCTACGAGCATTCAGGTAAAGTGCCTTAATGCTAACTTTCTTATCATTAGAGATATTGGAAGTCATAAGATGTCCTAAGTTCTCTTTCCTTTTTGCTGCATTCCCAGTCTGCCTCAAGTTTAAATCTGCCTGCACATATGCTATCCTGCCGCTTATCTTTCCATTTAACTCCATACTCCCTGTTGCTTTCACTTTCCCTTCCCCCCCAACTCAGAAGTTTAAAGTCCTACTGACCACCCTATTTATCCTCTTCGCTAGAACATTGGTACCTGATCGGTTCAGGTGGAGACTGTTCCAATGGTACAGATCCCCCCGGTTCCAAAACTGATGCCAATGCCCCGTGAAGTGGAATCCCTCTTTCCCACACCAATCCCTTAGCCACGTGTTTACTTCCGTAATTTTCTTATCCCAATGCCAATTGGCACGTGGCTCGGGCAGTAATCCGGAGATCTGGACCCTTGAGGACCTGTACTTCAATTTCCTTCCTAATGCTCAATAATCCCCAAACAGGTCCTCCACCCTAGCTTTGCCTATGTTGTTAGTCCCAACGTGGACCACAACAACTGGATCCTCCCCCTCCTTAAACAGACCCTGGAGGAATTTGGGAGAGTAGGACCAGTCTTAAACAAGGATTCAAGTGGGCTAAAAGGGGTCATGAAATAGCTAAAGTGAGCAGAATTAAGGAGAATCCCAAAGCCTTTTATTCATAAATAAGACGCAAGTGGGTAACTAGAGAAAGGGTTGGTCCACTAAAGGATAAGGAAAGAAGGCTGTGTGTCACACCTGAGAAAATGGGTGAAATTCTGAATGGTTACTTTGCATCAGTGTTCACTGAGGAGAGGGACATGATGAATGTCGAGATTATAGAGATAGAAGTTTGATTACTCTGGATCACGTTGGCATAAGTAGGGAAGATGTTTTGGGTAGGCTAGAGGTTATTAAGGTTGACAAATAACCAGGACCAGATGGGATCTATCCCAGATTGATGAGGGAGGCGATAGAGGAAATAGCTGGGGCCCTGATAGATATCTTTGTAGCATCCTTAAACACAAGTGAGGTGCCAGAGGACTGGAAGGTTGCTCATGTTGTCTCTCTGTACAAGAAGGGATATTCCAGGTAACTACAGATCAGTGAGCCTAACATCAGTGGTGGGAAAGTTCCTGGAGAAGGTACTGAGGGATAAAATCTATTTATATTTGGAAAGGAAAGACTTATCAGTGATAGGCAACATGCTTTTGTGCGGGGGAGATTGTGCCTTACCAACTTAATAGAGTTCTTTGAGGAAGTGACCAAGTTGATAGATGAAGGAAGGGCTGTAGATGTCATATACATGGACTTTAGTAAGGCGTTTAATAAAGTTCCCCATGGTAGATTAATGGAGAAAGTGATGTTATATGGTGTGCAGGGTGTTCTAGCCAGGTGGATAAAGAACTGGTTGAGCAGCAGGAGACAGAGAGTAGTAGTTGAAGGGAGTTTCTCGAAATGGAGAAAGGTGACCAGTGGGGTTCCACAGGGATCAGTGCTGGGGCCACTGTTATTTGTAATATGTGTAAATGATCTGGAAGAGGGCATTGTTGGTATGATCAGCAAGTTTGCAGATGACACAAAGATTGGTGGAGTAGCAGAAACCATAGGGCACTGTCAAAGAATACAGGAGAACGTAGATAGACTGGAGAGTTGGGCAGAGAAGTGGCAGATGGAGTTCAATCCAGGCAAATGTGAGGTGATGCATTTTGGGAAGTCTAATTCTAGAGCGAACTATACTGTATACGGAAGAGCCTTGGGAAAAGTTGATGATCAGAGAGATCTGGGGATGCAAGTCCATTGTACCCTGAAGGTTGCTGCACAGGTGGATAGAGTGGTCAAGAAGGCATATGGTATGCTTGCCTTCATTGGATGGGGGATTGAGTATAAGAGCTGGCAGGTCATGTTAAAATTGTACAAGACATTGGTTCGGCCGTATTTAGAATACTGTGTACAGTTCTGGTCGCCACATTACCAAAAGGAGAGGGTGCAGAGAAGGTTTACGAGGACGTTGCCTGGTATGGAAGGTGCTAGCTATGACGAGAGGTTGAGTAGGTTAGGATTATTTTCATTAGAAAAAAGGAGATTGAGGGGGGACCTGATTGAGGTTTACAAAATCATGAAGGGTATAGACAGGGTGGATAGAGACAAGCTTTTTCCCAGGGTGAAGGATTCAATAACGAGAAGTCACACTTTCAAGGTGAGAGGTGGAAAGTTTAAGGGGGATACACACGGCAAGTACTTCACACAGAGGGTGGTAGGCGTCTGAACGCATTGCCAGCAGAGGTAGTAGATGCAGGCACGGTAGATTCATTTAAGATGCACCTGGACAGATGCATGAGTAGGTGGGGAGCAGAGGGATACAGATGGTTAGGAATTGGGCGACAGGTTTAGACAATACATTTGGATCGGCTCAGGCTAGGAGGGCTGAAGGGCCTGTTCCTGGGCTGTAAATTTTCTTTGTTCTTTGTTCATTTGGCTCATCGAGGCTGTTCCACCATTCAGTAAAATCAGGATGGATCTGAAGTGACCTGAGCTCCTCTTTCCTGTTTCCACCTGCATCCCTTTTGACTCCTACACAGTCCTTGGTTTTCTTGTCAATCAAAACATCTGTCAAACTCAGCCTTGAACCTGCAGGCAGTCCCCTGATTTACAAATGTCCAACTTACAAACATATGATCCAGATCCCATTTAACTTTAAGAACCCTACATGTGAACGTTCTCTCATACCTTCGACTCAATCTTTGATATTGCACTGTATTGTGATCTAACTTGCCTACAAATTGTCTTACGGACATACTCAGGAGTGCATGTAATTTGTACATACACTCTGTTTGTAATCTGGGGACAGCCCGTTCTCAATGACACAGCCTCTGCTTCATTCTGGGGAAGAGAATTCCACAGACTAACAGGTCTGTCTTAAATGGGAGAGAATTTCGTTTTGGAACTGATTGCCCTCGTTCTAGACTTCCACAGGAAGGGAAACATCCTCTCAACACCTACCCCCTCAGAGACTGAGAAGTTCCAGTAAGGCCACCTGTCATTCTTGTAAACTCCAGTGAGCACAGGCCCAATCTGCTCAACCTCTCCTCACGACAGAAACACTTCATCCCTGGAATCGGCCAAGCAAACCTTCTCTAGACCGCTTACAATGCAACTATGGCATAGTGGTATTATTGCGGGATTGCTATTGCAGAGGACCAGGTAACATGCCAGGTTCAAATCCCCTATGGTAGATGGTGGAATTTGAATTAATAATAAAAAAAATCTGGAAGTAAGAGTCTGATGATTCCATTCTGGACTGTTGTGAAAACCCATCTGGTTTGCTAATGTTGTTTACGGAAGGTTATTTGCCAACCTTACTTGGTCTGGCCCATATGTGACACCAGACTCACAACAATGTAGTTGATTCATAACTGCCCTTGGACAATTAGGGACGGGCAATAAAAGCTGGGCTAGCCAGAGACACCCTCATCCTGTGAATGAATTTTTTAAAATCCCTTTTTGAGTGAGGAATCTGAAATTGCACACTCTATTACCAATGCCTTGTACGGTTGTCACAAAATTTGCAATTTCTACACGCCGTCATAGAACATAGAACATTACAGTGCAGTACAGGCCCTTCGGCCCTCAATGTTGCACCGATCTGTCATACCAATCTGAAGCCCATCTAACCTACATTATTCCATGTATGTCCATATGTTTGTCCAATGACGATTTAAATGTACTTAAAGTTGGCGAATCTACTACCGTTGCAGTCAAAGCATTCCATACCCTTACTACTCTCTGAGTAAAGAAACTACCTCTGACATCTGTCCTATATCTATCACCCCTCAATTTAAAGCTATGCCCCCTCGTGCTCGCCGTCCCCATTTTTGGAAAAAGGCTCTCCCTGTCCACCCTATCTAACCCTCTGATTATCTTATATGTCTCTATTAAGTCACCTCGCAAACCTTCTTCTCTCCAATGAAAACAGTCTCAAGTCCCTCAGCCTTTCCTCGTAAGACCTTCCCTCCATACCAGGCATCATCCTAGTAAATCTCCTCTGCACCCTTTCCAAAGCTTCCACATCCTTCTTATAATGTGGTGACCAGAACTGTACACAATACTCCAAGTGCGGCCGGACCAGAGTTTTGTACAGCTGTAGCATAACCTCATGGTTCCGGAACTCGATCCCTCTATTAATAAAAGCTAAAACACTGTATGCCTTCTTAACAACCCTGTCAATTTGGGTGGCAACTTTCAAGGATCTGCGTACCTGGACAAGAGGATCTCTCTGCTCATCTACACTACCAAGAATCTTACCATTAGCCCAGTACTTTGCATTCCAGCTACTCCGACCAAAGTGAATCACCTCACACTTGTCCGCATTAAACTCCATTTGCCACCTCTCAGCCCAGCTCTGCAGCTTATCTATGTCTCTCTGTAACCTACAACATCCTTCGTCACAATCCACAAATCCACCGACCTTAGTGTCATCTGCAAATTTACTAACCCACCCTTCGACGCCCTCATCCAGGTCGTTTATAAAAATGACGAACAGCAGTGGACCCAACACCGACCCTTGCGGTACACCACTGGTAACTGGACTCCAGGATGAACATTTCCCATCAACCACCACCCTCTGTCTTTTTTCAGCAAGCCAATTACTGATCCAAACTGCTATATCTCCCACAATCCCATTCCTCCGCATTTTGTACAATAGCCTACTGTGGGGAATCTTATCGAACGCCTTGCTGAAATCCATATCCACCACATCAACCAGTTTACTCTCATCTACCTATTGGGTCACCTTCTCAAAGAACTCAATAAGGTTTATGAAGCACGACCGACCCTTCACAAAACCGTGCTGACTATCCCTAATCAAATTATTCTTTTCGAGATGATTATAAATCCTATCTCTTATAACTTTTTCCAACACTTTACCAACAACTGAAGTAAGGCTCACTGGTCTATAATTACCAGGATTGTATCTTCTCCCCTTCTTGAACAGGGGAACCACATTTGCTATCCTCCAGTCTTCTGGCACTATTCCAGTAGACAATGACGATTTAAAGATCAATGCCAAAGGCTCGACAATCTCCTCCCTGGCTTCCCAGAGGATCCTAGGATAAATCCCATCCGGCCCAGGGGACTTATCTATTTTCACACTCTGCAGGATTTCTAATACCACTTCCTTGTGAACCTCAATCACACCCAGTCTAGTAGCCTGTATCTCAGTATTCTCCTCGACAACATTGTCTTTTTCTAGTGTGAATACTGACGAAAAATATTCATTTATGCTTCCCCTATCTCCTCTGACTCCACACACAACTTCCCACTACTATCTTTGATCTTACTCTTGTCATTCTTTTATTCCTTAAATACCTATAGAAAGCCTTAGGGTTTACCCTGATCCTATCCACCAATAATTTCTCATGTCTCCTCCTGGCTCTTCTGAGCTCTCTTTTTAGCTCTTTCCTGGCTACCTTGTAACCCTCAAGTGCCCTAACTGAGCCTTTACATCTCATCCTAACATAAGCCTTCTTCTTCCTCTTGACCAGAGATTTCACTTCCTTCATAAACCACAGCTCCCGCGCTGTACAGCTTCCTCCCAGCCTGACAGGTAAATACTTATCTAGGACACACAGTAGCTGTTGCTTGAATAAGCTCCACATTTCTAATGTGCCCATCCCCTGCAGTTTCCTTCCCCATCCTATGCTTCCTAAATCTTGCCTAATCGCATCATAATTGCCTTTCCCCCAGCTGTAACTCTTGCCCAGTGATATACACCTATCCCTTTCTATCACTAAAGTAAACATAACAGAATTGTGATTGCTATCGCCAAGGTGCTCACCTACTTCCAAGTCTAACACCTGGCTGGGCTCATTACCCAATACCAAATCTAATGTGGCTTCGTCCCTTGTTGGCCTGTCTACATACTGTGTTAGGAAGCCCTCCTGCACACTGGACAAAAACTGACCCATCTATAGTACTCATACTATCGTGTTCCCAGTCAATATTTGGAAAGTTGAAGTCCCCCATGACAACCTACCCTGTCTCTCTCACTCCTATCAAAATCATCTTTGCTATCCTTTCCTCTACATCTCTGGAACTATTCGGAGGCCTATAGAAAACTCCCAACAGGGTGACCTCTCCTTTCCTGTTTCTAACTTCAGCCCATACTACCTCAGTTGATGAGTCCCCAAACATCCTTTCTGCCACTGTAATACTGTCCTTGACCAACAATGCCACACCTCCCCCTCTTTTACCATCTTCTCTGTTCTTACTGAAACATCTAAATCCTGGAACCTGCAACAACCATTCCTGTCCCTGCTCTAACTATGTCTCCGAAATGGCCACAACATCGAAGTCCCAGGTACCAACCCATGCTGCAAGTTCACCCACCTTATTCCGGATGCTCCTGGCGTTGAAGTAGACACACTTCAAACCAATGTCTTGCTTGCCGGTGCCATCTTGCGTCCCTGAAACTTGATTTTGGACCTCCCAAATCTCAACCTTTTCTATACTCGAACTACAATCACTGAGGAATTTGGTTTGCTTAGTTAGCTCGAGGCCTGATTTACAATGCAAATTGATACCAAACAGTGCAGGTTCAATTCCTGACATGGTGTGATCTTCTGATTAAATGCTGTACCTCTCAACTCTCTCTGATGAGAGCACAGAATTCTAGGGCTACTGGCTGAGGGGAGTGTACTGCACTGTTAGAACTGTCACCTTATGTATAGACTGGTAAACAGGCCCATCATCTGGATACAGAGGCAGTGATGTTATCCCAGAAGTCTTGGCCATACCAATCCCTCCATTAATGATACCTGAACAAAAATGTGTCAGTTCCTGTACGTCACTCTACAGCTATGGCATTTTGCTGTGTGTGACTTGGCTGCCGGGAAGGCTACTTTACATTTCAAAATACGCAGGCAGTCAGAAATCATTGATGGTGCTATAGAAATTCCGTGTTTCCTTTCTGAGGGAAAAACAAATTTCTTCAAGGGTTTACAATGTTTCATGGGGCTTATTTTTAGAAAGAAAGAGTCTTCTGGTGCTGAAGTTATTTTTGTTTGTTTCTTTATGTTGCA